>NC_052244.1:14652168-15252168 GCF_013401445.1 Tripterygium wilfordii | reverse complement strand
AAGTGTGTTCTTACCACATGAGGCAACGAAGGATGTGTACTCGTGGAAGAGATTCTCTAAAGCATCAGCAAGATCATGAACCAAATCCTCAGTAATTCCAATTGGAATTTGGAAGAAATCATCGACAGCTTCCTTTGCGAGCTTTATTAG
The DNA here is from genome assembly GCF_013401445.1 of Tripterygium wilfordii. Lineage (NCBI taxonomy): Eukaryota > Viridiplantae > Streptophyta > Magnoliopsida > Celastrales > Celastraceae > Tripterygium > Tripterygium wilfordii. The sequence goes on along the minus strand of NC_052244.1, from coordinate 15,252,018 downwards.
CTCCACAACGGACAAAGCATACGGCTCAGTTTTGGACTTCGGATTCCATGTCTGCAACAAAATATCGCAATGAAACACTCTTAAGCATCGAGTACGAAAACAAAGGGCATTTTTTAATATGCTAAAGTCTTATAGCCCTTTTCAACACTAAAGAAACACATTGCTTACTTCGGATTCTTTTGCTCTATTAAGATATTCCATCCATGTCTTCAACCTCTCCTCAATCCATTGCCTCAAGAGCCTCAATATGATAGAATCAACTTCATATGGAACCATTTCTCTCACAATTGACTTGCCTCCATCATCACAATCAGCGGAGTCCTCCACAACCATTTGAACCAAGACTTTCTCTAGCTTTGCGGCCCTTTGTAACACCCCAACCATCTCATTGGTGAGCGTGGCAGTCCCGGCTAGATAATGTTTTAGTACCACTCCGTAACATTGGTGCAGAGTCACTGCCGCTACACTAGCTGCAATCGGATGCCATTTCTTCAAAATAGGACTGAAACTTTCTCTTTCTTTCAATGCCAAATCTTCTGTTTCTTTAGCTAAATGAAGTAAAGCTTCGCTTGCCTCTTCCTTCACTTCTGCAGCTTCACATTTAGCATTTTCATTTTCGATTACCTGTTGCAATTAACAATTGGAAAAATATATACATATCAGAGGAATCTTGTACTACTATTTTTGGTATAAACTAAATGAAAACATAAAAAAAAAATTTGTACACGCACCTTTGCAAATGCATTCTTGACAGAAGATCTTACATAGTGATCGACACGATCCCCAGATGAATCCACTACCTTTGTGTCCCCTTTATCTTTCCCTTTCCCTTCTGTGATTGTAACATCTTCACCTAAAATCTTTGAAGCCGATAACACCAAAGGAAGAAGGCTCTCAACAAGGCCAGCATTTCCCCGATGAAAATAGTCATGATAGTGAAACAACCTCTTCTCAGCCCATCCATGCATCAAATTCAAAGCAGAAGACAACATCTTCACATACACAACCTCTCGGTCTGGCTTTTTCGCATCATTCGCCACCTCAGTCAACATGGCATGAGCAGCACATAGAAGGTCCGGCTCTGTTTGCCCTGTCACAACATATTGCTGAAACAGAACCCAAGTGAAACACAAATTGTGGATAGGCCTATTGATCCCCAATGTAGACCATGTCTTCTTCATTAGCTCCAAAAGCTCATCAACCTCATCAAGAACCAATGTTTCGTCTCTGATATCAAATATCGATTGAAGGAGTGAAACGTAGAGGTGGATGTTGAGAGGGAACCCATCAGCCCAATGACACACATCAGTGGGAGTTCCATTGGCACTTCTCCATGACAAGGAGACCACACTGTTGCAGAGTGTTCTCATTGTGTCCGAGTTTTTGCCAGTGTCGATTGGTTTTGTCTCGCTGGCTCGGATTGTTTCACGCAGGCGCATTGCGTATGTGTTGGACTTGTCTAGAGGGATTGATGGGTGGAGGAGGAGACCCGCTTCGAGAATCTTGAGCTGACGCTTCTGCCATAAATGGTACTCATGTGAGTCACTGAATTCTGATGGTTTTAAGTGGCGAAGTAGCTCCAGTGGAAGGATTACGGTCTCTGCTCTTCTTCCCATCTGTATTAATCCATGCCAAAGAAGATTTTGTTAAATTTGAAATTTACTTACAAGCAATATGCAACTCAATCCATTCACAAAAGTTCTAAATTTCAATTGAAAAATGAATGCAATTAACTCTTTAGTCATTACCAGAAGGAAAAAAAGGATGTAAAATTAATTAAATGATAAGAAACTGGATCATTAACTCCACCAAGAATACGTTTTTCAATACCAATGGCAAATTCAAAGAAATTGGCATTCTTGAACTTCTCTTTCTTAAGGAATGTATTTCTCTTGGATTCAGTTATTAATGGCTAAAACAAGAACATATATTGCTCATATTGGATGTAAAGAACATTATTATTATTATTATTATTATTATTATTATTATATATACACGTACTTGGCCAACGAGGGTTCTCATGAGCGTTTTTCGCAACCTATTGTCACTCTGCTCCGTCACCCTCATCTGTTGTCCCATTATCTCCGCCGACGTGAGCGGCCTTCTAGGCCTCAATAGTGGAGGGACCGTGGAAAACCCCGAGCCAGGGCTCGACCCGGACCCGTGCGAATTCGGTGATGAGGGGGCGGACCCTCCATGTCCGTTTATCCCCGACCCGATACTCGACATTCTCCTCGAAGGCGACCTCTTCAGCATTTTCAGACCCAATGCCCGCTTTATCCGGCTCGTTGGTGTCATCACAACCGAATTCGTCCGCCCACCCGGTGACCCGGGCCCTCCACTACTTCCATCCCCTGAACCGCCATTATTGTTATTGTTGTTGTCGTGGTGGGAGTAAAACGTGATGGCATTGCGACCACCACCGAAGCCCGGGGAGGAGCGGCATGACGTGAAGAAGATTTCATACGCCGTCTCACGGACGTCGTCACGGTCGATACCATCAAGCTTCCCGAAAGGCCAGTCGAGGTCGGTGTCGACGGTGGGGCCGCGAAGGGGTCCGGAAAAGGAGTCCCTACGGGAGTGGTGGTGGGCCATGGAGCTGGCGCGCGGGATAGGGAACAACTTCCAGCGACAATTGTAATCAGATATCCGGCGGGGGAGGGTGGGGAGAGAAGGTGGGCATTTCTTTTAAATTGAAAGAGAACAATTTGCGGGTTGCTTTTGTTTAGGTTATTATTACAGCAATTGTCTGTTAAGACAGGGAGAGGGAGAGAGAGACTGGCTAATGACAACGCTGTTTTGCGAGGAAAACAAGGATCATATGATATTAATAGCCTTTCCTTTGCCATTCCGTGTATTTCTGCTTTGCTTGTTAAATTTGGGATTTCTTAATTTAGGTTGAGCCACTGGTGTGGTCATGTGAGTGAGAAATAGGGAAATACTATGGAAAATTCCTGCTAATTTAATGGTAAGCCGGCTGAATTCTTTGAATTTTGACTCCTTGGTTGTATCTAGATGGACCCTCATTCGCATGCCACTTGGCCCACACAACAAAGAAGCAAAAGCCCAATTGAAGGTTTCTGGCTCATTCATAGACCGTCGAAGTGACCTGAGTATTCTTTCTAGCAATTATGATATTGACAGTTTGATACTTGAACCAAGTTCTTTCCTTTAATCAGTTAACCAAGTTCTTTCCATTGCACAGCTGAATCATGTGAGAACACATGCTTTCAATAATATAATCTATATACATATTAGGTGAACGAGATATCTTTGATTTCTTATATAGATTCATCTAGCCTGCCTTAAAAGGTCATTGGGACAAAGGCTTCGACGATTTAAAGGCCTTCCATAAGATTTAAAACTTGATTCAACTCTAGCGCTAACATCTAAGAAAACCTCTCACAGCCAATTATGGCATCCAAAACATCTACAATCATTGCCTAAACAGTTTAGAGAGGCTACAGCAACTAACTACAACACATTCTGCAGGCTGTTTACCACAAACCATGATTGGCATTGCCGATCTAAAAACTGACCTCTCAAAATTCACCTGAACAAAAACTCTTCTTCCACTGCCATTTGATGTTGAACACCACACACCGAACAAATACTCTTCCACCGCCATTTGATGTTGAACACCACACACTCAAGCTCTGTTCATCAATTCAATTAGTGTTCAGGTTACTCCACATCAGAACTCGAGCGACCCTCCTGTACAACACAAGGGCAAATACAGGAGAAATGATTATGCCATCCTGAAAGAGTTGACTACCACTATGAGTAACGTTACCATTACGAGTACCGCTACCATTACCAAGTGTTCAACCCAAATGGCTCATTCATAACTCCACTGCTATCACCAAAACTACCTTATCAGAAAAAAAAATTCTCCTTGTCACCATAAATCTACCAATACAACTATTCAATAAATCTCTCTTAGCATCACCCTATTTGAAAATGGTAATATGAAAACAAACAAACTAATAGCAGCAAAATAATTAATTGCAATCAAACTAACATAAATTAAGTTATATAAGCAACTACGGCTTAAACACTACGGCAAAAAAAGAAAAGCTCATAAGATCTAGTAGACAATTATAAGCACGCCAAATTTAGAACCACACTCAAAAACATTAAATGGGAGACCTAGTACGCCTTGCAATTACTACTTATTATAAACTATCAAAATAGATACTAGAAACTACTGGAAATCAAGCAATCCAACCAGACCCAAAGCTTATTGGGATTCAACTTGAGTTGCTATCCTCGCCGCTGGAAAAGAGAAACCACAAGGTTCAATGTAACAAAGACGAGGTTCCAGCTGGCCTGAAATTCTTGAAATTTACTGTTGTTGAGCTTGCCGAGACTGACCACCACCATAGCCACTCCCATAACCAACCTGTGTTGCATGGGGACCATTTGCTTGAGATGGATCAAACCTCCACCCAGAATTTCCATACCCTGAATTCCCATTGGCATCACCATAGCCACTGCCCATGTAGCTGCCACCATTGCCTTGTGCATCAACCCCACCACCACTAACATTGCTGTTTGGAGTACTCCCAGAACGCCCACCAACAGCACCATAACCAGATGGATTCCCATAAGATCCATCACTTCCACCATAACCACCGTACCCATAACCTTGATTCCCATAACCCGCAGCTGCACTAGGAGATTGTCCAGCAGGTTCTGAACCTGGACGACCACTGCCAGCACCAGGAGCACCCCATTGAGTAGCACTCCCATAGCCCATAGCACCATAACCAGAGGGAGCTTGATTGCTCCATGAAGCTCTAGCAGCAGCAGCGGGAGCACTCCCATAACCAGCACCTGCAATGTTTGGGTTACCATAGGCTGCCCCAGCAGGCCCACCATATCCACTATTGGCACTACCATAACCGCCATAACCACCATAGCCAACACCATTATTGGCAGGACCATAGCCATAGCCAGGTGCAGCATACCCAGAAGAGCCATAAGATGGATAACCCCCTCCAGTACTCTGAGACTGCATGTACCTACTGGAATCCATTCGACCATCATAACTACTTGTGTTACCGGCAGAAGCACCATATCCCTGGTAACTGCCACCACCATCACCCCCCATGGAACGGTTACCTCCACCAGGATTGGCATCTTTAGGAAGAGCCTTCTTAACTTCAACTTGCTTACCATTCAGATCATGAAAGGTCTTATGTAAAACTCTTTCAACTGCATCTTCAGAATCAAAAGAAATGAATCCAAATCCACGAGGACGTTGAGTATTCTGGTCATACATTATAACTACATCTGCTACATGGCCATAGGCTTCAAAATACTGACGAAATCCGTCTTCTGTCAGAGTGGGAGGCAGCCCTCCAACAAATATTTTCTTGGTCCCAACATTTCCAGAACCTCCGCTGTTCCTAGGAGGATTGAAGTTTCCTGCTCTTCCAGACGTTTGCTGCTCCTCTCTGGATAAGGCCCTCTTTGCCTCAACCTTATTGATGAAAACGAGAAAGTATATTAAGAGCATGTTGAAGCAAGCAATTGAAATTAAAATCATTCAAAAAATGCCAACTGAAAAAATTCATACGCTTTGAACATTGAATAAGATTCAGGAATAAATGCCTATTAAAAATATTCAAAAATGCACAGAACGGAAACATTACTCAGATTAATAGCCATAACACTTAACATAGGCAGAAAAAACTACCAATAAACTCAAGCAACCACATACGTATTTATCCATGCAGGCTTGCTAAGGGAAATAAACGCAGTTTGAAACCTCTGAATGAATTATAGACCTCCACAATTTTCTAAAGGAACTGCCAATTTACTGAAGAACTTGAAATCTGCATCAGAAGGTTCATTATAAATCTTTTTTTCCAAAATGAAAAGGTTAGTTGTAAATATCATGAAACACAGCAGGACGAGCGTATTACTATATTTTTTCAAAATATGCACCAATGAGACCAGAACACACTTGGAGACTCCAATTTAACATACATAAAAGGTACAAATTACAGAACAGCATAACCACGACAAGAATTATATGCAATAATGGCATCACATACTTTTCACTCAGACACTCAATCTGGACGTAACCACAAAAAATGTCAATTCACATGAACAATAATTATCACTTCTACTATGCAGTAAACCATGATTTAAGTTGCATCACTAGCATACTAAAACGTGTAATGCATTTGATCACTAAACCCATCAGTTGTTAAGCAGTAAACAAGGAGATACCATTAACTTAAAAGCCGTGCTTACTATTACTCCAGCTTAAGAAACAATAAGGTTAAAAAAATGAACAAGGGAGTTCTCTCTACGTGCCTTTTTTCTTTCCCATAGAGAACTCAGAAATTCATCTAAGATACAATTTTTTGAGTTCAAAATAAATTGAATGGAAAAGGTATGCAATTGAAAGTTTAAATTCACTCAGAACTATTCATGCCTTCTACCACAACCAAAATGCTTCAACCTGAATTACCAACAATATATTCTTAGAAATCAAAACATGGATGAAAATTCAAACTAGTCGAAACCCCTAAACAGAACACCTAGATTTTATTAATCAGAAAAATTGTAACACATACTCAACAACACTAACAGTGAAACAACAGTTGAGCCATATGAAAACCCAGAGAGTAAAAAAAAAAAGTTCCACCAGAAAAGGCACATACAAGCAGTATAACCAAACAAAATAGAAAATCAAAAGCTAAGGCAACTCATAAAATAATTGCAACGAAACAATACAACAAATTCAAAATTTCAACAAGGAAGTCCGCAGACCATAAAGAAAATAGTTAAAGCCATCACTTAACACCACAATAGCAAATCACACACAGCCTCGGGAAATAATAACGACACATCAAAATGCTTACACCAATCAGAATAGCTACGAAACAACTATGCTCAGAGTCCCAAATCTGACTCGTAAAAAATTCAACCATTCGAATCACTAATGCCGAAAGAAATCAAAAAAAAAAAGAAAAGAAACCCTAATTCAAAATACACCGGCACAAAATCGGGGCTCTCTCACCGTTCTACCATCGATGGTGTGCTTGTCCTGAAGAACCGCATCAAGGACAGCAGGATCAGCGAAGACAACAAATCCAAAGCCTCTAGGCCTGCCAGTGATCTTGTCTCTCATCACCACAGCCTGCAAAACTTCTCCGTAATGAGAGAAGTAGTCTTGGAGCTTGTCCTCCGTTGTCTCCCACGAAATCCCGCCAATGAAAAGCTTTCCCTGATCCGAATCCATCTCCACCTCCCCTGTGTGCGTGAGAGAGATTTGAGGTTTTTGAGGGTTTGGGATTGGGCGTCGAAAGGGGAAAGAGGGTTTGTGGCCGACGAGCGAGAGTAACCCTTATGGCCAAAGATATTAGGTTTCGACGGTCGAGATCCGTTTGATTTGGATAGACGGTCGAGATTTCATGTGGTTTGGTATAGTTGTCCATTAATGTGAATCAGGTAGTACCGCTTCATCACGTGATGTGCACGTGCGTAGGCTAAATTAAGAAAAGATTTTGCGCCTTGTAGTGTCAATGGGCCGGGCTGGTCAAAACCCACAAAACGTCCATTGGACGGCCCATATCATCCCACCAAATGAGTCCAATGGGCCCACCCCAAAGAAATAGCCAGTAAAACACCATACCTAGATCTTCCCCAACCCACTTGGGGCCATAAAAATTTCCATGGCTCACAAATTTGCACCCAAGATATCATCCTCTTCAAAATCAAAACAAAACCCACCAAGCAAATCCATCACAGATCCTTAGAATCACTAAACCCTCTACAGATTTCTTCATTGGAAGTAGGGAAGTTGGGAGTGAAGAGACTTAGTTTGTGGTCATTAATGGCTACTTCAGTTTCTTTGAGTTTCTTTGAGTACAGCATTCAAGGGGAGTTGGGGTAGTTCAATGGTTTTTGAGGATTATGGTGTGCTGGCTAAATCAGTACCAAGGAGTAGAGTTAGAGTTGGGAAGCCAACAAGATCACAGCCTATGATGAAGAATGTGAATGAAGGGAAAGGTTTGTTTGCTCCAATTGTTGTTGTCACTCGTGATATTGTTGGTAAGAAGAGGTTCAACCAGCTCAGAGGCAAAGCAATTGCTGTCCACTCACAGGTACCAATCAATCCCTCTTTCTTTCATCTTTGATTTTTCATTTTAGTTGTGGAGGTTTCTTTCAAATGTTGTTAAAATTTGCAGGTGATCACTGAATTCTGCAAATCAATAGGAGCAGATGCAAAACAAAAGCAAGGACTCATCAGGTTGGCCAAGAAAAATGGAGAGAGACTTGGCTTCCTCGCTTGACGAAAATCGCATACTCTTCCTCATTTGAAGGCAATCGTCCATTCAACATTTTCAGTTGCAGAAGAATTTTACTCATTCAACCTTAAGCATCTTTCCTCTGTCTTACCTGTCCAAATAGTAGATCAAATGCTGTAACCTTCTTTCTTCCTCGCAAATGTACTTTCATACCGACCAACGCATAACCAGCAAACATTTCACTATATTACCTTGTCAGATTCAAGATAAAAGTCATCGAATCTAAAATGTGATAGCGCAACACAAAATTTGATTCTCACCTACCAACATATAAGGGCATTACAGAATTTCTGATTATGGCAAAAACAGTGAAACAAGGGGGCTTTGCGGCATAGCAATAATGCAAGAAACACTCTTAGACGATAGCATTGGCCGCGCTTGCAATCCTAGGCCAGAGATCAGCACATTCCTTCCCAATTGGACCAGTAATAGCAGAACCTAAAACAACAGCAATCAGCAGGAATGTCAACTATAATAAATCCCTTTCCCCTTCCCATCAAAATAAAAGACACTACATATTTAATGGTCAGAGCACCAGAACAAACAGTGACTACAATTTCAAATGGATTTGTATTGACGAGTACCTTTCATTTCTCCCTTTGGGTTCACAATAACACCAGCATTATCTGAAAGAAAACCAGACACAACAGAATATCAGGTGAAGTATTTTGAAGTAAACTTTTTTTTCCACAAATGAAAAAAAAAAAAAAAACAAAAAGCATGTATGGAACACAAGCATGTTTTGCTTGGCCAACCATTACAAGGGTTGCAGGCTGCAAGTTAGCTGCACATCATGCTGTTAACCAAAAACAAAGCTCCAGAAGGGGACATGAAGATCATTACTTGGCACCAAAATGGCATACTTGTAAGCATACAATAAAATTCTAAAATAGGACAACAGCAAAATCAATAACAATTGCTCCAGAAGGGGATATGAAGATCATTACTTGGAACCAAAATGGCATACTTGTAAACATACAATAAAATTCTAAAACAGGACAACAGCAAAATCAATGACAATCGCTTATACAAAGAGATATAGGGTCCAAATGGAGCAGATGTGAGCATCAAAAGCATCAAGACATCTGTAACGATGGACCAAGTAAATTTGCCAGACATGTAACTGTATCAACCATTGAATAGCAAAGCGGATACCTGACTTAAATCTGGTGGTAATGAAAAAAGCTCTCTACAGAAGCCATAAAAAAGGAATAATCTTCAAAGTTCCATAACTACATGAATTTTGCCCAAAAACCTAACCAGAATAATAAGTTATACTAAAGTTGACAAATATCCAACCTAGACAGGGATTACATAAATACACACAATCCATAATAGATGTAAGGTTGGGAGATGAAGAGAAAGCGTGAAACTTTGAAAGAAAATTCTCAACATCACATCACCAGCAAATCAACCAACGAAAACCATGACAGATAATAACCACAGCAGACGATTCATTACAAGAAATTAATCAGAGTGAAATATGATAATAAATGTATAGGTTTGCGAAAAGCAAGAAGCTGCTTGACGAGAAATCCCACTCGATAAAATATTTGATGCCACTATTTTTCTTTTGCTGGTGTAAAAAAGTATAATATCATGATATGTGCACAACCCAGAGCAAAATGATTGTGAAACTAAATTGCATCACTAAACCTTCTAAACCCATTTCTGCACATGCCAGCAACCGATTAAACATAAGGTAAAATACAAATATAAGAATGAACACAAGTTGAAAAATCATAGCGCAAACAATTGTATTTGAAAATATTACTGGCCACCACACTACAAAGCAATAAATAAGACCTTCAAAGTACATGAAGACACCATCCTTTCTACGCCAGGGCTTCCGCTGCCTGACAATGACGGCAGGCATAACCTTCTTCCTGAGATCAGGCTTCCCCTTCTTGACAGTGGCCATCACCATATCCCCAACACAAGCAGATGGCAACCTGTTGAGACGACCCTTGATCCCCTTCACGGATATGATATAAAGGTTCTTTGCACCGGTGTTATCGGCGCAGTTCACTGTGGCTGCCACCGGCAGACCCAGTGACATCCTGAACTTGTTACCAGCAGATCCTCCACGTCCTGAATTAAAATTTTAAGGTACAAGTAAATAAACAATACATGCTACCGCTCGCATTAAAAAATTTGGGCTCGGTTCTAAGCAGGCAGTTAGCGCTCAAACAACAATACACAGAAACGCAAGAGAATAGAGCTTTTGAACCCAACAGAAAGACCAATCCATAGCAAATCCAGTTAGCCGCAATTGATCAAGACGCTACCTTCAACAGAAAACCAGCACAACAAAAGCTTTAAATTTTGAAAACGAAGACGAGAAGCAGAGTTAATACGATAAAACATCAAACCATGCTCGTTTATTCTGCTATGAATTCACAACAGAGATTGACATTATAGATGTTATTGAAAACACACTGCTCGAGTATTATCAGATGAAAAAGCGATTCGAAATTTATACTCACATTGATTTTCACGGAAAACAAACAGAATATCGTATAGAAAATCTAGCGATTCAAAGAGAGACAGAGCTGCTGTAAACTAACCTCGCTTCGACATCTCCGCGGAGGGAAGGGAAACGAACGGATTAACTTGGGGCTTTTGCCATCTATATAGAAGGGTGAGCTAGGGTTTTTGGTTGTGACTCTGTGATCATCGAAATACCAGTTTAGACCACGCTCTTTTAAAAAAATACCAGAAAAGTACACGGCACTTTTTCACCAATCAAATTTATTGGTATCGGTAGTGAAGCAGTAGCCTCCGCTTCCCTCTCTTTTAGTCCTCCAAAAACCAGCAAAGAGTTGCTCCCGTGGCAACCCTAATTCTCTACCCCCATGAACTGCTCAAGTAACAAATATCTCTCTTTCTTCGTTTCAGACTTCGATTCATGTTTTTTCTACTGGTTTCTCGATCTCATGTACCTGCTTTTGTTTTGCTACTGTCTGAATAGTATCCGGCGAGGTGCCGGAAGAGCCCGTCGTTTCAAGGACGTCTGGGCTGCTCTTCGAGAAACGCCTAATTGAGAGGCACATATCGGTAATTTTCAAGTAAATTCTTTCTTTTTATAGGGTTTTCTTTTGCATTTGTCTGCTGCTCACTATCAAGATTTGGGAAGTAGAAAAATTACCGTCGTTTTTATGCTGCTCTTGAGCAGGATGAAGACAAATACTTGATCTATTAGACCTTTTGATAGTTTTTTTTTTGGGAAGCCGAAATTATTGTGCCATTTTGTTTACAGTAGCAATGTGGCTATTAGTTGTTGTTTGGTTACCCAGAAAATAACATGAAGTTTACAATTTTACAATTCAATGGCTTCTAGGGGATTATATGTGTTTCTTTTTAATTTTTCCCGAATTTTCATAGTTCTATGTTTTTTTTTTTTTTTAATTCACTATCGAATTGCTGTTATAGGTATTGTTACTTTTGTCTATTATTGAATAGGATTATGGAAAATGCCCAATCACCAGTGAACCACTTGCTATGGATGACATTGTCCCAGTAAAAACAGGCAAGGTATGCAAAACATCGATTTTTGTGTTATGTGTGTGTTTAAATATGTTATACGAGAAATTTTTATAGCTACTATTGCTATTATTCATATAGATGGGCATGCCTTGCAGATTGTGAAGCCAAGGATGGTGCAGACTGCTAGCATACCTGGGATGATTGGAATGTTCCAAAACGTATGTACATATGTTATGTTACCCTTTGTTTGCAGATTTAAATACAAATGTAACTTCTTTATCAGGATATGCTTTAGTTTAGCTAGTATATGAGCTTGCTGTAGTATGTTTCTGTTGTATTGTGTGTTGGTGTTGATTTTGTTCTATGAAATTTTTTGCCCGTGCAATCAATAGATTCTATGAAATTTGAGGCCCATACCTAGTACATACAACAATTATTCTCTGGTACCATGGATACCATGAGTGATTAGATTCTCTGTTTTTTGTGTCATTTCTTTTAACACATCACGAAAGTTGTAGTCGTTGACTAGTTTTCTGGTTTTGTCGAGCACGGACCCTGCCATGTCTTTCTTTCCCAGTGAAGTTTGTATTATTAAAAAATGAAGCTTGAGTGTCGAAGCCTGTTGACATTTTCTCCCATTTTTGGACTGTCTGCTTTATCTTTACTGAGCTTGAGTGCAATGTGTTAATACTGTAGAGTTTATCAAACTTCATTGAATAATGTACTTATTCTAATATTTTTTTATTGTATGCACTTTATTGCTTATTAAAGTAGTTGTTTTACTTGTCCTTTTGTAGGAATGGGATAGTTTGATGTTATCAAACTTTGCGTTGGAGCAACAACTACATACAGCAAGGCAGGAGTTGAGCCATGCACTATACCAGGTATCTTCATTAAGTTGTATACTAATAATAAGTTGTATTCCGTCTCAGAGTAGAATAAGATTAGTTTGAATTTTGGCTTTGATAGAGTGTTTTGCATGAGCGGTTCTGTCAATTTCATCTCTTTCTTGTGCCTTTTTATTGCTCGTGATGTATAAACACTTTCTTACTTTATGAATCCACCTAAATAGATTTTTGTTGTTTTTCATATTTTGGCAGCATGATGCTGCCTGTCGTGTGATTGCAAGACTAAAGAAGGAGAGGGATGAAGCAGGGTCCTTACTTGCACAGGCTGAGAGGCAGATACCTATGTCAACTTCAACAGCTGTGTCAGCCAATGCCTCTACCGGGGTTAGCAATGGGAGAAGAGGTTATTTCTCTATGTGCTTGTTATTTCACTAATGTATTGTCAGTACCACCCTAGCATTCATTTGAGTTCTGTTCTTGTTATGACAGCTGCTGAGGATGAGGAGTTGGGCCCTGGTGCAAAGAAAGCACGCCCTGGAATTTCTGCTAACATCATAGCTGACCTAACAGAATGTAATGCAGCTCTCTCACAACAGCGGAAGAAGCGTCAGGTGGTTTGATTATTTTCATTTCCCTGTTACTGAACATTTGTTAGTGTGTTAATCAGCTCTATTTTTATTCAACCTTATATAATGAGATAGTTCAGTTTTCTTTGAACGGCATTGTTTAACTATAAATAGTGTTGTTAATTGATCATCTTTTCAAATTTCCCTTTTCTTTCATTCTTTCCAGACCCGTGCAACATTGGCTTCTGTTGATGCACTGGAGAAATATACCCAGCTTTCTAGTCATCCGCTTCACAAAACTAGCAAACCAGGCATCATATCTCTTGATATCCATCATTCCAGGGTATGACATTGCATATGATATGATCATTCTCATTTAGTGTTTTGTATCTACTTGTGAATTAGAGACTTTAGACAATATTATTTTTTATGTGGAGCTATTTGTAGGTGCTAATTTGTAATTTGAGTGAGAAATGTGCATAGATAAAATTCAACCCCCTCCCCAAGTTAAAAATGAAGAGAAAGAAAGAAAACCACAAAACCCAACACTCACACACACACTCACTCTTTGCATTCCTACTTGTATGTCATCTTATACTTTCTGGAACCTTCATTCCTAAACGTCTGAGAAAACGTGAAAGTACCTTGTATTTATAAACTATCATAGCACAATGCACATGAATGCTAAGAACCTTCAAAGATTGTATGGCATGACAATATCTGAATAAGCTGTTAAGATCGAAAATATGTCATGTAGCATTGTATTGGTATCTTCGTATTAAATTTTTGGGGTCAGAGTCATCTCACACGACTTGATCTATATCTGTACTGAACATATTATTGTGTTTTTAGATGTCTTTGTTTATACAACTTTTACTATTAAGTTCCGCTGAATTGTCAGGTATCCTTGGCTGTGCTTTGACAATATATATTGGCCAGATGGACCATTTACTTATATAAAGTTATTTTCCCTCAGCTCATGTTATTGTTAAATAATTTCCCAGGACAGAATTGCAACCGGAGGGGCTGATGCAAATGCTGTAGTTTTTGATCAATCATCAGGAGAGATCTTATCCACACTCAGTGGTCACTCAAAGAAGGTTTTCTCCATCTCTTTTCCCGCTTCCTTCTATGTTTCTGTCTGTTCATGGGATCTCTTAGCTGATCATGCATTTTCTCTCTGGTAGGTTACTAGCGTAAAGTTTGTGGGTGATGGTGATGTAGTTTTGACCAGCTCAGCAGACAAGGTAAGCCGTGTTCTGTTCCTGTCCTCGATTATCATCTGTAGAACTTTCGGATCATCTTTTACGTGATCAATAAATTTTGACCTAAAACGTTTAGTATAACGTTTCAATTTTGTAGTGCCTGTTTGTATGTCTTAATATGTATCATTGTTTTACCATGTAAAATGGCACAAGATATTCGAGCTTAAAATGGTGTTATTTATGTAACGGGAAGTTAATATATTCTTTGTCTAATTGACTATGTTTAGATTTTGATAAAAGAATATCTCTTAAAACGGAAAGTGGATTGGCACATTGTTGAAACTTAATTAATGATGCGTTTTCTGTTGGCGATGGTTTATGACGTGTGTGCTAATCTTGGCTGTGAACGTGTTTTAATCCCCCACTGGTAGATGGTGCTGAAAATTGTTAATGAAGGTTGTGCTTAGTTTATGGTAGATGTTTAGACATGGTTATTTTTTTGGCTTAAAGTAGGTGTTGCAGGAGTGCAACCTAGAGGCCATAGGTTCAATTCCTGGAAACAACCTCTCCACATATTATGTGGGGGCTAAGTCTGCGTACATCCTGTATGTCCCTACCCCACTCATTGCATGGGAGTTTAACTTTTAAAGTAGTGTTGCTGATGGTTGTGTACGGGGCCTGAGTCATTATATCACTTGATCTTTGTTTCGTAGGGGCCTGGTTGTGGTGTTTCCTTGATTGCTTTTTCCCCCCAGACCCCCCACTCCTTTGGGGGTGTCGATGGGGGAAAAGCATGATGCTTTGTGGCCATTTCATATGTAACTACTGGTGTGACATGCTAGGGTGGACATTGTTAACATTGAAACTAGAGGTTGAATGAAGCAAGAAATTATTTATTTATGGTATCAAGCACTCCATGCTCGTTTCTTTGTTTTAAGTTAAGCTTGCACTGCATACTTAACTAATTCTTTTTCTTTGTTGATGCAGACGGTTCGTATATGGCAAGGGGCTGAAGATGGGAATTATAACTGTAGGCATGTCTTGAAAGATCATACAGCAGAAGTATATATACCTTTCCGTTGTGGTCATTTTTTATTTGGTATTCTTCATATGTTCGTCTGCCCGTCTTGAATTATTCTAGTTGTTACCTTTCACTCTATCAGTTGTATTTCGGAGCTTTTTTGTTTTGCATATTCAATAGTATTTATCTTAGTTAAACTTTTTAAGGTCTCAATGTGACACCTCTGTTATTTCGGGCCTGAGAATGCTCTTGAAGGGTTTTGAAGCCTAAACTTGTGTCCTTTTTTCTTGAGTTTGGTCTAGCGAAAAACCTTGAGACACTGCTTTAGGCATAAGTTACCTAAAGTTCTTGTTCATTATCATTTATGTGCTTTTACAGCACGTGCCTTACTGGTAAATAAAAATATGAACCATAATGATGGACAAGTTTGAGATTTGGCAAGTACACTCAATGTTCCTTGTGATTTCCTCCTTAAGCACACTTTTTTTTCCCTTTTAGAGAAGATGGGCGACTCTTTGCAATATTCATCTACTGTACTTTTTTTCCAGAAAGGAAATCATACCTGAAATATGGATAAGACTTAAGAGAGAAGGACCACTATTGATTTGGAAATCACTGACATAATTCAGTGTCTCCTAATTAAATCATTTTCCTTTTTGACGAGTTTCATCATCCTGGGTTAGCAGTGGCTGTATATAAGAGGGTTTCTTGAATATTGCTGAAACTCAATGCAGGAACGAAGTTCGATGGACTTCACTTTCTTTTTGTTCTGTGTGGTTGCTTGATCATGTTTTTTTTTTCTACCCTTGATTTTGTTATACAATAATGCTGTGGCTATATCCTTTTTCTTGTTTGTTTGTTATTGATGGCCAAAATCTATTTCATTATTTCTTTCAGGTGCAGGCTGTCACTGTCCATGCCACTAACAACTACTGTGTGACTGCCTCTCTTGACAATACATGGTGCTTCTATGATCTTTTCACTGCGCTCTGCTTGGCACAGGTCTCTCTCTCTCTCTTTGTGCGGATGGCTTAGTAGAGTTGACAAGCTACAGTCCAGCTAGTACTGAATAGACAATTATCTCCTCAAGAGGAATATAAGAAATCTTTGAGAATTATTTACCTCATTTAGGGCTTGAAAAATTATTGAAAGGCCACATTCAGGTCCAAAGCATTGTTTTAGCCTCACTGATATTTCTAATTACAATTTACTAGTATTACCTTTTCACCTGTTTATAGAGTTTGAATTTGAAACATTCATTATGTCTTGATTGCATGCTGATATCCATAATTCCTTGTATAGTTGGGCATTCCGTGTGTGTGTGTGTGTGTGTGTGTAAAATAGGAAAATCTTAATTAATTTTAGGTTCAAATTTCGATTTATTTATTACCATGTTATCCTCATGCTGGCTGGACACATCGCACTCTCAATTTTGCAGGTTACAGATCCTTCAGGATCTGAGGGCTTCACATCTGCTGCATTTCATCCTGATGGTCTCATTCTGGGAATGGGCACCTCTGGGGCCCTTGTTAAAATTTGGGATGTAAAAAGTCAGGTATAGAACAGCCAGATTGACAATCAGCCTGAATGATTTTATTTTCTTGTTAATAACAAGTTCTTTCATTTTTTTTGATTTTCAGCAAAATGTTGCAAATTTTGATGATCACGTTAAATCAGGGCAAACTGGCCCAATAACTTCTATGTCTTTCTCAGAAAATGGATACTTCCTTGCGGTAGTTTCCCTCTTTATCTTTTCTTTGTTTCTTTTTTTATTTTGGATAGGGGTTTGCAGATGTGCAGTGTATCATACTTGCATTCATTTATATGTTTGAACTGGACAGACTGCAGCTCATGATAGTGTTAAAGTATTCGATCTACGCAAGTTGAAGAACATCCGAACATTGAGCTTTGATGATTCAGACACACCAACAAACTACGGTATGTAATATATTGGTCCCGAACATTGACAGCTTCAATCATCATATAGAGAAAACTAACTTATTATTTTCTTGTTTGTGGAACAGTTTCTGCTTTACGTCTTTTATAAATTGAATAGAACCTTCTCCAAAACTTGCTCGTTCGTATTTGTGATTTTTCTATATGAGCATCTGAAGCAATTTGCTTGTCTTCATGTATTTCATCTGCGTCCCTAACGTGACGGTTTTTTGGATTGGGGACTTTTTTTAAAAGTTGACAAATTCTTGGTGATGAAAAAATGGGGGGACTTTTTCCTCCATGTCGATGTTTTTCCTTTTCCATCAGAAGATCCAAAATGATGAAAAAAACATGTATAATGGGTTCTCGATTTCTGTTTTTTTTGCAGCGGAATTTGATCATGGCGGAAATTACCTTGCAATTGCAGGCGCAGATATTAGGTGACCTCATATGAATCTTATTAGTGATAGCATGAAGAGTTGTAGCACCCTTATGAAAACTTGATTTCATTTGAATGAACCTTTTAGATTAACTTTTTGAGGCTCGTATTTCTGCAGAATTTACCAAGTTGCCAGTGTTAAAGCGGAATGGAATTGTATTAAAACTTTCCCAGACTTGTCTGGCACAGGTTCGTCGGCTTTCTGCTTCTCTTGATGGTTGTCACCTGTGACTTGCAACGCTTGTTACAGTCCTCAATGACTACTTTTATTGCACTGCAGGTAAAACAACTTGTGTAAAATTTGGTCCAGATGCAAAATATGTTGCAGTTGGGTCGATGGATCGTAACCTCCGCCTATTCGGCCTGCGTGGGGATGATGGTTCATTAGAATCTTGAAGCTCCTTCAAATAGTCTATCTGGAACAAGGAATTTCCAGCTCTCTTTCTTAAAAGAGAATCTCGTTTATGTTAGCAGGTCTGTAACGAGCCAGCAGTTACACTGGATTATGTATATCATCTGATGAAATGAAAGTGACTCAGCTACAGCCTACAGCTAGTATTCTTTCAGCAAATTATTTGAAGTTTCGAAGCCGCTCCGGCGTGTTATTTTTTGACCTTCACAAATAGATTCATCAGGCCTCTTGATGTTTCCTTCTTATACAAGATGGTGAGCTTAACAATGTTTGTACACTAACGGATACACACTTTCTGATTCCAGTTTTGAGTTACACTATAAGAAAGAGGAACTGTGGCTAAAGCCAAACTATTCTCAAAGAATGGAGATTGCACGTAGGGTTGAATGGGATCATAAGTTTCACATACTGGAGTTAACAACTTTGTAAATTCAACCCTAAGTTAAACTTCACACTCACCTCCCCCCAACAAAATCAGATTCTCTGCATTCATACCTCCACACACTTTTGTAGTGAGTGAGAGGACTTTTGAATTTGAAAATTATTTTATGAGTGTGATTTTGTTCTCATTCCACTGGGAATATTTAACAAACAATATAAAAACAAGACAAATGGTTCACCATTTCCATAAAAACTACTTTTAAATTTATTTAGTTATTTATCATACTGTAGATTGTACTCTTTCTTGTGAAATGCAAAAAGATACCCTCCCTCATCTCTTTCTGCACATATACAGAGGAGGTAGCCCTTCAAGGAAAAGTTTGAAGTCCAAAATAACCAGAAAACCCAGACCAAAACAAAAGAGCTCCCCTCTCTTTTTCTAGCAAATCAAACCATTGGGAGGAAAAACCCTTCAATTTTTCCTCTGTTTCAACCCAAACCCATTTCCCAAATCCCTCCAAGAACCACCAGAAACTGCCATGATTGGATCCATTTGAAGAAATCTCCCAAATGGGGTTTCCCTTAAAACCCTTACTTTACCTTCTTTTTCTTGTTTTCCTTACTAATGTTACTGAATCTGCCACTGACTACAACTCCTTGGTCTACAAAGGTTGTGCAAAGCAGGCTTTTACAGATCCAACTGGGGTTTACTCACAAGCCCTATCTGCGCTTTTTGGTAGCTTGGTCTCACAATCCACCAAGGCCAAATTCTTCAAAACTACTAGTGGGTCTGGGCAAACAACCATCACTGGTCTCTTCCAGTGCAGAGGAGATCTCACTAATAGTGACTGCTACAAATGTGTGAGCAATCTTCCTGAACTATCAGACAAATTTTGTGGCAAAACCATTGCAGCAAGAGTCCAGCTTTATGGATGTTACATGCTCTACGAGGTTGCTGGGTTTGCTCAGATTTCAGGCATGGAAATGTTGTACAAGACTTGTGGTACAACAAATGTGGCAGGGGCTGGGTTTGAGGAGAAGAGGGACACTGTTCTTTCTATGATGGAAAATGGGGTTTCTAGCAGTCATGGATTCTACACCACAAGCTACGAATCTCTTTATGCTTTGGGACAGTGTGAAGGGGATGTGGGGGATGCAGATTGTGGGGAATGTGTGAAGAATGCTGTACAGAGAGTTCAGGTTGAATGTGGAAGTGCAATTTCAGGCCAAGTTTATCTGCACAAATGCTATGTTAGCTTCAGTTATTATCCAAATGGGGTTCCCAAAAGATCACCATCATCATCTTCTTCTTCATCTTATTCTTCTCCAACAGGTAAACAATTAAACCAGAGAGGAAATCTAGAATCTTGAGCTAAGATTTGCCTTGTTTTTTCTGTTTCAAGCTAGTTACTTTTGGGCTGAAGTAAGATTAGTGAGTTCACCAATTTATCTTACAAGTATATTGATTTGGGATGTGATTTGGGTGATGAAGGGACAAGCCAGAACACAGGGAAGACAGTGGCTATAATATTAGGAGGGGCAGCAGCAGTGGGATTCCTGGTTATTTGCTTGTTGTTGGTCAGAAATTTAATGAAGAAACATGATGGTAAGAAGATTTCCTTCCTACATAAAGTGGTTCTTATCATTTCTATTTTGTGGTGCTGATTGTTGTGTATTTGTTATTTTGTGCAGATTATTGAGGATGAATAGTAAATTAATTGATGGATTACAGCTTTGAAGAGGGAAATTTCTTTTTCAGGTGTATTCTTACTCTCTTTTTTCTCTTGTAAAAGTGGAAAGAAATTTTGTGATTACCACTGACCAGAATTGGTGACCAAATAGTAATTAGAAAAATCAATTAGGGCATGAAATGGAGGCATGGATTTTTCCACAGAGGTGAAAAGGAATTGAATGCAAGAATGAATGTCATGTGATTAAATGGATGAAGGGGTCACCCATTGTAGAATTTTTTTTTTTTAAATTTGGAAAAAAATTGTATTTGTATTTTGATTGTTTCCAATGATATATTTTTGTTCGATATAAAAATCAAATTCTACATGAAAAAAGACATGACAATTGTGGATTGTTGGATATGAACTTCAAAACGTTACGTCTTTTTCCCTTATGAATTTGATTTTGTTTATGAACAAAAAACTGTCATTGGATTCTTTAGACCGAACATTACATGATTATGGATTTTGGTCCCAAAACTGACCTATATAGCATCCCCGGGCACCTGTGATTAAATTGTCTATTTTTCCTCTTCTTCAGATCCATGTTTCCCAATTTTATCACCTTTAACTTTACATAAAGTGCCTGTCTCTCGCTCTCTCTCTCCAATCTACCAACTCCCAATACCAGTAAAGTGCATGTATTTATATTACTCCATTGTTTAACATTGATGGGTTGGAAAGGGATATCATTTCCAGATTCACAATTTTCTAGTACTTTGGTTTTGTTATTTTATTCCTTAATTAGTGTGGGTTCTGTCCTGTAAGATTGTGGAAGGTGGGATGCAGCCAGAAATGGACAAATCTCAACATGCAACATATGTTACTTAATTATTTCATGTATCATATAGTAATATAAAAGTATAGCCACAATTACCTAAATACATACATTCACCACCTATGGCTATCCAACAAAGTCACAAAGAGTAAAAGTTAAAAGTTTTGTATTATTATGCAACACTTTTGCACTTTTGCTTTACTGGGGAAAAGCATAATCCAAAGTCCATGTTTAAGAAGCAATGCCAGATCTCAATATGTTCAGTGCCCACAAACAAGACTATTATAGTTCTCAACTTTATCCATGGATGGAACTCCAGTTCTCAACGATTCTCTCACAATTTGAAGACTAAAGCGTCTATCTTTACCCTACCAAATTCGCAAAAGATTATGCCGATAAGAAGAACCGCAGGAACTATAAACAAGCAAACACTCAAAAAAGAGAGATCAAAACCGTCAAAGAGGGTTGCAATGACAATGCCTTATAAACCGCTGGTGCCTCTCAGGGGGCAGCAGACATGGCTTCAAAAATGGCTAGGAAATTAATAGACTTAGACGCGCTTGACGACTCAGCTTATTCAATGGTTTTGGCTGTTTTATCAGCTGCAAGAAGGTCGAATGAGGTTGCTGAAGTGAGAACAATGATAAAGAATATGAGGGTGAAGAAAAGAGGGAGGAGTTGGATTGGGGTGAAAGGAGTACATGTATTCATGGCAGGGGATCGAAAGCATGAGCTTAAAAATTTTAAAATGAGATATATAAGAAGCTGGCAGAGTTGATGGAAGAGATTGAGAAATTATGATTTACAGGGTCCCAGAAAAAAAAATGATTAATATCCTTCCACAGTATGTTTTTGAGTTAGATGCATATCTCAATGTACCTGAGTCCACTTTCCACACACAATCTAAACCCAATAAAACCTAATTCAGCAATTATTTTCTCAATCACAAGAAAATGGTGTCCACACACAAAATGTTAATGGGAAAAACATGAAGTAAATGACAAACTAAAGGAAGATAATATAAATTTAAAACTAATGACCATCCTGATATGCAAAAATAAAATGCATAAAGCCATACCGAGTAAAAAATCACCACACATTGCAGCCTAAAAGCTGATGCATCTGACTAGCAAGCACAGAGGCAACATCACCAAAAAATTTGAATAATTTGCTTACAAACAATACCACAAGGAACAGGACTCCAAGAGAGAGTATTAAAGTGTTGGACAAAGAAGTAAAGCATGCATCAGGAAAGACTCCAAAAGAGAGTATTAAAGTGTCGGATAAAGAAGTAAAGCATGCATCAGGAAAGTAGGCAGCCCAAGCTAGACATAAACCAAATAAACTTGCCCCACACTTTTTCATCAGAAGATTATAGGGATTAGGTACTTCAATATCTTGTTTTCCAAACATAGAAGTTTTGTTTTTGAGAGAAATCTCAATCATGTGTCGGTAAATGCTTCTACAAAATAAATTTAGCACTTCAAGTCACATTAGCACCTGAATAAACTGACAAGAACTGGATGCTTCAAACTAAAAAGATGAAAACACAAAAGCAAACATATCCCTCATGACAGTCGTCTTGATAAAAGCCGCATAAATCCAACCCAAATAACTAGATGAGGTATTGTCCGTTATGGGGCGTAAGGCTGCATGATTTTGTCCTTAAAAGGACCCTCACTAGGATGAGAGGGTTTGAATTTTACTTATAAACCACATAGGTAGCTTACACCTAACCAACGTGGTGTTAACAGTATTATTGATTTTGAATCACAACTGGCTCATAAGCACCTTAAAATCAAGAACTTGATCATCATAATTATGGCTTTGATCCAACAAAACTCCTAGCAACTCACAAATGGACTTCGTTCACTTAACAAGACTGAGTAAGCCAAGAAAGCAAAACACATAATTATGCAGTGTATACGCAAAGAAAACCGTCAATTGGAAAGGCAATCAAATGCAATAAGGGATAGAAAGTGACACAATCAAAGACAACTACTTTAGATTAACTGCGTAATTTAAATTCGAATACCTTTAATCCACAATCATCACAACTGGAAAAATCAACGAGAAAAAAAAAATATTATTTGAAAACTACAAGAATCGCTCTAATAATGGAACCCTAACTCAACATTCAAATCGAAGTCAAAGGTTCCCTCCCCTAACCTGAAGGAGGTCTCTTTCGTCTCTTCTTCAGCAGATAGATCAAAAGTTCACTTCGGAAGTTGGACTTGGGGCGGCGGCGGGGGGCCGAGGAGACTCTGCTGCTGTATCTCGAGCTCGTTGAACTGCTGCTCGCGGTCCATTTCAATGATGAGGGGTACCACTAGGATCAGAAACGTTGTCCCTGCGATCCAAGCAGCCTTTCCGGTGCTCTTCAGCAGCTTCTTGGTCACAAACGCGGCGTCCCCAGCCGCCCGCTTTGTCTTGTCAACGATCGGAGACTCCGACACGCTGCGAGTAAATCGCGTGATGATCCCTGCGTCGTCGCTGCTGGTGTTGGATATAGACAATCGCCTTTTGGCCGCAGACGTCATCGTTGAGAGACAGAGTAAACAGAGAGTGACTGATTAGGGTTTTAGCTTTTTCCAATACAGGAAGGATTTTTTTGTTTTTGGTTTTTCATAGCATATTTTTGGGAAAAATACATTTTGGTCCCTTACCTTTGTCAAAAGTACAGATTCCCCCTCTAGCTAAAATACGCTTTGTGCTATGGCAGCCGTTTCTTCTCTTGTTAAGTAGTAGTTTGTTGGTAAATGAGAGATATTTTATCTGATAAGCTCAACAGAGTTCAGGAAATATGGAGTTCTCAGACACGTCTCCGACAATCGTACGACCATCAAAGACCAGAAATTCTCCTACACTTTAAGGATCAAACATCAATTTCGGAGAAGTCACGAATGACAATCATCAGTTTCTTTCCCTCAATAGCAAGCATGAGGTCTACATTATAAAAGAATGGAGTGATCTACATGTTCGTATTACTCCCATATCCACCTTGAAGAAGGAACACGATCTGAGACTTCCACCATGATCCCATCACTTCAAAGATGTGGTTACGAAGAGTTTCGACCCAACAATTTAAGTAACAAGAAGGAAGATCACGACAGGATGTGCCAAGAAAACAGTTGATGAATATCACATGACTATCACAAAGACTTTAAGAAGGAGAAGAAGAGGATTCCCATTCATCCCGCATAAAATTTTCCTTGATCAGAGTCATAGTCCAATAATGATATGAAAATATGTAAATGTATTGATCAAACCACGAAATTTATTTAACGAAAATAAATGTTAGAATTAATAACAAAATTAAATTGCTAAGGTACATGAACAAGGGACAACTCCTGCACTCGGATACTCTGCAGTTTCAATCAGGGTCGTCCAGTCTTAAAAAAACAGACTTGGACTCCACAGTGATTAACAGAGTCGACGCCCCTGATTGAAATTGAAACTGCAGGGTCAAGCAATGACTTCCAATAAGACCCATTTATAAGCTAATGTCGTTTCTCAGGCAAAGCAAGTGTAGGAGAAACAGTCGGCCTCAATCAACAAGGACAAAACTTCTTCTTATAAACTGCAAACGTGAGAATGGTAAGTTTAACATATGTTCAACTTCCACGGATTTTGACATCACTGCATTAGCAACAAAATCCTTACTACCATACCCACTACCCCTCCTGAATCCCCTGCATACAACAAGAGATGTATTATAAAACCGATGGAACCACAACAGTGAATGTCGCACCAAAACCTTCTTTGCTTCCATTTCCCAACAGAACATCTTTGTATGATCTTCACACTTTGCCAACATAATCCGAATGAAGGTTCACCACTACAGTTCCATGTCCAGGATGTAGAGACGGTCACTGAGAGCTTTGAGGAACGTGGAATTTGGATCCCATAAATTGTGAGGGAAGGGAAGACATCATCACCATCATAAGCATCGATGAATACCATATCGTATAGATTAGTGGTTTCGAGGACAAACTTCTCAGCATCTGATTCAAAGAGGTAAAACATCTCATGGATGCCCTTCCACAGTACTTCATCCATGGTACTCAGCTTTGGGTGGGCACGCTCTCCTGATGGTGTAATAACTGCATACGATGGAAACCCCATTGCTTGAATCAAAGCCAATATAACAAGGGGGGTCGATCTCAACGATGTGAACAATGGCACCTGGTTTTCATGGATTTGCAAGATGTTGGGGATTGGTGTTCCTTATTCTTCACTCCTGTTGGTCCTATTTCGGACATCATAGATCCTTAAATTGACAATCCCACAATCATTCCATTCCATAACGGAAGCTGTTCCAAGACTACGCACAATTTAAATAAGTTGTAATTGCTCAGAATCAGGAGGGTTTCATTTTCGGATTTTGTCCTCCATATCCATGTACATGAAGTCCAACATGCCACGAATTCTACCATATTCAGGGTGTAGACTATCTCCTGAAAGGAATACGTGCTCATTGCTGTTTACCTGAACCCAACTACACCCTGGTTGCTTCTTGACTCCTTTTTCTTTCATTAGAGCCAAAATCCTCTCAGCATCTTCCTTTCTTCCCCTGCTCAGATGCATTTCAGCCAAAATTATGTACACACCGGAATTATAAGGCTCTGTTTCTAAAACCCTCTTGCCAGCAATCTCTCCCACCTCAAAGTTCTTATGGATTCTACAGGCTCCAAGCAAAGCTCCCCAAATGCTTGCGGGAACTTCAATTCCATCTGTTATCATTTGTTTTAAGAAAATCATCGCCTCATTTATGAGTCCAAATCTACCCATCAAATCAACAAGACAAGTATAGTGCTCACTCTTTGGCTGAAGAAAGCATTTGTTTCTCATATAATCAAAGTAATATCTCCCTTCATCTATCAGTCCTGCATGACTACAAGCGGATAGAACACCAATAAATGTTATATGATTTGGCTTCACGTCTGTTGTTTTCATCTGTTCAAACATCTCTAGAGCCTTTTCACCATCTCCATGGTGAGCAAATCCGCATATTATAGAATTCCAAGAGATTACATCATGGGCTGTCATGGAAACAAACTCCAGCAAAGCTAAATCCATGGTCCCACATCTTGCATACATGCTAACCACTGCATTAGAAACTGGCGTGAACTTATCCAAACCCAATCTAATAGCCTGTGAATGAGTTTGTTTTCCAAGAGTTAGGGTTGGCAAATCGGAACAGATTGCCAGAACACTAGTAATTGTAGCTTTGTCTGGGGCAGGACCTGATTCTTTCATTCTAATAAAATATTTTAGACCTTCCTCACCACCATCATTACTTCCTAATCCAAAAATCACAACATTCCACACAGTTACATCTCGTGTTGGCATTGATTCAAAAAGCTTAACAGCAGTTTCAACATCTCCTATTTCGAAATATCCAACTATGATGTTTGTTTGCGATATAACATCACTACATGCGCTTTTCTCAAGAAAGGCATGAGCATCCTTCACAAGGCCATTTCTTATGATTCCCAACAAGACCAAGTTATATATTTTCTGACATTTGATGGGCATTTCCATGAAGAAACTTAGAGCATCATTTATTCTTCCACAACTTACTAACCCACTAATAAATTGTTTCCAGGAATCCAAATCTGGCTCTGGAATTCTTCGAAACAAATCTTCTGCGATGTCAATGCACCCGTTTTCTATACACCCACCCATCAAGGTATTCCAAGCTCGAATATCTTTTATGGGCATGTGCTCAAATAACTGACAAGCTTCGTCAATACGTCCTGCACTCGCTAGGCCTGACAAAATAATTGTCCAAGAAACAACATCGCGAACATCCATTAGCCTAAAATACTCCTCAGCCAAATCAAGTTGTAGCCTTTTTGCAAGCCCACCGATGACCAAGTTCCATGATATCACATCTTTCATTGGCATAACATCAAACATCCTCAGCGCCTCAGCAATCAAACCATTGTCGAAATACCCGGCAACCATAGAGTTCCAAGTCACAACGTCTCTAACTGGTACCCTATCAAAAACTTCCCTAGCACCACCCACATCACCACATCGCATCAACCCTGAAATCACCGTATTGAAAGTAAAGACATCACGCTCGGGCATCTGATTATAGAGAGAGAGCGCATTTTTGGATTTCCCATTTTGGAAGAAGCCTCGAATCATAGCATTCCATGTGACAGTGTTTCTTTGAGGAATTTTGTCGAACAACTCTTGGGCTTCCTCGACAAGGCCATTTCTCATGCAGTACGTGATCTGGGAGTTGAGGGGCTTTAGATTCGGAAGAATCACAGAAGTATTGTTTACCGTAGAGAATGTCTTGGTGAGTTTTTGATAGCGAGTTTGGGTGCGTCTGAGGAGTCGGGTAAAAGGAGAAATGGAGAACATACTCCATTAGTTCAAAGACCAGGCTGGACTCTGGAGGCAATTTTAAACGCGAGAAGCTAAAAAGCAAAATGAAGCGTTTGAATGTCCTTTCATGGGCTGGGCTTTTGGAGGCCCATCCATATGGGCTTTCGGAGCTCTTTTTTTTTTGTAAGGTTGGGAAGTCGGAGCTTTTTTTGCTCAACGATTAACCTCAAACGATAGGATTTGGAAGCTTTACAATTTCCTACAATCTATAATTCAAATATAAATTATCTAATGGTGAAGAAAAAATCATAAAAATTTTAAAAATAAAAATGTTATGTGATATGTCATACCTCCCAAACCATTATATTCAAATGATAGAATCTACAATTTTAAACGAATTACAGAACACCCAAATCTCAAACGGGCTAGGCGTGAGTTTCCAACTGCATAGAACATAATCAATAGCTCCAAATGCAGAGGAGATATACTAGAGAAACTGGTGGACTAATTGTCCAACAAGATAGACTAACACCACATTGTTTACAAACTTAATCTACCAAAGAAATATCAATGTCATAATCTGTTAAGGATAAACATAGAAGGATGGTGGAGTTCTAACACCGGTGCTCGCAACAGCATCATTAGTTCATTAGCCAGCAATAAGCAATGATAACCAGTGTAGCTGAAAATGGAAACCTTCAGCTCAGCAACTTTGGTCTTAATCCTAACCAACACCTCAGAAAATAAAAACATTCAGTGTGATTCCATGGGTTCTAATCAACTCAAAGACACAAACGTCTCCAAGTTTTATGCTATTGTTGCAGACAAATTCCCTCCAGCCTACACTGATTGTTGCCTTGGGTCTTGCTAGGTTGGGATAGTAATTGTAGGTTGTAGACCAAGTTCTCCCATTAGAAATACGGAGGATGACTTCACCGTGCTGTATCTGGAGATGATTTCTGGCAAAGTTGATCGGTATAGCCTGCATTTTCTCAAAAAGAGGGGGAAAAATGCATTTAGAGAATTCTTCAACAAAAAAATTACTGTAACAACATTAATGAAAAATCGTTTCATTTATCGTGCAAGTTTCCAAATTATTTCAATTGAAAGCTTACCAATTCATATTTGCCAAGAACATAGCGTGGTTGCATGACAATCGTGACATAAGGATTGTCAGATTGGAAATCAACTCTCTTCAAAGCTTCAGCCTTTTCGCTCCATGTCAATGCCCTTGGTCTGTCAACAACCCCAGCTTTCCCCCTTCTCCAACCAGTAGACTTAACTCCACCTTTTTCCATTTTTACAGGAAAGTTTTAAAGTATGCATGTCAGCCATCATGAGAAAGAAGAGAAAAGACCATGAAGCAAATGAAAAGCAAATTGAAGGCTCCTTAGTCCTTACCTCCAAATTCTTTGCCAAAACAATGAGGCAAATAATTGTCTCTCATCTTCATCTTCATGTCAGGATGAGATTTAGCGATTGCCCTCTTTCCGGCTCCACGGCTAGTGGTGAAGTCCTCTAAGATTTGAACAGAATCATCGTCTTCAGAATTTTCTGTTTCAGACGATTCATATTCTCCATCAGATTGTGGCTCCTCACCGCATACATGGCAGAACGGATATTGGATTTCCGTGGCACTCTTGTCAAATATAAGTACATCGAATTCGCTACATCCTTCATGTTGAAACAGTACTAAGTGACCACATTCTAGAGAATAAAACTCTACAAATTCTCTCCATCCACGGCACAACCAAACATCTCCATCTTCCTTCAATAATGCCACATGCCAAACTGCACCACTTGGAACCCTAAGGATCACCATGTTCAGCAGGTTGATTCCATATCTTGTCACAAACTTTCTTGGTATACTCTATAGTAAGAAAAGAAAACTGATTATGAGCAAGTTCGTTCACTGTTCACTGACATTTAACACTTACGCAGACAAATATACAAAATAAATTAGGAAGATGCTGCAGTGTACTTTCTTTCATTCATTTTTTTCTTCATAGAAAACACAACATTTATCCAGAATGGAAAATGTATAAACTATTTCTTCAATGAAAAGAAAAAACTAATTCAGAAAATAACATGATGAACAACTCAATATCACACATGGAGGAGCCAGTTGAGAGCCCAAATCCACATCTTGATTTGGATTGTAAGAACACAACAATCTCTAAAAGCGAAAGATCGCCTTTTGAGTTTTGAGGACAAACCATCCCACTGATCCAAGCATTGAAAAGCTAAAGAAATTACATTGTACCCACTAATTTTATTATCTTTTTGAAGATAAACATTTTCATCAACTTGCATATATAGGCTTTTGTCAGTTACCTTTTCATAGAAGGAAATGAATTTGTGCAAGTTAAGAGAAGGCGGAAATCAAAATTAAGTACCCAATTTCATTGTAAACCCCCCCACCCCACCCCCAAAAACAATAGTGAATAAGCTAACGATGAGAATTTGCTTACAAGCTTCCCAGCACTGAGTATGTGTTCATTCATTATCGTTAAGAAACGTGGCTTCTCCGAGGAGAAACAATCCACTGTTCGGCTGCTTGAACCCATGACTTGCTTCAAAGATCCAAAATAGCACTTCGAGAAATTGGGACGAATCAACCGCTTGAGATAAAAGCAGATGAGACCAGGTAAATCTCTAAACGGAAAACCCTAAAGTGATGTGGTTTGCGGCAACATCCTCTTCATGAAAAAAATCTTTGATTTGCAGAGTCGACCGTCCTTGTTTTTGTTGATGGGAAGGGTGATCGTATGAAAGGGGCAAACAACAAATTTTCGAAATAAAGCATTGGTTCGGGCCTCTGATTCGTGAAGAACATTCGTACCCCTTAAAAGGGTGTACGGAGGATCAGATATGCAGAGACATCTCAATCCCAATTGGAAGCACGCCATATGTGTGTGCTCAGGGAGAACCTGCTTTACTGCTTCAGATACAGAGAGAGAGAAAGGGAGGTTGAATTCGTACAATTGCAGGGGAGACAGATTCGCGCTCTGTTTTTCACCCGTCTGTTAGGGCTTACGAGAACAGCGACTCTCATTCTTTGGGCCGGGCCAGTTGCATATCTTTTATGCTTAGGTCCACTTGGAAGTTTTTGGTGGATAATTATGATAAGGATCCCAACTGATATCTCAAGTATTCCAGCTGCTGAATTATAGGTACACGATTTCAACAACTGTGATAATTGGGATACATTGGCTAGGATCTCTATCATTTTCGTCCTGAAAATTTTAAGCAACCCAGTGTTTTTTTGTCTTAGGTATCTCAAACTCTAAAATGAACACATATGATTCATGTGAAATCACGAACTCTACATGATCCATAAGAAATCGTATGCGTCCAACTTAACATTTTCCCAAAAAAGCACTGACCCTATATATGTTTTATTCTCAACTACCAATTGAGTTTGTTTGAAAACATGATTAATACGGGTAATGGGAATGCACAAAACAAGTTATAGAAAATCATCTGATCCAAAATCACCTTACCTTATCCAGATAACATACTAGACTGGACAGAATCAGGCCACATCAGCTTCTCTCTGTCTCCTAATGGCTAATGCACCAAACCAACTTTTAACTTCGCCACCAACCCAAGACACTCAACAGAAACCCCGCCATTCCCACCAAAAATGGCTGCCACCGCCGCAGCAGCCGTAGGATCATCTTTCTCACCTTCCATTAACACCCTCAAATGCATTCACTCTAACCACTCGTCCTCCTGGCCATCAGACTATGCCCTCAAAATGTTCATGTCACCCACCCGGATAGTTGGCTCTGTATCTCAGTCTTATTGCTTGGAGCCTGTAGTGGTAAGTGGCGTAGCGCGAAAGTGGCGTTTGCTGAAGATATCGGCTGCTGTTACGCAGGAAGAGGCGGCAGTGGAAGAGGAGGAAAAGGGAGTGGAGGTGGAGGTGGATGCTGTGGAGGGAGGGGGTGATGATCAGGTGATTGGAGAGGCTGATGGTGCTTTGAACACAAAGCTTTACTTTGGGAACTTGCCTTACAATGTTGACAGTGCACAGCTTGCAGGGATTATTCAGGATTATGCTAGCCCAGAGCTGGTTGAGGTAGTTTTAAATCACTGATCTCATTCTGATTTTGTTAAGTACATGTCGTGTTCAAGTTGACTTGAGAATAAATTCTTAACCCAGAACCCTAAGTTCGAAAGGGGATCCGCGTAGCTGAGGATTTATTATTTGCTTCTGATGAATGTCATATATGTCACATTCTGGATTGTTACTGAGAAATTCCTTCAGCTTCTGGCTTATGATTTTTAGGTTGTTAAGGATTGTTAATGAAATTCAGATACACATTGTGATTACTAGTTAGGCTAACTCTATCTAGCTATTCATACTAAGAACTTAATAAAGATAAAGAAATCCATAGATTAAGGCATTTGTGCACTTGTGAAGAAGCTTCACTTCCTGTGCATTACGTTGTTTGAACCCGATTTCCAAAGCTAAGTGAACATATATATAGTAGATGTTCTCTTGACGGGAAGAGACTCTGGGATGCAATCATTACGGTGCAAACTGGAAATCCTGTGGTATTTAGTGTTGGATTTGGCTTTGGTAAATGTAGCCAGATCCACAGGCCAAATAAGGTCAGTTAAGCTAAATTTTGTTCCATAGTAATGAAGGAAGCTCGAGCGTGATTAATTCGATGTGTTAATTAGGTCTGTAAAAAATACTGCTACAGTAGCATAAGTTTGTGTCTAGCTCACATAAGGACATAAACATTTCTTGAAGAAGTAACATCTATAAACATTTTCATAATGCTAATGCATGGCATTAGCATGGGAGATGTATGCAAAGAATCCTAGCTGTGTAAAAGAGGCATCCCAGCATGCAAGCTCCTCACACTACTAATCTGGTCCGAGTTGGGTGAATGAGCTCCAGCTTATTCTCTGATGTACAAGTGAAACTAGTACTTTATTTTAAGGCATGGATGGATTCTTCAAGCTTTCATCAGTTTTCAAGTTGAACATGCATTTTAACAATCAATTACGCAATTGAACTAGATCTTTTTGTCATTGTTTTACGTATCGGAGGTGCTAAATCAAATATGTTTGTATCAAGGTTGTTAGCATAGAAAAAGGTTGCAGTGTGTGGTGGTGAATCCTTTTCTGCATAAACTGATGACTTGGTGGTGTTCTGTTGTGCAAGCTTTCTTCCAAACATTTTTTGTTTCTATGATAGCTCAAGTGTTGAAAAGATGTTAGAACGTCTTTGTAGAAGGAACTGTGTTCCAATTTTTCCAACCGAACTAAGTGGCAGTCGAGTCTAGCGTTGGTTTCCTAAAGGCTCACTAAGTAATGCACTTTTACCAGTGAGAATGCTTTGCAGATATATTTAAGTTGATATTTCATTCCTTTGGCTTGAATTGCTCCTACTTCTTTGTTCTTGTAAGAGATTCCTTCACTGAGTGTGATATTTTCATAGGTCCTCTATGACAGAGATACCGGAAGAAGTAGAGGTTTTGCATTTGTGACAATGAGCAGTGTCGAAGATTGCAATGCAGTTATTGAAAATCTTGATGGAAGTGTAAGCTCTCTATCTCTCTGCCTTGCAGGCACACGTGCTTCCTAATCCTTAGTCTTCACTGCTAAAAACGCTCCTCTCTTGTAGGAATATTTGGGTCGAACATTGAGGGTGAACTTGTCCAACAAACCAAGGCCTAAAGAACCTCTATATCCAGAAACCGAGTACAAGCTTTTTGTCGGAAATTTAGCCTGGACAGTAACAACTGAAAGCTTAATGCAAGCTTTTCAAGAATACGGAAATGTAGTTGGAGCAAGGGTTTTATACGATGGTGATACAGGAAGGTCGCGTGGTTATGGTTTTGTATGCTATTCAACAAAAGCAGAGATGGAAGCTGCCCTTACATCTCTTGATGGAGTGGTAAATCCTGCCTTTCAACTTTTCATTTTGTTTGCATGAAATTTGAAGAAAAAAGTGAGTAACGACTTGTTATGTTTCTTGTGTTTCAGGAACTAGAAGGACGGGGAATGCGTGTAAGCTTAGCCGAAGGACGAAAGTCATGACAACATAGAGCAAAACTGCAGATTTTATGGTGACTTAAGCCTGGTGATCAGCTGCAATGACACTTGACAAAATGGAAATATAATTACTTGAGCAACTGGAGGATTTCTTTCATTCTTTCTTGTTTATAACTCTCACCTTCCATATTGTACCTTATGAGCAGAGTCCCATGATGCATTTGGTGATGATTGTACGAGATATCAGTCTCTTTAGACCAGCATTTTGAATGAACTCTCGTTTGGAAGCCTCTGCCTTTGTTTGGTGGGAGATCCTTTAATAAACTATGAAGCAATCAGCATAATGCTTCACCAAAACCATTTGATACAAAGAACAGATCATTTGCACTGGTAAACACATTGAACAAAGCGACTCGTTCAAACAGTTCTATTTCAAAAAAGAAAAATGAATAGGGCAGCAAACGAAGCAGTGGATTTCCTCAAGATTACATGATACGGAAGGTGGTTATACTAGTTGCATTTTGATGCTCACTAATATCTAGTAATCTGTCTTCACAGTTGTATTCTCTGTTGGTCATGGCACCTTCTTGGAAATGGTCTACTGAAGTTGATCATGGCTTCCGCTATCTTCCTCATCACCATCTGTTTCCCAGAGAAACCTAGCATATGCAGCAAGAACATCGCTGAAACAAACAAACAAAGAGGGCAGAATTATGTCATGCCATTGTAAACTTTTTTTTTAACCACTGTAATCTTCCTAGAGATTTGTAGCAAAAAATTGAAATATAACCAAGAAAACTGATTCATCCAAGTCTGCTACTAATCCTAAGTAGCAACTAGTCGAGAAGTTTGCCAGTAAATACTGGAAGTTGATTGAATTATACCCAGCAACACATTCTCAAATGTGGCAGGTAAATGCTAAACCCAGTTCAAGCACCAAAGGATCATCATGATAAGCGGAGAAAATCTTTAAAACTATTGGGAGCTGCTACACATTACAATTCTAAAAATGAGGAATCTCAGCAGAGCTTCTTTTACCTATCATCAGGGGTAGCTTTAACAGCTCTTTCAAAATAATGTAAGGCTTTGTCATGGTCACGATGAAGTTCCCACTGCAACCTAGCATAATGTGACATAGTCTCACCATCCTCAGGAGCAGCCTCTACCGCACGCAAGTAATATTCTTCAGCTCCCAGAAGATCTCCTTTAGACTGTCAATTAAACAAAAATCAAACTTGAGAATACAGATGTCAAATGAGTACAAGGGAGATTAATCTAATAAAAGCATAGCTAGGTATAGCAACATAATAATTATAACCTAATAAAGAGCATATATAGCAGTACTTGTTAGCTCTACCACAACGAAGAAGGGTTTAGTAGTAATTATTCACCTAATGAAGAACATAGCAATACATAAAGAAGGTCATTGCAATACAACAAGAGAAGAATTCATGAATCTGACCTGAGACAGAAAAACAGCGAAAGTTTTGAGGACCGAAGGGTTGTGAGGATTTTCTTTTACCATCCTTCTATAATAGTCCTCAACACTCTGGCCCTCATCAGCATCAGATGCAGTAACATCAGTTTCTGCATCGTCTTCTATTTCCCAGAGGAACCCAGCATATGCTGCAAGAACATTGCTGAAAACAAGAAATGAAACTAAACTTATGGAGAGGGTAAATACAATCTGGCTGCAGAGTCACAAAGTAATATAATTATTCCACCTAAATCAAACAGTCTCATCGAACAAGCACCATAATATGATGAGCATATTTGCCACTTTCTTATAGAAGATCCTGACGGATGCAATTTGGTACTCACCTATCTTGAGGAGAAGCTTTTGCAGCACGCTCAAAGTAACTCAAGGCTCTTTCTTGATCTCGATGTTGTTCCCACACCAATTTAGCATACTGCAGTAGTACATCACTGTCTTCAGGGTCTGCCAGGGTAGCACGAAGATAATATTCCTCTGCTCCATGAAAGTCTCCCTTGGACTGTATGTTAAGTTTTAATACATTATGAGAAGGAAAAGAACTGCATATTCAAAAGAATCTAAACGTCATAGGTAGACATATTCCAGAACATCACATGATCCTACTCGATATATAATGAATGTACTTTAAATTGCTCCTCGAACGATCCTTCATGAGTTCAATCAAAAACAAAACCTGAAAATTCCGGTGATGCCATGTGGTGTTCAAATAAGGGCAGTGAACCACTTGCCTAAAATCACAGATTTACAACTACCTTATACATATTTACAGACTAATTCTATAGCAAAAACAGCAGATCAGTATAATTCACAAGGATCATATATTGGAATAAACAATACGCATTGAACAAAAAAGATCACCTGTAATAGCTGAGCATAGTTTATGAGAATCAGAGGATGGGACGGATATTCATCAACCATCCTCCTATAATATTCTTCAGCATCACCACTGTCATCGAAGTTTGATGGATTCATATCAACACCGCCAGGACTATTACTTTGGATCCCAAGCCCTGTAGCGAGATATAGAGGAGGACTAGCTGGGCGTTCCACTTCTTCTCCAAAGGCCAAACTTTGAATCCCATTCAAAGCTTCTTCATCCTCCTTCTGCTCCTCCTCAATCAATTCCATACCCCTCTTCCCAAAACTGAACTCCCCACCATTCATTGCTTCAATGTTATCTCCGATTGTAGCAGTTCTATTCAATCCCTGATCTTCTTGTCGATTCTCTCCTTCATCGTCTGACCCATCAACCGTATTGAATACGGAAAAAGACGGTGCACTATGCAACATGGCTGTGCTACACCAACAACAATCCTTCGAAGCTTCGACCGAACTGGGTTTTTCGAAATCCTCCTAAACTATTGGGTTTCTAAGAGAACCCAGAAGCCGGGATAGAGATTGGAGAGCAATGAATGGTGTCAAGTTGAGGTGGCGCAGGAAATGATAGAAGGCGGGTTTTGTGATCGTGAAGTGTTTGATGTTTTGTGTCCGTCAAAGCATGTGCTCGGACTCTGAAAGAGAAATGGTGTGGTCTCTTTTGCTCGACATGTGAATCAATTCTACAATTAGTCAAATCTTCTTGAGCTTGCTTTGGGACCTGTAAATCATGCCCTTCTTGTGACTGCGAGCCGTACATTCACGAGTTTATCGGCTTTGGTGGTGGTTGTCTGGTCCACAGATCTGATCTGCCTACATTCTTGATTTTTCTGTGAAAATATTATATTTTTATTCTACCCAAAAAAAAATTGGTTCTTTCATTCATGGTTTGGGCCCATGGGCCATGGTCATGGAGGAAGACCCCTACCACCCTTATATTATGGGCTCTAGCACTTGCTAGCATCAGTAAGGTCTGAAATATGAATCTTTTTGCACACTGTCACCTACTGCTATGTCTTTTATTTCGATTGACAATTTGAAATGGAGATCTCACTTCATGGGCAGAACCAACTATGAAGCAACTGTTAAAGTACCTTCCTATCGTGGAAGCAGGAGAAAATATGGTAATTCAAGGACACAACATAGACTAAATGATCGCAAATATGGTTGATTTTGTATCTTCCAAATCTAAAGGGTCCAAATTTTAACAAGTTTTGAGCAAAAGTCGTAATTTTTAGCCTTATATTAGAACCCAAAATAGTCTCAAGTGATGGGTTTCAAAAATAGTTTGCAGTCTGAGAAACAAAAACCACGTCCACAAAAACAGAGTATTGCCCCCCATTGGTTTCGCTCTTTCACAAGACAAAATCAGAAGCAACGCAAATCCACAAATCGAATCTTGTCTGCTCCTTTTGCTTCATTCCAATTCCTGCAATACCCTCCCTCGTCGTCCTGGACTTGGACGGGGGTTGGTTTCTTCTTTTGCCGGAATGCCGACAATGACTTATGTGGCTCCCTTTCAACTCTTGGAGCTCAACATCATCTCTGCCCAAGACCTTGCTCCTGTCTCCCGCAACATGAAGACCTACGCTGTCGCCTGGGTCCGCCCAGACCGGAAGCTCTCTACCAGGGTTGATTCCGCCGGACGCAAAAACCCCACTTGGAATGACAAGTTTGTCTTTCGTGTGGACGACGAATTTCTTTGCTCCGACACATCTGCGGTTATGATCGAAATCTACGCTGTCCATTGGTTCCGTAATGTTCATGTGGGGACTGTTCGTGTCATCGTCGGTAACCTATTTCCACCTCCAACAAGGCCGACCCACCGTCGCCGCCACCACCCGCAAGTGGGCATGCGATTCGAGGCGCTACAGGTGCGCCGCCCCTCGGGACGGCCACAGGGGATTCTTAACATTGGTGTTGCTCTCCTTGACAGTTCGAGGCGGAGCATGCCTTTGTACACCCAATTGGATGCCTCGGCAGTCGATTACCGACATTTGATGGGCGAGGATGATCCGGTCCATTCTCATCAGCATGGGACTCAAAACAATGCAAGCCAAACCAGTCACGATCAAAACAATGCGCATCAGAATATGCTATGGTCGTTGATTTCTAAACCAGAACTCAGGCGCACCAAAAGTGACACAAGTTCCATGATGGATTCCTCGGTTGTCGTCACAATACAAGCAAAAGCGATTGCGAACAAGGGGAAGGCGAGTTCGATGGTTAGCGGATCAGAACCCGAGTTTGATATGAAACAGAGGAAATCGAAGAAGGGGAAGGCGAGTTCGATGGTTAGCGGATCAGAAACCGAGTTGGATATGAAACAAAGAAAAACCAAGAAGGGGAATTCGAAATCAAGTTCCGTTATCAGTGTCTCTGATGGAGGTAAAAAGGCCAAAATGGGTAAGCCCGATTCGGTTCTCAAGGCCTTGCAGCCTGCGGCGACCCCGATTAAGAGACAAAAGAGCGTCAGAATCGCCGACTCAGAGCCATACCCGAGCGTGAACGGCTCACATCCAACGGACCCGGTTCAGAAGTTTTCAAGTGGAAATCCAATTCCAAAGCCTCCCGGATTTGCGGTGAAAATGTCTCCGAAAATTAACAGGTTGAATTCTCGATCTCCTCATAAACCATTTCCTAAAATCCAAGATCCGGAACACGAGCTCACGAAGAAAAGAATCATGGGTCGGCCGTTTTTGACCGAATCGGAATTGGGTCCATCACCTTCGGAGGTGGCGTCAGCACTGGCGAAAGATCAGCAAAACCGAATAGATAGAGTGGAAAGCTCTCTGCTGAGTGAATCAGAATTGGAAAGCAGTGTGGAGGGCCTCCAATCAAAGTTGGAGCGATGGAGGGCCGAGCTTCCACCCGTATACGACACCGGTGAGCTCTCTAGCGTCCCTGCCAGCACTCGTACTAGTCACGGCAAGCATAACAGGAGGCGCACTGTTGACGGAGGATTGTTTTCATGCTTCAGTAACATTTGTGGAATTGAATGCTCCATCGTGTGCGGGTCGGGTGGGTCCGGTTCCACGAAAAAGAAGAGTGGACGGTTGCGCCGGAGCGCCTCAGTTGAGGATGTGAGCTTCGTCTGAAATGATTCAATCCCCATTTTACTTCTTGGGTCGGGTAACTGAAATTGGTCCATGGCCCGGTTGTGACAAGTAAGGGAGTTCAAGGAAGTTAACTGACTGATTTTGTTAGAATGCGCCGGGTGCAATTAGATAAGAGGTTTGTGAATGGATTGAGGTTTGGATTTAGAGGCCAAGTGCGCATGATAACAGCTTACGCACAAGGCGTGAAGAGTAGCGAATCCTAATCGGTTGAGCCATTCTACCGTTCTCTTTTTCTCCCTTTTTTTTTTGCTTCTGTCCCACTTTTGTAAAATTATTTTTTGCCAAAAAAAATAGCAATTCTGCATATATAACAACACCCATCTGCCAGTAGGCCAAGGGGTTTCTCTCGTATAAATTTAGCTAAATAGTTTTCCGACAATCCCCATCCTAGAAGGCCAATGAAGGCGACCATGTTGATTGGAGGCTCCTTCTAGCGTGCATTGCTCAAGAGATTGTATGGAACGAATTGTTGCTCTATCAACGGCAGCTCGCAAATTCTGTTCTTAGAGCCTCACATTCGATCAAAACAACATTGGTTCTCTAAGTTGTTTCGATCGAATGTGCAGACTGGACTTTATGTTGACTTCAGAAATGGGCTAGACCAATTTTTGGTCACTACATTTTCAACTAAGTCACGAGTATTAATGAGTAAATGAATAATCGTCAAATCTTTGCTTTAACTATTACTCTGCATGTTCAAAAAAAAAAAAACACCCATCATTAACCAGAGTACAGAAGTTTTTGAATTTTATAAGAAAAAGGAAATAGCAGAGACAAACTAACACAGGCTGTGATGTTCTGACAAGAAACAAAGTGCAGAAGGGACAGAAAAGAAAGAGAGTCTCATGTAACACCTTGAGTTCTGACTTATGACCAGACTCTTAAAAACACCTGATTTTTACTACAAACAGAGAGATGGAGAGTGCAAAGGGGTTATGATCATGTCAAGAAATGTTTTTGATATAAGTGCTAGGCGCACTAGCAGACACAAGGACCCATCATCATCACTGTCTTCAACACCAACCCCTCCATGGCTCCCTCCTTCTTCCCTCCCTTTCCCACTCACACTGTGCTCTCTCTTATTTCTTCTCTTCCTCTCCATTTCCCCCAAATTCTTGCACTCACTTGACTTCTCTCTCAATTTCTTGAGCTTTAAAGATCTTTTCTTGAGTCCATTTGCTATCATTTTCTTGTCTGGTCTAATGGAAGGTGCTGCTCTTGGTTTACTTAGTGGTGGTGCTGGTGGTTCTTCTGGGGGCTCCTCAAATGAGTCCACAGTGTCAAAAGTGGAAGTGGTGGAGCAAGATCAGTATGTGGAGGCAACTTCATACCCAGCTGAGAGTGAGATTGAGTTGGGTTTGGGCCTGAGCCTTGGTGTTGGTGATTGTAATGGTGGTGGTGGTGGTGGGAAGGGTAAGGCTAGTGCATGGGGTGAATGTGGTAGAATCTTGACTGCCAAGGATTTCCCTTCAGTGCTTTCTCATGCTCACAGAGGAGCTAATGCTTCTGCTTCCTCTGGTGTTGCTGTTTCTGGGACAAAGAGAGCTGCTGACTCTTCTCCTCAAGAGGGTGGATCTCCTCCTGGTGGCAGGTTTGATTACTGATACAATCCATTGCCAAGAGTATCAAAATCACTAAATAATCCTTGTTTTCTATTTCTTTACTTCAATTTCCATGTTAGTACTTGGAGAAATACTATTTGTTGAGCAAGTTGACAGAGAGGAGATAACTATTTTTGCTAGTCTAATCTATGTTCCTGGGTCTTTTTGATTTTTATTTTTGTGTTCAATGGTTCGCCTGCTTTTGAGTGAGTTTAAAGCTGAATATTCTGTCCGAGTTTCCGGTTTCTAATACCTGTTTTCCTCTGATGGCTGAAATACTAATCGTAAAAATTCACTTTGTTGGAGCAGCCAAGTTGTGGGATGGCCACCTATAGGTGTTCACAGGATGAACAGCTTGGTGAACCAAACAAAGGCCCTAAAAGCAGAAGAGGACAAGTCCGCGGTTGATGTAAAAGATCACAAATCCAAAGATGCTTCAAAGAAGAAAATATGCAATGGCAACAACACCAATATTGCAAGCCAAAACCGGCATCTTGGATTTGTTAAGGTGAATATGGATGGCGTTCCTATAGGAAGGAAGGTGGATTTGAATGCTCATGCTTGCTACGAAACCTTAGCCCGTACCTTGGAGGACATGTTTTTTAGGTCCAACTCAACCCTCAATTCCGTCGGTGAGTTTGTTTGCCTTCTTAAGTATCTTGATCTTCAGGGATTTAAGATCATATTTAGCGAGTTTCGTTTTCTCAATTCGAATAGTTAGTATGGTATGCAAGTCATAGTGAATACAAATAATTTGTTATAAGTATAACTCACTGTGTTCCTTGTATGAAGGATCTGGTGGAGAGAAGGAACAAGCAAAAAAGTCCTCCAAGCTCTTGGATGGATCATGTGGATTTGTGGTCACTTATGAAGATAAGGAGGGAGACTGGATGCTTGTGGGAGACGTTCCATGGGGGTGTGAATCTGCTTTCTTGAAGTATTAAGAACTCATTATTTATTTCCAAGTCGATTTATCTGATCTTGTAACTTTTCTTTCCCTCTCTTCTTTGTATGTATTTAGGATGTTCTACAGTTCAGTCAAAAGGCTCCGAATCATCAGGACTTCTGAGGGTAACAGGCTTTGTATGTAAATGTACAATGATGACTCTTAAAATGAGCTTTTAGTACTCTGGCGTTCTTCGACTGTGTAATTGCAGCTCCGAGATTTGAACATGGGAAGGAAAGAAGCAAGCCTGTTTAGCATCAAAGCTGGCCCTTACACAATCTGATGAGATTAAATACAAAAGAATCCACAGTTTGACACACACAAGTAGAAAAATTGACAAGTCGAAGCATTTTGCAAAGCGTCGTTGCCAACCATCCTCCAGTTCTCAATGCCTTTTTTGGTCTCTTAGGTGATGATATTCATTGTAGTTTTCGATTTCTTTATATCCTGCTGTGCACTTGACTACATTGTGCTTTCTCATACTGTAAATATATATGAGAAGTAGTTATATGTAGATTGCTAAGTTTTTTCAAGCTTGCAATCCAACGGACTGAGATTTTGTTTGTTATAGAAAAAGTGTTTGTATGGCTTCTTCAGAATTTTTTGAGTGCCTCTGCTTGATCAAATTTGATTAATGTTTGTTCTGCCGCTGATTCGATCTCGTAAAAAGTATCTGAACAGTCTGCAATGTGACTAAATTACAACAATATTAGCCATGGATTTTAGTCACTAGAATGTGACTAAACAACATCATTTGCAAACCTTGAGAGATGCAGACATGGTGGTGTTCAACAAGTATGGTGATCATGGTGATTTTGACTCTATATATTGCTCATTCATAATGGATAATGGTGGTGGTGGAGACCCAGGAAGCATAATGACTTGCTTTTAATTTGATTGAGGGACAACTCACAACTGTGTTCTATTAATCAAATCATTAGAAACAGCTCACGCTTAGTCCTGTTTAACTTACTTTCTTTCATCTCTTCTCATGTTTGTCTTTGTTATGGTTTCCACATCATATCTTGGAAAGCAGAAGAAAGCTTACTCTTATGAAGGATTACACCATTAAAAGCCCATTCTTGCTTTTCACTTTTGTTCCAAACCTTGTCCTACTCATGCCGCAGAGAGCCCAATATGGAAAAGTATTGATGGCACCAAAAACACCTGGAAGGGTTTTGCTCCTTTAATGGGGTGTAAGAGGAAAAGTAATCAAATAACACAATCGAGTGGTTTATAAATAAAGTCTCACTCCTTTCATATTGTGGACGGGTTTTTTTTTTGCCTAAGAACCAATGATGACCGCCATGAAATACAAATTCCTGTGAATCTGTGACCCAAAGCGGCGCGAACAATATCTTCAAATGTGTTTGGGCCGGAAATTTCAACATAATCTAAAGAATTCTTGTACCACTATGCTACCAAAGCAGAGATATTATGAAGTCCCTGTTGGGTCTGTGTATGGTGAAAATGGATTGGGACTTGTATGGTGTGAAGTATTAGAATCTCTGAAGTGAAAAAATTGTGATGACTAAATGAAAAAAGTGTCTACTTCCATCTCCCCTTCATAGTTGGTTATGGGAATGAATTGCTCCATATATTTACATTTATGCATTAAGGTGAAGAGAGCCATACATAAGGAATTCAATCAGAAGTTCCCTAAACCTGGTGATGCATCCATCTTCTCGACGAAGAAGAGATCAGTCATGTAACCTTTGAGAGCCTATGGAATTCAGAGATTATCATGAAGCACATTGATTTTTTTTTTCCTGATCAATGGATGAAAGAAACTACTCAAGCCAGGAGCCAGAAATTCTTTTGTGTCTTGGTGTTGAGAAGATAACCTGCATTTTGGCCCTTCTTCTGCACTCCAACACAA
Source organism: Tripterygium wilfordii (assembly GCF_013401445.1). NCBI lineage: Eukaryota > Viridiplantae > Streptophyta > Magnoliopsida > Celastrales > Celastraceae > Tripterygium > Tripterygium wilfordii. The sequence continues at coordinate 15,208,617 of NC_052244.1, read as the reverse complement.
GTGCATTTGCTGTTCTCAATGAGATACTCTGCTGTGTCTATAGCCTTTGTTCCTCTAAGAGATCCCCTAGACCTTCTTCTGCAATTCAACACAGATAGAAACACAATTAAGGGTTAGGATTTGAAGCTAATTTCCTGTGTCTTGTTTCAGTTAGAATTCTCGAACTCACCCTAAAATTGCAGAAGAGAAACTCCGTCGCTGCCCCGTAATAAGAAGATCAATTCCAAGTGATTTGCTTTTATCAAGAATGAGATTGGGTTTGTCCTTGCCTTCCATTAGCACCCTCTCAACACTCAAACGTATTTTAGGCTGAGCAATCTGGCATATATTCTTCATTTCTTCAAGAAAATCTACCTCGCAGCCACCACCTCCGCCGCCATCCGAGGACATGCCGGCGGAGTTGGAAGAGAGGCTTGGTCTTCTTAAGAAAGTTGAAAATGTATTCCTCCATGAATTTGGGTTCTCAACATGGATGAGAATAAGCTCATCATGTTCCACCACCACATGAGAGAGTGCATATTGGAGCGCACCGGCGGACTCCCGGGTAGGGTCTGCCACCACCATTACCTTCCTTGCCGGCGGCTTCCCACCTTCCATTGGTACAACTATGGCTTAGACCAGTAACGGCCACCACCATCCAGGCATCCACCACGTCCAAAAGCCACCCACCAAGAGAAGAGGTTTGGACATATGAGGTAGTACCAAAGATGGCAAGCAATATGAGGTGGCCATCTCTGGTGTTTTCTTGTGTATATCTTTTAGGCACAACTACTATAACAAATTGTTAGCTCTGGCTTTGTGATTCACAGGTTGCAGGCTTTTGTGGATTTGTGCCAAATTTAGAGGGAAAAATCAGGGCTTTGTTGTCTTATGCTATACTTGGGAGGTGTATATCCGGGGAGTTGCATCCATTAGACTTGGTCAATGCTCAGTTCTAACCATAATTGGTAGCATGGAGCGGAGGCTGGGTTGGTGGCTCGAGTTTAGAAGCTCTGTAATTCCGCTGCATATTCTGCAGCTTCGAGCCTTCGATGCCTGTTCTCATGTCAGGTTCAGAAACAACCTCAAGCAAGGGCACCCCTGCAAGATTAAGATCCGTCTTCTCTATGACCAGACACCGGAGTTTCTATACTATGATCAGAGTAAGCCCAATAGGCCCAAAGACAGATGGACTAGGTAAAATTTTGAGGCCCAGTGCTCCAAGCTTAGCCCAAGTTTTTTTTTTTTTTTAAAGAAAAGATAGGTACTTGAATGCTGATGATTAAGATGATATTAATACACATCATTCTTATTACTCCAACTAATAAATCGGATGTAATTTTGTGAGTTTAATCTTGTTTCGGACACAAAAAGAAATTATTTAACCCAAAAATATCATATTTAAAGCTTCAAAGCTACAGCCATATTCAATGCGGATATATACGCACCGTTTACATGCATAATATCTAAAGACATGAAGATTCCAAAACAAAGGAAGGGGGGGGGTGTTTACATGGGCAACACATAAGACCAACCATGTTGACAAGTGTCCTACCACCTGTACCCTTAACTCCACATACAGAGCCACATTGCCTTACACGTATCTCTTCTTCAATCTTTATAACCCCAAGCTCCTCTATATAGACCTTCCACTACTTCCAACCTTTGGCCTTGACAAGCTTATTAGCAAGAAAGTAGGCATTTTAGAGACTTTTTGGTGGTTCTTGTTGAAGCAATATGGCTCAAACGGTAGGAAGGAATGTAGCAGCTCCACTGATGTTTCTGAATTTAATCATGTATCTTATTGTGTTGGGTTTTGCTAGTTGGTGTCTCAACAGGTTCATCAATGGCCAAACTAACCACCCAAGTAAGTTTTCTTCCTTTTCTTTTTCTCAATTATTAATCAGTAATGGTAATGCTAGGGATCTCAATTGCTGAGTCTTGGATTTGTTGCGTTGCGTCGAACTCAGCAGTTGGAATAATTGAAATACCAATTGTTGGGATGTTTATCATTTTTGGGATGTTTATCATTTTTTATTATTAATTGTACATGACTTGCACAAACACAACACTGAAGATTAACTGCAATTGACAGTTGATGTTTTGTCCATTGAATATTTAGGTTTTGGAGGAAATGCTGCAACATTTTTTTTCTTGATCTTCACACTGCTGGCAGCTGTTGTTGGGATAGTGTCCAAGCTTGCAGGTGGAAACCACATCAGGGCATGGAGGAATGATAGTCTAGCAGCTGCAGGATCATCTTCTCTGATAGCTTGGGCACTAACAGCACTGGCTTTTGGGTAACTTTTCCCACTCTTGCACCATTAATTCTACTAAATAAGACTGGACTAAGTAGTTTTGTTGTTGGTGGTAGGTTGGCATGTAAGGAGATTAGCATAGGCGGGTACAGAGGGTGGAGACTGAAGGTGGTAGAGGCATTTGTAATAATACTCGCATTCACTGAACTTCTCTATGTTCTGTTGATTCATGCCGGGTTGTTCAGTAGCAGATATGGTCCAGGATATGGAGACACCGACTACGGAGTGGCAATGACCAGTACAGATCCTGCACATAAGGGTACTGGGGTTCCAGTGACTGGCTCTAGTGTTTGAATCAAGTAGATAGATAATATTATGTATCAACTATATTTAAGTTTCTTAATTTCCTCATTATCATCTCTTGAGGTTTGCTGTTGATCTGTGTGTTCAGTCCACTCAATGGTGTCATGTAAGTAGAGGTGGACTCTTTTAGATATGTTGTAAAGAGCCAAATCAATCATAAGTGTAATGTTCTGGTAAGTATGGCTCTCACACTTCACTATTAAGAGAAAAATAGCAACATGATCATATCAGAGAACCATTTGTCACTGACAGGAATCTAAAAGCAAGCAAAAAGAGAGATTGAATCCAAACAATGAACTGCCAAAAATTGCCACCGAGAACTACTTCTAGTCGGCTGTTTTCCAATGATTTCCTAGCCTTGGTAATCTATATTGGTTTCCAAAGATTTTCTACAAGGGTTAAAACTCAAAAGCATCAAACTGCAGGAGTGTGTCAGTAACAGAGAGAATATATGATACAAAATCACTTCCTCTACTAACAAATACTACCAAAACTTCTACAAAGTCGATTTGCAATGGCAGCTAAAACACTAATTGGCAAGAAGAAGGATAAAAGATGGAAGCATTTCAAGAGTCATAATTCTTAAGGACATTAATTGAAAGCTGAGGAAACAACATGAGGCCATTAGGCAAAAACCAAGAGGTCAACACAAACATATAAAATGGGACCTTTAGTTTGAACTTGCATTGATGAAACCTTCCTTGCGGCCTTCAAATCCTGGCCGCATGAGCTTTTTCTCCCTCTTTGCAATCCGCCGCATTTTCTTCTCCTGAATCCTCTCAGAAATATTGTGTGATCTCTTTTTCTGTTTCTCTGCTTTCAACTTCTCAGTGGTTTCAACTCTTTCTTTCCACTTCCCAACATTCTTCTGATGCTTCTTTTTCTCCTTCTTAATGCTCTGTTTCAATAGTTTTGGATCATCGTGAATCTTGATTCCAGCAGCTCTGCTCGTAGCTGCTTTCCACGCATGCTTCTTTGAGACGATCTCACCCTTTTCTGGATCCATCTTTGCTGCTTCTAGGCTTTTCGCCTTTTCAAGTTTCTTCAGCTTGGAAAATTTCTTCTTCTTTCTTCCATGCTCTTCTTCATTTCCAAGTTTAATACGGCTAAATGTGAGTTCCTTTGCAGCTTCATCCACATCCTTTTCCATTTTGTCCTCTGAGACACTAGTTGTAGGCTTCTTTTCATCAGACCCAGAGTCCCTTTTCCGTTTACTTTGCCGAATATCTTTGGTCTCATTTTTCCTCTTTTTTCCATCAGAGCTTCCACTATTTCTACCACCTCGAAGCTCTTCAATTTTGCGATGCAGTCGTTCCCGCAGTTCTTCATATGTCACAGATCGATCATTATCTTCCAGACCAGATGTCACAGGTTTAATCTCAGTTTCATCTTCATTATTCTCATCCTTTGACTTCTCTTTTTCAAGGTTTTGCTTTAGCAAATCAAGAGTTGAGGCAGAAGACTTCTCTGGGTCAAGTCGTTCTCTTCTAGCCTTCTTGATGTTCTCTCTTGATTCCTTCTTGGCCAAAGCCTTTTCATTCTTGCTAAGACCTGCAAACCATGGCTTGTCTTTGTCATCAGTTGGCAGATAGAACCTTGCAGGTATAAGCTCAACCAGCTTGTCGAAGAACAAGGAATTCTCATGGATGATAGACTTCAGATCAACATTCAGAGAAGATTCACTAACAGTCATATGCTTTTTCCTCGCCATCTGCATCAAGAAAAAATTGAGAGAGCTGTGTAAAAAAAATTGTTTCTGTAAATAGTCTAGGCAAATATTTCATTGAGTTTTTAACAGAAAGAGGTCAGTGAACGAAGAAATAAGAACGTAGAGTAACAAAAAGTTAGCTTGAAGCCTTGAAAAGAAAAATAACAATGTAGAGATATAAAATCTAAAACACAGTACAATGACACTGTGCACGTACGATCAGTTAATGTATCAAAAGAAAAGGGAAAAAGGGGAAGGGGGAGGGGAGTTGGGAGACTCTTCGAAGTTCGAACTTCAAAGGCCATAAGCTTTTATAACAGCAACCACAATATTAGGCAAACATAGCATCAAGAACATAAACAAGACAATTCACAAACAATTTCAACTTAATTAAAATCCAATCCTAGGCATACAAAAGCAGCAGCAAAAACTAATATTATATATTATATATGAGATAACATTAGTTTATACTCTACAGTTGACCTAAAATTTCCATTTCCTATAAAGCAAGAAACTTCCATGACCTAGAGAGTACACTTAAGCTCCAATCCAGTAAGAGCAATAGAATTCTCGAATGAACACACTTTAGCTCAAAAACATTGAACTATAAAAGAAACTCAATCAGGGGAAAGTGGCACGCTTATAACTAAGAGGTAAATTAAATGTTTAGAAACTATCTAAATATTGTCAGTACATTCATTTATCGTAGAACTGATAATCATCAATCTAAAAAATCCTTACATAATTACATTTAATTGATTACGTAATATTTGAAATAAATAAAGATGAGCAGCACATTAAATTTGGTAAATACACTTTTAATTTTCGTTTTCCCACCCAACCACAGAGTTGTCAAGTACAAGGAGGTGCAAGAGATGCAAGCCGCATTAATTAAAAACTGTAAATCAAAAAATCATTAGAGAATAAATGAATAATGTAACTATGCTGCCTATGCATTATAACGCACAAAAGGAAATCAAGGCGGAAATAGATAAATAAGTAGTCAGTTGCTGCAGCCTGCAGCTTACGTAAAATCTGTCACCCATCTGGTTTGTCATTGGGGACGTCGACTGTCAACTTCCCCTCAAACTCAAAAACCCAACTAGAGTTCAGATACATCAAATTGAACAATTTGATATGTATAATCGGGCTTATTGTTATAAATGTGATCCAGCTAAGAAAATTCAGATTATTCAAAAACCATAATGTGCCTAAATCAATTCAAGTAGTCATGGCTATATGATTAAGAAAGCTAAAAGCTACCAAAATACACATAATCTGTAACTTTGAAATTTGGGAATCACATAGCATCAATCTCATTCAACTATAAGAATCACTAGAACCGCGAATTGTAACCATCCAGGAGCCAAAACATAGAATCAAATTTGAGAAGAAGCCAAACAAAAAAACAACAGAATAAGAACCCTAGAAGATGCCAAATACCGTTTCCATTAAAAGAATGCAACAGTTTGGCCACAGAAAGGGAAAGAGAGAGGACCTGAATACCGGCGAGTTGGACGGGTGACCTTATCTGTCAAGCCCAAGCAGTTCTGTGAATTCTGAAGATCGTCGTCTTAGCGAGAAAGGACAGGTTGGGATTTAGGGTTTTATTGCCGATTCTCGTCTTCGACTATCAAGTATCAAATACGGGATCTAAATTTTATGGGCTCCCATTTTCTAAATAAGCCCATCTATAAAACTTAATCCAATTCGAAAATTAAGCCCAACAACTCATCCCTAGCCTTGCGGTAAGCCCCAATAGTAAAGGAGACGTATGGGCTATTGAGGAGATCGATCATCTCAGGTGCTGTCCGGACAGAAGGCTCCTTTCATGTATCTCTGCAGTCAGAAAAGTCAGAACATGTGCTGTCCGACATGCTCCATTTTCTGTCCGGATAGCAGGCACCCAGTCAGCTACCTAAGTTTCTTCCGGGATTTCACTTGTAACACATGTTTTGAGGGTTTTCTTTCTAGGTCGAGAGAGACGAAAAACATAGTGGAGAGAGCTTTGTGAATTGTGAGGTTTATTATTGAGTGAACAAGAGTGTGATTTTTTGTTAGATTTTTGAGAGGGGAGATCAAAGCTGGGTTGAGCAATCTTGGAGGTTGTCCAAAAGGCTCGATTTTCTTCAACTAATGGAATACACGCGCAATCTCGTGGACATAGGCTTGGTATAGACGAATCACGTAAATCTCGTGTGCTCCTCTTCGCTACTTGCTTATTTACTTCCATTATACTCGTGGTTATTGCTTGTAGATAATTCTACCTTTGTCCCGATTGTGTGTATTCTGATATTGTTCCTTGTGATACTATACTTTTGTGTGGTTTCCCCTGCACTAGACCCCAACAATTGTATTTGTTCAACTGTGTTGAAATTTTACTCTGTCTCAATTAGAATAAGAAAATTTTCATTTAAAGACAAGAAGAAACACAAGATCCACCAGATCATGTAAGAAAATTATTTGCTTCATGGACAGAAGAAGTAGAGAACATTAGCTGCATCATCTCATTTTCATTATTGTTAATTTTTATTACATCTTTTGCTCCCAAAAAAAACAGAAAAACAAAAAAGAAATGGAAGACACCTTATTACATCTTAAACTCATGCTTATAGAAGATCTCTGAACAGAGAAATCTCAAACCAGCAAACTTAATTCAAAACTACTAATGGAAGCAGCATTATCCCTTTCATCAATTGGGGAGGGAGGGTTTGGTCTTATGATTTCCTGCTGTTGTTGTTGTTGTTGTTGTTGCTGTCACCAGTGCCAAGTGTGTTCTTCACAGCGTCCACTGCACCTTGTGCCATGCTCTTCACTTGCTCCCCTGTCTATAAGGATCATTTGAAGATCTAGTCATTACATTTTAATAAAAAAATCACCAACATGTACGTGTATATATATATGTATGTATGTATATGTATATGTACCTGCTGGAGAAAACCAGTGGCCTGGTCTGTTCCTTGTTTGGCAGAGTCCCCTGCAGATTGGGCAGCACTGGATGTCCTGTTCCCTGTGTTCTGACCTGACTGCATCCAATCTTCCACACTGGCCTGTCCCATTTTAATTAATTAAATTAATTACATGCCAATGTTTTTGAAAATCTTCATTAGTATGTTAACAAATTAATTAGGATTAGTAAGGAGTGATTGAAAGGCTTTTCTCTAAATTACCTGGGTCTGGCCTTGGGTTTGGCCTGCACTGAAGCTTTGCTGCATGTTGGACATGTTTTCTCTGAATCAAATTCTGACGCTTGGAAAGATTGATTTCAGTAGTTTCTACTTAGTTGGGATTGTAAGGTAGTGGTTATATATATATATATTAGTTTCTGGGTTTGTTTATGAGTGACAGCTAGAGAATTTTGCTAATTCTGAACGAGTCATAATAGGAACTGCAGGGAGAGCGGGTAATTCTGCTTCCGAGGTGGGAATCACATACTTGGTCAAGCAATGCAATGTATTTGAGAACAAATGAGCCAGGTGTCCATCATTTTGACTTTCAAATCCAAAAAATTATGGTCCCTACGTAAAGAAATGCAATGTCAGTTTCCATTTAGGTAATAGCCATTGCGGTAGAAATTTTTGCAATTTTAATTATAGACGCAATGCGAGATTCACACAATTTTTTGAATCCACACAGGACCAACCATATCATAACACCACGAGGCTTTCAGAATTTGCCAAATCTAAGTTGAAAAACATTAAGATTATGGAACTGATACAAGGATCTGATTCTGAGGATTCTCATACTGTGATAACAATATTCTACACTACTATAGCCACATAACTAAAATTAAAAGGAGCTATAGCAAAGCAGGGACTTAGGCAATGCTAGTCCAAGGCCATCATCCCCCTAGTATGATCCTGCACTAAAAGCAAGCAAAGCATAATCTAGATTCTTATTGCATGAGAGCAACAGCAGCTTCCTGCACCAAGGGCTGGGTAACGTGCACAAAATGCTCAGTGTCTCGCTCCACCTGTTCCCAACATCTGTTATCTTCCTTCCCTTCCTTCATCTTCTTCACAAATGACACAAACCTTCTCCAGTTATCTGCTTGGAACAAGTTGGGGTTCATCCTCAAGTATGTGAATGCACACATGTCTTCTGAATTTCCGTCAATATTTAAAGACGATGCTTGTAATATCTGCTCGTGTGCGTACTCATCATAGCGTGGCAAAGCATTTTCCCCAGCAAGTGGAACCCCAGCTTTACGAGTTGCCAAAGCCACTTGCTTGACAAGCTTCTCTGGAGCACAGAGTGCATCTTGGGGCTGCTCATGATCGCGCATCTCGATGCAGGTGAAGTTGAATATTGCACCATGGCGTGCCAACATTTGGGAAATTGGAAGGTAACCATCATGGAATCGTGTGTTATAATACCCAGCAGTAAGTTCAGGAGGATGGGACCGAGTACCATAATGCCAGTGAATGCCTGCAACCTTTACTGAGATCTTTACCCCAGTATTCTCAAAGATAGATGAGGCCGAGGTCAGTATTCTCTCACCATGATCTAACAGCATCTGAGAGTACCAGCTGAGAAAGAATTCACCATAAGAAGTAGCCCAACCACCACCCTCCTTTCGGAAAAACTGGGTATCTTCCGGCCAATTATTGTAAGAACCAGCATCTGTAGGGCCTGTGCTACCCCATTCTGGCTTCCCAGCAGCTTCAGCAGCAGCTTTTAAGCTACTGATCATATACTGCATTTTATTGCACATGTTAGCTAAGGACAACAGAATTATTAACTGTTGGCATTAGGAGAAAAATAAGCAGAAATTACCTTGTCAAAGCACTGGAATGCTCCAATTCCTGGAAATTTCCAAGTCCCATTCTGCTCTGGGTATGAAGGGTAACGGAGCTCACCTGCTGGACCCATTCCCACTTGGATTTCCTGAATGGTACAAATTCAACAATTCAGAACACAATTTCTTGGAATATGATGTCATTCTCAAATTAAAGCTATGGAAGTCGAGAGAATATGCAGAGTGATGCATATATAAAAGCAGATTCAGAATTTTTTTCACATAGAATTCGAGGGATATACAGATGTGTTCTCCAACAAGATATCAAGTGGCGTGTTCAAAGATACAAGGTCAAGTTTGGGGCGTAATGTTAACCAAGGGATATTGAAAACCAACTCTAATAAACAGGATCCTTCAAAAGAAGTTCTAGCGGCTAGCAGTCAATCAATTTATATGAGGATATAAGCAATCAAACCATGACCCTACAGCCCCAAAATGCAATAGATTTTTGTGTATATAAGGATTAAGCAATTACCACAATGGTGTCACCAAGATGTTGTTTGAAATTGTCTCTGAAAGCACGCATGAAGTCAGCATAACACTGGACGGGGGTTCGGCCCTTGAGGACGGGGAGGGTATCACAGCCAAGAGACACATATTCATAATTTCTTCTCCCCCACTGATCAGTGTACGCAAGATCTTGATCTTTGTCAATCTCCTCAACAACCCACTTGGGTAAAGGAATACTGTACAGAAAAATACATACATTCAAAAAGAGAGAAATTTTCAAGTTTCAACACTAGAGAAGGGAAACCATCTGTAAATGACATTCCATTGTTCTACACAAGGTCAAACAACGACGATGATAATTTAAAGCAGATCAGGAATTTAAATTATTAGAAAAACAGAGAGAGAAGTATACGCACGTGACAGAGTCACCGACGTTTCCGCCACACTGGTGGAAGGACATGACAGCCTGCACCTTGAGGCCATGGCGTTTCGCCATCTCGATTAGCTCTGTGTAGCCTCCCCAATTGTACACACCGGGGCCGTCCCTCTCCACCAGTCCCCACCACACGTCCATCATTATCCCCTCCACGCCCGCACTCTTCAACGCCTGCAAACTCGCATTCATCGCTTTCCTCCGATTCACGGTGTTCCCCATCGTCACGCTGTCTAGCGGCATCATCACATAAACCGGCACTCCCTTCCCCTTTCCATGGTCACTACCTACTTCTTTGTAAAATCTCTCCGCCGCCGCCGCTCTCTTTATATCCACAGCCGGAGCTTCCGTAGCAAACGCTTGGCAAGCAACGGACAGATCAGCCCGCATTCCGCCCATTACTGGCGACCGGCAGGGACTCAAAGGTGGCGATAGTGCCTCTCCGTGATCCTGATTCTGAACTCGACAACGTATATTTGCCACCGGCGATTTCCACACCGCAGCTGCGCTGACTGTCGCCGTCGAATCTCCAGATGTCGCAACGCTCTCCGACTGAATTGGAGTTCCGGCGAGTGCTCCGATTTGATGCGTTATACTCATCGACATCTGCAATTAATTTTCCCGAGAAAATGAATGAGAATTCAATAGAAAACCGTCACTTTTTTTTCTTCTCTGTTTCGCTAAGTACAACTATTGAGATTTGAATGTGGTGGGATGGGATGGGATGGGATGGGAGGTAAGGAGGAGAGTATGTGGCCTATATATAGAGATCAGAGAAGATAAGATTAAATTAATATTTGATGAATTGTTAATTTCTCGACACGTGGGGGAATGAGAAGCGATCGAGGACACGACGACGGCTACGATTGCTCAGTGCATGTGACGATGGACGGTGGACTATCACTGCGCGCGAAACTTCCAGCGAACGCGCTTTTCGTTTGCGACACGTATGGGATAGCGACGTGTCACATGTCCGGCGCTTTGGGGGTGAAGACCTTTGACGTTTATGGTTGTCGTCGTGTGTTCTACGGCTGCTTTGACGTCCACGGAAGGAGGTTTGTTTGTTAAGAAGCCGAGACGAAACAAAGGAGATTTCACGAGAGCGACACGTGGCGGTGGCGAAATCCGAATTGTAGGCGTTCGTTGATCGGATTCTGAATCTCTCTGATTCGGTTGATGGGTGGGCCATGGCTGAATCGGACTGATATGGAGAAAACGAGACTCCATGCTTTATCTTCTGAGTTAAGCAACTTATGGTGATGGATGCAAGGAGATGGGGACCCACATGAGATGCAAGGTACATACACTTATAATCATGGTTTTAGGGAGAAAAAAATGTTTTTCTAAACATTAGGGTTGTCGATAATCGATTTCGGTCGGTTTTTTCACAAAAAATTCACTGACCATTTAATTGATTATTGATGGATTAGTCAATTTTTTTGATCGGTCTTCACGAACACATATTTGACAATAATCGACCAAACAATCAATTTGGTTTGACATAATTTTTTAGACAACCCTAATAATATATGTTAAAGCTCATTTTGATCAATAAACTCGTCATGAAAGTGCCTGTACAGAACAGGAGGAGTAAATCTCTAAGATCATTATTTCAATTCTTTGTTTTTACATATGGAATCATTTGAGTGCTTGAATTATTTAATTTAAAATTTAAAATATATTAAATTATTTATTGTTTCACTCATATAAGGCTTTTCCCATATTTAATCTTTTCTTTCTTTAAGAAAACTTGGAATAAGATAATTTAATTTTATTCATTAATAACTATACATTCATAAAAACTTTAAAATGAAAAACTATGCATTATTTGCTGAACGAACCAATGAATCTCCATAATTTAGAGATGATTTTAATTGAGAGATAAACTCGAAAAGTAGGAAGAGGGAGTGAAGGGGCTAAATTATTGCAAAAACCCAATATAGCCAAATTTCACAGATTTGGTTATATTGATAAGCTGCCTAATTAATTAGTTCCCATTGTTTGTTTTTATAGATTTGACACACTGAATAGAAAAAATAACAAAACCTAAGCAACCTAAAAACATATATTTGTACCAACAAAAGGTGGTTCGGTTAACAATCAGTTGAGTTAAACATATATGTACCCACAATCAAAGGAAAGCCCGAGATTATGGGTTTTGAAGTACTAAGAAATTTTATATTGGGCTCACGCATGGCCATTAATTTGGGCCTACAATCGGAGAAAGGCCCAAGATTGATCCAAGCACTAATATTGAGAAAGCCATCTAATTTTCTTAATACCTAAGTTTTGCTATTTTACTTAAGTATTTAAGTATACTTAGTTGTTAAGTTTACTTGTTTGTTAAATTTAATTGGTTGTTAAGTTCTTTACTCGGTAGTTAAGTTTCCAGGTCTATATAAAAATCATCATGTAGCAATAGATCCAGGACATTCTTTCTTTCGGTTGTCAAAACCCCACCAAGAACTACATGCCGCCACTTAATCACAGAACGGGAACTGATTGTAGATATTTCTCAAAACATGATGTGGGAATCAAACCCAGGAACATTGAGGGCTCATAAAAAATAAAAAAATAAAAAACCCCAAGAACATAGGGAATTCAAGTGGCTGTCCAGAAAAGGTTGAAAACTTGAAATGCATCTAGGCAATATTGGCAAAACTTAGAAAACAATTTAAAATTCCCAATGAGATCCATAAAATCACAACTCAGATTTGCCCAACACAAGTTCCAGAACCTGAAAATCTAGATATAAACCTAGCTAATGAAAGCTTCAACTAAAAGCACTAAAAAAAAAAAAGACGCCCTTTGAATGAACCAGCAGCACTAATCCTTTTAATCGAAAAGGCTAAAGCCCATATCCTGCAGAAGCAACAGAAAGAATGCAGAAGTCAGGAAAAAAGATTTACAAGAATAAACAAAACCCCAATAACAGATAAGGCAATTCCAGCATAATTCAAAGCAGTATCATAAACAAAAGGTTGCTTACATCATCGGACTCTTCAACCTTCTCTTCTTTCTTAGGCGCTTCTTCAGCAGGAGCGGCACCACCACCACCACCACCAGAAGCAGGAGCTGCAGCAACAGCTGCAACGGCAGCGCCACCACCAGAAGGCACTGAAGCCAACTTTTCTCTACCAGAGGCAATCAGTTCTGTTGGATCTTTTCCCTCTACTTGATCCAACAACAGCTTAATCATGTCCTCATCAGCCTCAGCTCCAACTATTGTAAGAAAATCCAACACCTCGATCAAATCACAATTGGTTCTAACAATAAACAATATACTAGTTAACAGTAGCAATGAAGCATGACCTAAGATAATTTGATTCATGATATGCTACGAATTCAAGCCCATAATACGCACAATGTCACAAAGAAATCAAAAGGCAAACCAAATAGATTCCATAAGCATTTTCAAAATCATTCATACAAAAAGAAGATTAAAAAAAAAAGAGGAAAAGAGCCACTGTAATAGTACCCAAAGATGTTCACAGAGTATCTAATAGCAAATGTAGAGTAAGAAAATTCTAAAGAAAGAGGAAAAGAACCACTGTAATAGTACCCAAAGATGTTCACAGAGTATCTAATAGCAAATGTAGAGCAAGTTACCCATATTTGGTCAGAGAGCAGGCACAAATAGTCAGAAGCACTTATCAAAGCTGAATACACACACACATACATGGTGCAAAGTAATATATGTCTAACACAAAACCATTATGAAAATCAACATATGAGTATGCAAATACAGTAAACCCCCCCCCCCATTAGGCCAGGAAGATCATTAGAATCAAATATGCAGAAAAATAGTTATCTTGAACGGAAGGCAGACAACCTTGAACCCGCCAAGCTAGCCCCTAATTAGAAAACGAAACACCAATTTGAAGCCCTAACAAAGATACTAAACAGAATCTCAAATCTTCTAAAAGAAAAAAGACATTTAATTTTCAGGCTAGAGCACGAATAGAATGAAACTATTTAGACAATCAATAAAGTTAACACAAATTAGCAGCTCCGTTCAACATTAATACGATATATATCATCCCTTATCTTAGATTAAATATTTTTGAGAAAGCCGAAACCTACCTGATCCTAGAATGGTCTTCAGATCGTTGGCTGTTGGGTTGGGGTTGCCTCCCAATACGGCGAGCAAAAACGCTGCAATCACCTTCATCTCTGCTTAAACAATAAATCTGCAAAGGAATTAGCAACTGCACACACATCTACTCACACATATAGTTAGAACGACAGAAAAAAAAAAGATAAGTACTCGCTTGTGCGGTGGAGCAACGGAGAGGAAGAGCAGAGACTGCGTTCGGATCGCCTTGCAGGGATGAGTGGAGATCGGAGGAAGTAGTCCGATTTTATATAGTTACTTAGGGTTTTGTTCACGTTCATTCGGGCCTAAGATGTAGTCCAGAAGCCCATTTAGGTTTTAATGTGGGCCTAAGGCTAAAACATAGTTCGAATCTGATTGGGCTTTTGACGCGGGCCTACAATGTAGTCCAGATGCTGATTCATGGTTTTTTTTAAATTTATATATATATATATATATATATATATTTTTAGAATTTTGTTTTTTTTTTTTTGAATACAAGTACAAATACAATACGACACACCGCCATCAGATCAAGCCTATGAAAGTACAAGTGTCAACAGGCCCCACGCAGGAGGCACAAATCAAGCCCACGCAAATAAACAATTCAGAGATTGCATTAAAGGATACAAATAAATTGTAATTTTTTATAAAAAAATACCATTGAGAAATTTTTTTTTATTAGAATTGAACTCTTGACACATGTGTCTAACACAACCAATTGTCAATTGAGCCACCCCTCATTGATGGATACAATTCTATTAAGAGCAAATGCAATAGGACATTTTTGCTGGGCCAACAAAAATCTTACCTCTATTATACAAAAGGTCAAGCCTAACACGTAACCTAATACAACCACATAAGCAAAACACATCTCTCAATACAGTCATATCAGCAAAACACAAATTCTTATACATTATCCCTTCCCACCCAACATGGAGGCCAACAACATTTCATATCTCCATGTTGTCCCCAACAAAACTACTACATCAAAACACAAAATCTCAATACAATCACATTAGCAAAACACGTCTCTCAATACATCCACATCAACAAAACATATCTTCTAATACAATCACGTCAACAAAACACAAAATCCAATACATTTTTGTTGGCCCAACAAAATTTTACCATTATGATTGTTAACATTGAAAGTTATGTTTTTCTTTTAGCTAATGGTTTGCATAATAAAGTACATTAATTAATACGTGATGCACCCTATTAGCTAAATCCTTCTTATCAAATCCCAAAGTAACTCTTTTTTTTAAATACCATTGAAAAATATGTTTTTTATTTGAATCGAAATTTGGAAACACATATGTCTAACTCAACCAATTACTAACCGAGCCACATTTGATTGGTTCCCAAAGTACTTGTTAATCAGTGATTAACACATATACAATTTTGCAGGGAGCTGTGATATCTTCTTGTGACTCACAATTCGTAAACTTTGCCTCAATATATCCACCTCTCGTGCCCTCTTGTACTCTTCTTTCTCCATTGAAGCTAATCGAGCTTTCAATGCTTCCACGGCGGCTTCTTTTGCCTTCAACTCTCTCTTCATCTCTTCCTCCTCTCCGCTCCAATGTAATCGATCCCCTTCACATTTAAATCAATGTGCGTCAAAATGAATGTAACTATTCATGACTAATCAAAAAATAGCAATAAGCTCAGAACTTGAACAAGGACAACACTCAAAAAAAAATTGATAACCGAGAATTTTCCAACCCAACATATTCACCGGATAGTTGAGCAGGCTCTAGACTTCATCATTTGGATGAGGAAATAACACTGGAATTGTTGGGGTGAGAATTGAACTTGCAAACTCCAGTATTTGCAAGGGGTTGTCACATTTCAACTTCACCATTCCGATCAAAGTTTATTTGCTCGCATAACAGTTTTTGCTACACATATAAACCTATACATACACGTATGTGTTTGTGTCCGTGCATGCACAAGTGTGTGAGACAGAGAAAACAGAGGAACCTAAAAAAGCACCATGATGAATATGAGTTCTCTGAAGGAGATCATCCAGCTCTGTTTTGATTGCGAGGTAGAGTTGCTTCCATTTCTCGACGGCCTCGTCGCGCCACACTCTCTCTTCCCTCATCTGCTCCAATTGCAATTGCCATTGACACTGATCATCATCTTCAACACCATCAGATTCTTTGTTGCTTCTCTCTCCCACCACTTCAATTTCTCTGATCTTGTCCTCTTTCTCTTCCAAAACCTTCTTCAGTGTCTTAATCTCACCTTTCAGTCTCTTCTTCTCTTGCTTCCACTCTGCTTCTTTGAATGCAAACACCAGCGTATCTCCCTCATATGCTCTGATCTCTCTCTCCCTCTCAATCATAATCCCCTTTATTTCCCCTTGCAGAAGCCTTATCTTCTCTCTCAACCCTCTAACTACCACTTTATTGTATTCCTCACTCGTGCACTTGCTCCCACAACTACCCATCTCTTCAAACTGCCGTATTTTCTGAGAAAAATAAGGTCTATATATATATATATATATATATATAGAGAGAGAGAGAGAGAGAGAGAGAGAGAGAGTGTTTTTTTGTATTTGATTGGGTTAGAATTTGGAAGAGAAGAAAATGTGTGAAAGACATAAATGGCCAAAATTCCTGTTCAGAGGCTCAAAAAATAAATGTAGATAGTGGCACTGTGTGTAAGTACTCTATTGGGTTGCAGTTTTCGTGTAGTTTTAATAACGGACGTAGAGTTTGTTTATCAATGTGGGATGCACATAATTTATTAATTTGATAAAAAGATTGGACTATGCACACAATTTATAAATTTGATACACATAATTTATAAAATTGATAAACAGGTTGAACATTTACAATCATTTATAATATTCCAGGGGCCCTCGTCCCGCTCTCTCTTGGGCTGCCAAGTCTTGTTCTAATCTTTCTTATCTAATTATTGATCAGGTTGTCATGATCAATAAATAGGGCACCCGTGAAGAGGAGATACTATTGTTCTGTTTGTCTCTTCCCACTTGGGCACACAAGAACAGTAATCTAAATTATTTGTAAAAAAAAATGGGACTGTTAATAGCTTTAAGTGGGTCCTCTGGAAGCAGACATATCATCAGTTGCTTGTACTTCAATTTACCTGAATATTCGAATTACAATAATCTTGCTAATTTGCTATTCTAATTGGTGCTATTACACATTAAATTTTATCTCAAATTCGACCTGTCACATTCATACATTGTAAATCACATATAAATTCATGCTTAGCTGCAGTTGCAGGTGGGGATGGGATGGTGTGTTTTGTAGCCTATATATGTATATATTACCATATATGTGGAGGGTGTATATAGGCATATATGGGAGTAAAAAAAAATCGGTTCCGGGTGGGACAATATTTACGAAAATATTTACATGTATGGACTGTAATCCATATTAGATTTCGGACGTACTTAACTGATTAAACCCGGACTGATTTAAATCCGGACAAGTAAATCGGATAAGAACCTAATATGGGTTAGGGTCTGGAAAAATAAATCGGATAGAATTTATGTGTTTGGATCTTGATCCGGTTTTAAACCGGATAAAAATTATGCATTTGGACCAAGATTTCGAACGTATAACTTATGTCCAAACTTATTTTAACACAAGTCGGATAAATTCGATCATTTAAAGAGTTTTGTCACCCCTATACATATACCGGACCATCTTGGATGTATAAGAGAACATAATTGCATTAAAGGTGGTTTGGAATTCCTTGGATTCCCTGAGGAAAAGGACTTGGCATTTTGTCTGAGAGATAGCGAGAATGGGAAGAAGGCTATGCATGACAGTGTGTTGGTTCCATTCTCATTTACTCCTGCCATGTGAATTTCTTCTTCGGGCATTATTATGCCTTTGTCATTAATGTTTTTGGCATCTTTTCCCAACTATCATCATTTTTGGCCCGGGAAACCTCAATACTAGTCGTTATATAGCTGTTACGTGGATATTTTAGACATTTTCGAAAAATAGAAAGAAAAAGAATATGGTAGTTAATTGTCAGGCGGGCTGGTTCGTGTGTGAAGGAAACCCCAGCCCAACCCGGATAGAGTTTTTGGGCCCGGGCTTAGCACGACACAAACGGGCCGGACTTTACCGGGCCTACGACCTTTGGACACTATTAATTTGTAATCCACCGTTTTCGTGTGCCTTTCGAAACCCTAATTAGCAAAACTCGCAGAGGAATCGCAGTGAAGTAGAAGATGGCGAAGAAGAAAGAGAAGAGGGTGAACGTATCGGGAAAACCGAAGCACTCCCTCGACGCGAATCGCAAGGATGGGAGCAGCGCCAATTCGCGTAGCGCAGCCACCGTGCGCCGCCTCAAGATGTACAAAACGAAGCCTAAGCGTGATAGCAAGGGAAAGGTGCTCAAAAACGATTTCCAGTCCCATGAGCTGCCCAACACGCGTATCCAACCAGATCGCCGATGGTTCGGTATGTTTAAATTTAGAATCCCCATACTTAATTGTCCTTCGTAGTTCTGTATTTGCGGTATGGTTTTATGTGCCGTGTATGTTACTCCTACAATCTGAATCTGCTCGTGTAATATTAAATGGTAGCTTGGGTGAATTTCTAGTGTACCAGATTATGTAGTCTATAATCGGCTTTTGTGTTGGACTTTGTAGGGAATACACGGGTTGTGAACCAGAAAGAGCTTGAATTTTTCCGTGAAGAGCTCCAAAGCCGGATGTCAAATAACTATAATGTTATTTTAAAGGAAAGAAAATTGCCATTGTCCCTCTTAAATGATCACCAGAAGGTATGAATATTTTTTTGAATCTGGCTCCTTTTTTATTTTTGAAGAGA
The DNA here is from genome assembly GCF_013401445.1 of Tripterygium wilfordii. Lineage (NCBI taxonomy): Eukaryota > Viridiplantae > Streptophyta > Magnoliopsida > Celastrales > Celastraceae > Tripterygium > Tripterygium wilfordii. Next base: position 15,189,709 of record NC_052244.1, on the reverse strand, counting down.
ATGAGGAGGTTTTTAGTGCCTGTACGAGCAAACCCAGATTGTGTTACCATTTTGATCAAGCCATAGTTTAACCACACATACCTGCATTTGGCAGCATAATAAACATTTGGATGTGAATAGAAGTCTATTGAAAAATATATGCAGTTCGCTTTCTAGTGCTGCATGAGAAGTCAGACATAATGTAGTTAACTCTTCAATTGGTTTAATGGATGAGGATTAATGTAATTCGATAAGGTGGAGGTCAAGCATTGTAAACCATATTCTAGTTGATTCATCTACCACCCCAAATTCTAGAGAAAGAAATTTTTTTTTTCAGCAGCAAAGAGAAATATTTCATATGAAAAGGACGCCAAGGAGGTTCCTCTCACCACTGACAAATATTGGATAAAAGATCAATCACATTAAGAAATCAGAAACATGTCTTCATCCACTAACTGTTTCCCATTGTGCCAATTACAAAATTTGTTTAGCCAAATTGTCTTTGATTAAGGTAAAGTTGGTTAACACTGCCACAAAATCCCTTTTGTTCTCCTCCTTCCATCTAACCTAAACGATAGCGTTGGGAATAGATGCTACAATATCATTCCACCTCTATTCCTTTTGTGAATACTAGCATTTAACACATCTACTGTTGAGATAGAACTTGTTATTGTTAGGATGGATTTACTGGTGAAACAGACTTGTATTATTGCTACTTCGTTTACTTTTGCTTAATTTTTCTGTATAGCAAGCCCGAGTTCATCTTCTTGATAGAGAGCCTTTTGAAGATGCATTTGGATCTAAGACAAAGAGAAAACGCCCAAAGCTATTGGCAGCAGACTATGAGTCTTTAGTTAAAAAGGCCAGTACTTCTCATGGTAAGTACACCTTGTCTCTTTGTACAAATATTTCTTAGTTGGAGGGTAAATGTGACAATATCTAAATGAATGAGTCTCATTGGGACTGGTGCATTGACTAGAAATTTGGAATTTAAATGCGCCAATATGGTCTCCTCTATTATCTGGACCTTTGTGTATAACTCTGTATTTGCTTTTCAAAAAAAAAGGAAAAAAAAATCTGTATTTGGAACTCAAACAATTACTGTACCTTACAATTTCGAATTCTTTACTCTGCAGATGCTTTCGAACAGAAGAATGATGCTAATGCATCTGTTGGGACAAGTGAGGGTGATGGATTTAGGGACCTTGTCCGGCATACAATGTTTGAGAAGGGGCAGAGTAAACGTATATGGGGAGAACTCTACAAAGTGATAGACTCATCAGATGTTGTTGTCCAGGTAAATCTTCTTGTTCCCTATATCCAAAGACTATGTAGAGTTTTTTCCCCCTCTTATTTTTTCTTTACACCATGGCCAGAGTATGTGCATTAACTTTACTTTGTGATGTCATGAGAGTGAACCTTTTGGGTAGCTTTTTCAGTTTGTCTCTCTTTCACCTACTTTTTTCTCATGTGCTTTTGAAAGGGGGGTGGAGCCGTGGAGGGAGGAATTTATCTTATTTGTAGATTGCATTATCCACAAATTAGCAGGATTTATTGTAGAAAAAAAGAATAATGCTACTGGGTAATATACTGTTTGCTGTTCCTGTCATAAGTGTGCAAGAATCTATAATCCTCATTTTGGCTCATGCTCAGGAATTTTTTAGAACATTGGTGATTTTGTGGTCAATTTTTTATGTGATTGCTATAGATTATTGTTCATGTCATAAAAATATTATTGCATAATTTCCATCTTTTTGTTTTTTTATTCTTGACCTTTCCATTTGTTCTTTCTCATTTATCAGTTCTTTCTGTTGCAGGTTCTGGATGCAAGAGATCCACAAGGCACAAGATGTTATCACTTAGAGAAGCATCTGAAAGAGCATTGCAAGCAGAAGCACATGATTCTTCTGTTAAACAAGGTAAGTTTTATTTTTTATGTCAATTGAAATTTATCTCCTGGTGAACTTTTAAGATGATATTATCAACTTTTCCTCATTTTTTAGTGTGATCTCATTCCTGCTTGGGCTACAAAAGGATGGCTAAGAGCATTATCCAAAGAATATCCAACTTTGGCATTCCATGCGAGCATCAACAAGTCATTTGGCAAGGTAAATGCACAACACAGAAACACATCAGGTTGAATACTGTGTTTGTTGGTTTTTCATTTTGCATGATTCTCAGCCTTGATTTTTATCTCATCTTCCATCTGCGTGCAATTTTCCACTAGTGATCCATGCTTTGATTCGTTCAAAGTAGGATAAGGTATTTCTTCTTTCATCCACTCTCTCGCTCTCTCTTGAGAGCTAGATATTTGTATGACGAAGAAAAGCTTGTGGAATTCATGAGTTGAAAGCTTATTTAAATCTACTGTATGCTTAGGATATATGCATACTGCAATGTATGTAAATTTATGTCTTGGTGATGGTACTGACTGATGTTCATTTATTTGTTTGAAAAAATAGCCTTTGGCGGTGTTAAAACTAACTTGGGAGTAATGCTAGATGGTTGGTTCCAAATTATTTAATTCACCAAGACATGCAATTTTGGGATATGTTCCATGTTAGATGATATGGCTCTTCTATTTGATTGTATTCTTCCACACCATTTTGGTGCATCTTAGTTTATAAGCTTTCTTCTCTATTGAAAAAATATTTTTTTTTCATACGCTTATTATAAGTACTAATTGTCCTGAATATGTTGTTTAAAGTGGCTATTTGAAATGTTATCTTACCTTTGCAATTCATTCATTGTCTTCTTAGGGTTCTCTTCTATCAGTGTTGAGACAATTTGCCCGTTTGAAAAGTGACAAGCAAGCAATATCTGTGGGATTTGTAGGCTATCCAAATGTTGGAAAGTCATCAGTCATCAACACATTGCGTACAAAGAATGTAAGATGTCTCCTACGCAATGAATAGTTTAGTCTATTCTTCTTGTCAATTTGATTTATCACCTTTATTATATTATTAATTTTGTAACTAAACAACATTGGTATTTCGCTGCATTTAGAGTTCATGGGTACTTTTTAACTATTAGAAAATAGATGCGGTTTGATCAAAAAATATTGACTGCTCTCATATGCCAGGTAATTTAATACTTAATGCTTCCTAGCTTGAAGTTTCAATCAAATTAACCTTTTTTCTATGTGTTGGTCAAGGTTTGCAAGGTTGCACCTATACCTGGGGAAACAAAGGTGTGGCAGTATATAACACTCACCAAAAGGATATTCTTGATTGATTGCCCTGGGGTTGTCTACCAGAACACCGACACAGAAACAGATATTGTACTGAAGGGTGTGGTATGTTCTTCTGCCTTTTGTTTTCAATGTTAACTTGAAAATGCACATCAATCATTGTCTTGTTTTGGCATTGGTCGGATCGTTGCTTCTTTGTCATAGATTGACATCTGGTAGTTGAGACTCTTTTCTAGAGACATCAGTTGTGTCTGAAAGTTTTCAAATTACAATATCAGATGCGCTTTAACTTTGCCACTGATTCTCAAGCGGTCGAAACTGTAGCAGAGTGAACTGGCCATGCCCACAGGTGTTTGGCCTAGTAAGGTTCTGACTTAGGCTATTCACCTGTTGGTAGAGGTAGGTAGGGCTGCTGTCCCCATCAACCTGATTTTGGGCAAAACGTTGCATGTCTTTGATTAAATTGAAGCTTCCATTTAGGCATTAAACTTCCTTCTTAATTTTGTCTACATTCATCGTTCATTAAATTTTACAAAAGCACAAGAGCACCTGCTTTCAGAGAAATAACTTCTTACTGGTCAATGATTCTGCTGTTATATCGATGCGTGCTTGCCCAACTATGTTTTTTTCTGCCTCAGGTACGTGTAACAAATTTAGAGGATGCTGCGGAGCATATAGGGGAGGTATTGAAACGTGTTAAAAAAGAGCACCTAGAGAGAGCATATAAGATAAAGGACTGGTGAGACACTTTTCCTCTATAATTGGGCTATTGCATTTCTGAAACATAGAATGGGTTTTGCTAGCTGTCTTTCCCTACCCTTTGTTATGCCTTATTGTAACGAGAACCCCCCTCCACCTTTCTTTATGGCATTACATTAGCACTTGAAGTATATGGCATGAAGGATTCCAAGTTTGTAACTTTACCTTGCCATTTACTGTTTTTAGGGAGGATGACAATGACTTCTTAACACAATTGTGCAAGTTAACAGGCAAGCTTTTGAAGGTATGCTGGATATAATTCACTCTGCTATTAATAATCAAAAATAATTCTCAATTTCAGTGAAACAATATTTCTTTTTAGTTTTTATTGAAGGGAAGAAAGAGCTAGGCAAGGTGGCTGTTTATGTTTCTCTTAATGCTTTTCTTTTAAGAAGTAATGTTACATTTATTTAGGGTATATTTAATTGGCTGTGTAGGGTGGTGAGCCCGATTTAGTGACCGCTGCAAAGATGGTTCTTCACGACTGGCAGAGGGGTAGGATACCCTTCTTTGTCCCTCCTCCAAAACGAGAAGATGATTCATCAGAGGAACCCAGTGTTAGTGGAATAAATACAGAGGCTGTCGGGGATAGTAATCATGCGGCTGCGGCTTTTACGGCCATTGCAAATGTCATTTCATCACAGCAGCAAAGAAATGTACCAGTTCGAAAGGATCTTTTTGAGGATAATGAGCTAAAAGAGGATACAGCTGACCAGCCTTCGTCTGACGATGATGATGATGATGAAGAAGATGACCAGCTTTCCTCAACTGATGATGAGAAAGATGACCAGGTTCCAGTAACCGAGGACGATTAGGAAAACCAACTGCTAGTAACCCGAGACATAAATTTTGATACGGACACTTGTTCTAAGTGCCCTGTTTTCTGTCTTCCTTTTTGTTTTTGATGTTCTAAAAAGTCTCTGTCGCCCTAAAAAAAAAGGGCTAAATGATCCTTTATGCCCTTGAAGTTTCATCGATTTCTTGTTTCTATCTTTGAAGTTTAAAATTTCTCAGTTTCATCGATTTCTCGTTTCTATCCTTTAAGTTTAAAATTTCTCGTTTATGTCCTTGATGTTTCAAAACTCCACCCATATCTATCCTGATCTCCATTTTCTGATAATTTAGGGTTGGAATTTGCCTAGTTGTCTACCAGAATGACACCGTGTCATTTTTTATATATAAAAAAATTCATGTGATTAAAAAACCAAATCATCAAACCCTAATTTAATAAAAAAAAAAGATCAACCCCTATGCGAAGCTTCCCTTTTCCCTAATCTTCTTGCTAGTTCTTGTTCATGGTCATCATCATCCTCGTCTAATCTAAGCCAGTCGGAAGGAGGTGAAGAAATGTAGCAGAGGGAGCCGTTGTCGTAGAAGGACTACCATAGATTGCTCGAGCCCAGGGGACTACCATGGATTGTGGCTGGGTCCTTCAGATCTGCAATTTCTGCTATTAAAGGACCCAGGGGACTACCATTTGGGCTGTCATTCCAGACCAGAAGCTGCAGCATTCCAGACATTTCCTTATGAAAAGCATAATCGATTCAAAACTGCGCTTTCTGTAGAATCACTAGCACTAAAATCAATCGAGAAAGATGGACCCAATTCATGCATGTCAATTGGATTTCCTGAAAGATAAAGACGCAATTGAAGCTCCATTGTCTAATCCAACTCAAACCCAATTGAAGACCCAAGGTTTTCTTGGAGGAGACTCTGCAGAGAAAGTAAGGAGGGACTCTGGCATGCCTTGAAATCGACGAAGCCAGAAGGATGCTCTGCGTGCCCTTGAGGGAAGTAGAAGACATTGGTGTTCACGGCAGGCATTTGGACCATGCCGCCGGCGCAAATGTGCCATATCCGAGAGTCTTCGATCTGGAGAATTTCTTTAATGCATCAATGGATAATGGAAACTTTTTTTTTTCCCTTTTAATATTATCTGCCGCTTTTCTTACATTTGTGGCTTTTTATTTTTATTTACATTTTATATACGTGTTATGCCAAGTTGGACTACAATTGTCACGTTTACAATTTCCGTTGAGTTAATAGCCGAAAAATAGGGATCGGGATAGATTTGGATAGCTTTTTGAAACATTAAATACACAATCGATAAATTTTAAACTTTAAGGATAGAAACGAGAAAATAGTGTAACTTCAAGAGTATAAAAGATGGTTTAGTCAAAAAAAAAAAAAGAGTCAATTTTTTATGGCTGCATTTGAGTTTGAGGCATGTATGAAGAACCAATAGAAACAAGTAGTCCACTAAAACCAAGGAATTGTGTGTGTTTTGATTTGAACTTGGTGTTTCTTCACATGTATGAACATGCATGCAACTTTTGAGTCTTAATTTATGTATGCATAGTAGCAGAGTCATTCAATGTATAAAACAACGTGTTGCATGCAATATGTTTACTACGTTGGCTTTTTGGAGTCCAGGGAAATTTAATTTCAAGCACCAAATTTATGGTGGTTGTGACTTGCCTAGTCTTCTTCGAAGACTTACGCGGAGACAAAGAGGCAATTAAGCCGGTCTGAACAAATTTACCTAGAATACTTGAGAGTCCACCATTAATACATACATACATGGACAGAACAATGAATTTTGAGGAAAAAAAAAACAGTGCACAGAGAGGACAGAATGTAGATTAAGAACCAACAGTTACAGTGCAATGGGAAGGACATTAAGACTTCTAAAGGAAGGATTAATTGGAGTCCTACATTTGATACACTAACTACTACTGGACAAACAACTAACTGATGTCAACTGAAGAAGCAAGAACTTGACTCCACAGATTTAGATCTCACATGGAATTCAATTACAAGAATTGTTATCAATCAATGAAATAATCAAAAAGGAAGTTTAGCACCCAAGCTTATCAGTTGGACTTAAACTTCTTTAGGAATCACATGCCTCCTCTCTCATGGCCAAATACCTTCCCGCTATTTAAACCCCTCCATCGCTCATTCTCTTTCCACACAATCAGTCAAACACATCACCACTTTCATAACAAAATTCCATTTTGTTCCCTTCTCCACTCCTCTTTGTCCAGATACACCAAAAACACTTCATATATCTCTATCATTCTAATTCCTTCTCTTTCTTTTGGCTTCTGACTCTCTCTTTTTTCCCCTGCTAAATTTGTTCTGATATGTATAACACTCCCATTACTTGTCTTAACATACCAAATATGTTGCAAACATTTGGTCATCAGCATCATCATCTTCATGAAGACTTGTTCTTCTCTAGGAGATGTATTTGGGTGAATGGACCTGTCATTGTTGGGGCTGGTCCTTCAGGCCTTGCTGTTGCAGCTGGTCTTAAACAGCAAGGTGTGCCTTTCATTGTTCTTGAAAGAGCTAACTGCATTGCCTCTCTTTGGCAAAACAGGACTTACGATCGCTTAAAGCTTCACCTCCCTAAACAATTCTGTCAATTACCCAGTTTTCCATTCCCAGAGGACTTTCCAGAGTACCCTACAAAGTATCAGTTCATTAACTATCTAGAATCATACGCAGAACACTTCAACATAAACCCACATTTCAATGAGGCAGTTCAATCTGCTAAATATGATGAAACTTTTGGCTTGTGGAGAGTCAAAACTGTTTCAACAAGTGCTTCAAATCCTGTTGAGGTTGAGTACATATGTAGGTGGCTTGTGGTTGCCACAGGAGAGAATGCTGAAAAAGTTGTGCCTGATTTTAAAGGTTTGAAAGAGTTTAGTGGTCCTGTAACACATGCTTGTGACTACAAATCGGGCGAAAGTTGTCAAGGAAAAAGCGTGCTTGTGGTCGGCTGTGGCAATTCAGGAATGGAAGTCTCTCTTGATCTTTGCAACCACAATGCTCATCCATCAATGGTTGTTCGAAGCTCGGTAAGTACATATATATGTTCTATTCTACTTTAACTGGTACCAAGTTTACTTTGTTTTGAGTTCAGATAATTAAACTGTCTTTTGCTTTTGTTGTTTTTTTAATTGACAGGTTCATGTGTTACCAAGGGAAGTTCTTGGGAAATCAACATTTGAATTAGCAGTAACTTTGATTAAATGGTGTCCACTTTGGATGGTGGACAAGATATTGTTGGTTCTTGCAAGGTTAATACTTGGAAATGTTGAGAGATATGGGTTGAAGAGGCCATCTTTAGGTCCTTTAGAGCTCAAAAACATTGCAGGAAAGACACCTGTGTTGGACAGTGGTGCCTTATCCAAAATAAGATCCAGAGATATCAAAGTTGTTCCTGGAATCAAGAGGTTTGCCCCAGGAAGAGTGGAGCTTGTTAATGGTGAAAATATGCAGATTGATTCTGTAATTTTGGCTACTGGGTATCGAAGCAATGTGCCTTCATGGCTCAAGGTGAGCAGGTTCTTTTTTCTGTATGTATTATTTTAGATTCACAATTCTCCACTGTCACCATCACTTTCTTTTTACTGATTTAAACCTAAAAAAGTGTGTTAAAAGCAGATTCTTCTCCATTGTCAACCTGCAGAAATCTTTGTATCGAGATTCTGTTTTCTGAGCAGGGAAAAAAAAAGGGGACTTGTTGTCTCTCTGTCCTCAATGATTTTCTTGTCTTTCCACTCTGTCAAGACTTTGTTTTTCCCTAGGAGGCTTTTGTGTGGGTTCTAGTTTTCCATTACATAATCTTACGTTGACAACATATGATCAAACTTAGTTTAATGTTGATTGGAATGTGTATTGTACAGGACAATGATTTCTTTTCTGAAGATGGAATACCCAAGAACCCATTCCCAAATGGGTGGAAAGGCAAGGCTGGACTATATGCAGTTGGGTTCACAAGAAGAGGTCTATCTGGTGCATCACTAGATGCAATTAGTGTAGCACTTGACATTGCCAAACGCTGGAAAGAAGAAACTAAGCAGACAAGGAAATCGGTCACGGGTCAGCATAGGAGATGTATTCACATTTTTAGAGCTATTGAGAACTAGCATGACTCGCCCAACTTATCTGTCGGCAGGAAGTGCTCGGGACCTATTCTGCCCGAGTTTAGTCCCAACTTGGCTGTCCAAAATAGGCAAACCCGGTGGTGGTGATCTCAGTTCAAAAAGAGTACTGGCATGACATTATCTTGATCTGTTTCATTCTACTTTGTTGATGGGTTTGTGTATAGAGAACAAGACAAGAAACATAGGAAGGAGCCCTCTCCGAAACAAAAACCCAAGATCTGCAAATAAGTGGGTTCTAATGTAAAAAAATGGAAGACGAGGCTTGTTGGATTTTTTCTAGTCGAAAATCACAAATGCTAAAGATTCCTTCTTTCTACCATCTCTGTCTATGGTCTCTGATCTACCTAATCATTAATGCAGCAGATAGGTTGGCTTATCTAATTCTCTCTCCACAACCTGCTCCACTGGAGCCCTTTCAACCCTTTGTTTTCATGTTGCCTTCCATGCACATGGACAAAGCTCACATAACAGGCATTCAAACTTTAAACTCTTATAATTTCACAATTATGACTGTTAATAACAGAATAAAGAAAACATATGCAGTATGGCTTTTTATCAGACACTAAACTAAACTTGTTTCTGCTAAGAACCTATAAGAGATATGAAAGAACATAATAACAAGAAAAAGGCTTAAGTGTGAGCATCATACATACCTTTGAATGATAGATTGAGAAGAAGTGGAAGAACTTCCTCCTCCTTGTTCTTCGTCTTTTGTTGTTCTGTTACTCTGTATGTCCATCAGCTATACCTACACATTGATGGATGAGAGTGATTAGTGAGTATCTTCAATTTGATGAGATGAATAGTACTGGTGAAGCAGTAGATTATTTGTGGTTTTTGAAAGATATTTCAAGCTTTTAACATGCCTGTTTTGGGTACAAAACCATGCCAACATTTATCCTCACTGCTATGCACTCTGCAGTCATCTTGTATTTTCTTTGAGACATTTTAACAAACACCCTGCAAACATTGTCAAATGCATCCAAAATCTCTGTTACTTTTGGATATATTACTTTTATTTTTCACAAAAATAAAATCGAGAAAGTATAGACAACCCATATGAGGACCCATTCTGTGAATTCACATGCAGAAAAGCCTCAACACAATGGCCCCTCCAAAATTTCTTCACCAACACAGATTCATTTTTTTTCTCTCTCATAAAATTTATGTGCTGAAATCAATTAATGATCTAGTGAGCATACTATGCGCAGCCTCTTTCTTTCTTCAGCTTGTATTCAGAGCAAAAATCTGACAGCAACATTAAAAACAACAACAGCAGTTGGGTCTAATTCCAGTGGAATCTCACAACCTTGTAACCTCTTACTAAGACATCACAGTTACCAAGAAATGAAAACACATGGGGGTGGCCACCACTCATATCCCCTCCTTGGGTTCACACCAACAGCCCATCCCTTCTTGTTCTGAATCTTGTCATGGACGGCTTTAAACTCACTGCCATTTAATGGTCTCGGACAGTAAACATTCTAGTCCTATGTAAATTCCATAACTGCATGCTTAAAGTTTTTGCATTTGTGTGTGCACAAACAACCAATTGGCAATAGTCTAGTTGGTTCTCTTCGACCTAACATATACGGTGCCTGAAGTCGGGAGTTCGAACCAACTAATCATGATATTTCTTTGTGAAATCCTAATTCCGTGGGTCCCACTTCCAAGCCCCTACAGCCTACATGCATGAATTTCGACCCAATCTTACATGTTGTGAGCATTCTAAGTGCTAATTTTTGGAGAACTATGTGAAGATCAAAGCTTCTATGTAGTTTCAGATGCTCTGATTCTTTGCTAACTTTAATACTACCATAGAATGAATACCTACTTTGCTGAGAGAACATATTATATTACATTGTTGGAACATTTTGTTGTGGTAGAGGGTGAATTGCAAAAATGTATCATGTGTCCCCATGAGAGTATGAGTACTTGAAATTTTGTTATTGAACTTCCAAGAAAACACTGTTGTTGCTTACAGATCACATAAAGCAGCCAATGATATAAACATGTCTAAAATTTTACATACATGTGAATGCCCTATGTAGCCTGCATTGTATTTACAAGGATATAAACCTTCCGGCTGCTGACATTTTAATAATAGGTCATTTACTGGAGAGCATCTGATCTATTTGACCATTCTGGTTGTACATATCCACAATTTTCTTGGCATAGGAAGGCATGTGCCTGTCAGCCCTGCATGTTCACAATTCTAATGTCAAAAGCAGCTTGAACGTCTAAGGTAAAGGTTTATAATTACTCGTTACAGTCTACCTTTGTTTTCCCCAAGCACGGTTTGTATACAAATAGTTCCTGATGGTATGGTAATCAAGGGAATAACGGGCGAATTCCAGTCCCTTTGGGCCAATCTGATTAAAAAGATGCACATCAGAATACATTATGTTTCGGTAATTTGGTTAATAAAGACATCATGAAGAAGACGCGAATTTACCAAGTTCAGCACAAAAGCGATCAAATTCCCAATAAACTTCGGAGCAGGTTTTGAAGGACCCTTCCCTGAGAAACATACGATATATTCAAAGCACAGAAAGATTATCAAAGAATCCATAAGTTACAAGCAGATGTATCTAGTAGGTTTCCTTCCTTGTTACTTGTTAGTAGAACATGAAAAGATGTTTCCAAAACTCACATAAGCATTCAACTTCATTACTAGGTCTTGAATGAAGGAAAATCCGCACATAGGGTTGAGACAAAAGGCAAAAGTTTTTTTTACGATAATCAACAGTTGGGAATTCATGCATACCTAACTTGGCATTATCATCTGCCTTAACAGTCTCCATAACAAATGGTCGACGATCACCCTGGAATTGGATAACTGCCTTTGAAGTCAAATGTTCCATTTAGTAAACTCATCAAAGTAGCACAAACAAGACAGGCTAAGGTTTTTACGCTGCTAGTTGTTGGAGTAACCTCCAAAAGGTTTTCCACCAGACTCAGCATTTCTCTTCCACGTTCATTTCTGCAATTAATGGATCAAGGTTAGTATTCAAAGCATCAGCGTGATACAACGGAGAATATTTTCTTCACCAAAAAGAGGGAGAATTTTAAAATAGCAGCATCTAAGCGAAATAGGAAACATAAACAAAATGAAGGTATGTGCCGTGGAATCTCCTAGAAATGCAAGTTTCCACTGTCGATATACCTGACTGTAACATACTGCAGATGGTTTGTCATGCTGATCCCAGGGTATTTGGGTACACCCATGTACCCAACCACCAGATCCTAAATATACACATACAAGAAGGCATTATCATCCTCCGGAGGAAAGTTTTGCAGTTCCTTCTTGTCAGAATACATTGAACAGTTTTATTGCAGAGCAGTTGGCAGTATTCAAGGAGAAAACTTGATGGTGCAAATACAAGATTTTGTAAAAGACTTGCCACTTTTATAAGTTATAAAAAATTGAAATGCCCACAAGGTAGATAGAGTGGGTAAGAGTTATTATGTACTGGGCTGTCACTCATACTTTGAGTTATACACGAAGCTGTGATTCAAAAGCGAATGACACGTTTTCCTGTTTAGCTAACAGCATAGGAACTCACCGCTAAACCATTTGAATAGTCAAAACAGCTGCAGAACACAAATGAAATCTTGATTAGTATGGACAATCTCTAATGAAAAACCACTGTAATGACAAATACAAGATACTGATAAATTGTAAAAGATACTTTTAGCAACATGACACCAAAACTACCCAAAATTACAATCGGTGACCACCAACTAATTAGAGTTTGTTTAGGAATCCTTATTTAAATCAACTAATTAGAGTTTGTTTCCTAATTTAGTTTAGGATTGATGTCTTTAAACACTAAGTTTATGAAGCTGTTTTGTTATGGACTGAAGAGTGAGAAGAATAGTTTAGAGGCTTTGCTTAGGGTTTATTCCAATTGTAATTGGCCGTTAAGGCACTTTTTACTTTTATTTGCTTGGGTTAGAATAGATCCATTTTGTGTGTTCTATACTAGATTTATTCGGCTCTTTGGGGTATTCTTGCTTCAATTGGCTTTGGCTATAGTAGATTCATTATGTGCTTTCTACACTAGAGATTGTATTAGGGTTCAATTCTGTGAATTCTATCAATCAAATATTTTATTTTGTTCGTTTGTGCTTTCAACTGGATTGGATTTTATTTGCCTAAATAAAATAGAGGCAAATAGTTCTCTTTCTTGGAACTAACTGGTTTTTAGCTGTGTTGTGATTAATTCAATGAAGATATGATTCCCATTCAATTCAAATAGTAAGGATCCTGCAATCTTGAAAGATTCCTGTTTTGATCTCATATTCTCATTGTCTTCATATCCTACGGCATTGTAAGTGTCCCTAAAAAATTTAAACAGAGATAATTATGTGTATCATCTGCCCTATTTGACTTCAATGTCCAAAAAAATCTTATATTCGCAACATTAAAAGCAAATGGCATGCAAATATGGTTTCCAATCATCATCTGGCTGGTCAATTATTCTCCTGGAAAATGCATCTCTATTCCCTAGTTCAGGGATGTGTGAAAATCTTTAATGTAACAATATAACTAAGAGAATTAAGTTTTCCATTTCCAGAAATATATAGGTATCGCTTAAAAACACTCTGCATGCTTAATTATCTGAAGAAGAGAGTACATGATAGTTATTAATAGAAAAGGAGATCACCTGTAACAAGATGGAGCAATAACATCAACTAACTCATTCGCTGGTAGAGAGAAATAAGGAACCTGCTTTAGTTAACATTTAAACAAAGATGGTCATGGTTGTAACACTCTAGGTAAAAAAGGAAAGCAACTCTCGTGCACAATGCTCTCGCAATGAGCGGAGGTCGGGGATAGGCAGAATGTATGCAGACCTTACCCCCAACATACTATGTGGAGAGACTGTTTCGAGGAATTGAACATGTGACCTCTAGGTTGCACCCCCGCGACTCTATCATTGGGCCACATACTAACACTCCAACTAAGTTAAAAGTTTGACCGTGTTACCTCTTCAATATGACCATCCAAGTGCTTGAGGTGGACCTATCAAAAAGTAACAGTAACAATAATTTAAAACTGCATAAGAAATATCCAAAAGAATCAACACCTCCTGAGATCTTGTTGTCAACAACAACTTGATGAATATTGAATACCTATAATTAAAAGTTAGATTTTCTACTTTGTCCTTGGGTGGCGCCCCTGGCTCCATTTAATGTATTATTCAAAAAAGAAAAAATATTACATGCCTTTATGAGGAGTCGCTATCTGGTTAGGCAAGCCAGATAGCATAATGATAAACCTGTCTTGTGCCATAAGCGACAAGGCCTGCTTATCTTATTGTTCACATCTGCTGTTTATCCATGAAAAACATAGCATATTTATTCTAGTATCACATGTGCATAGACCCTAACTGATGACCGCAAAAGCGATTCAAAGTTTGAATCAAAATCCTTGGATTGCATAAGCAAGGTCGTGGAGAAAATTTAAAACCTCAACCAACAAGAAACATGTAACCCACAGTTTGTCCCTGACTTTGCTGTGAAAGTTGGGGCTCACCTAATGTGTCAACTATAGGCAATGCCCAAACAAAGAAAAATATCCTCCAATATGCAAATTTACAGCCAATTAGCGCATGAGCATTGAATATATTTAAAATAGAATGATAATTCACCACTCACCTTGTAATCTTGCATAAACTCATAATGTAGAACTGTTTCTGGTTCACTACTTGCGGACTTTAGAAACTTGTCTAGGCCTTCTCGAGTTCCATTATCTACTGTTAAATAAGAGAAATAGGTCTGATTGAATTGGCGTCACCAGTACTTAGCAGCAAATATTACTCTGTGGGTATGAAACTGTTAATTAAAGATTCCAGAGTAAGTTGACTCTTTACCACTTAAGACGATTGTTTGAGTTTCAAAATTCCAACCCACAAAGAATCATACAGAGAATGGTTAGGATCTATCAGGATGCCTTCTACCATCTACATCTCCAGGTACATGGACAAGGCTACATGTAGAAGATCTCAACTTTTGACATACAACATATTTTATTTGATCTAGTGGATGCACTTGCAGACAGAACAACCATATAAAATTAACCATCCATTCACATCCCTTCTATGTACTAGCACACATCACAGCATTTCAACTTAATGGAAAGGGTACTATAATATCAACATATTTAATGGAAAACAAACAGCACATAAATCTGTTATTTACCACAATTGGTGCCTAACACATAAAGCTTCTCCAAATTCAAATATTGCTCCACAGATCTCAATGCTGCATTTTAAGAAATCAATCTGCATTACAATAGTACAAGTCACAAAAGAAGATGGTGGAAATAAAAATTGCAGGAGAAATGATTAAAACACACCTAGCACTTGGCAACCCACACCACAGAAAAGAAGACGCTTCACACCTGAAGCCTGTTACATGCAAGATATGACCATATGTGTGACTAAATATCTTAGGCGGAAATCCAAACAGCAAAGAGTTGCCACTTAGCTAATAACTGCCAAATAAAAAGAATGCTAAACAAATATACTAGTTGCATGCACAAATAATAGAAGTATGGTTAACATGATTCGCCAAGATTTATGATATGTAAATTATGTTCATTGAGTAGAACTTTTTCATTCATCCCGAAAAATTATGGTCTCTTAAATCATTCTTCCAGTTAGTCAAATTACTAAAATGTTTAACCAGAACAGAATTTCTTTTACTAATTTATAGTTCTGTTACTTCATTTGATGCAATAGGAAATTTCAGTAAAATTTCCAAAATAGTTTTCAATCAAATTTTCTAAGGCCGCACAAAAAGCTCATAGAAAATATTTAATTGTATAACCAGTTTTACAATGTGTTTGGCAGGAAGGATTGATTTAAGGTGCGCTAGGAAATAGATCCAACCCTTCATTTGGCGGTAAAAAGAATGACAATCCCAATCATCAGTTTGGTATTGTAGCATAAATGGATGGTATAACATAGAGAGAGCTACATTATTATCCAACTGATAAAATGAATGTGTTCAGAAGAAAAATATCTTCAGGAAACAATAAAAAGTAAACTCCCGTGCACAAGGCTCCCGCAATGAGCGAGGTCGGGGACAAGCAAGATGTATGCAGACCTTAACCCCACATAATATGTAGAGATGCTGTTTTCAGGAATTGAACCAAAGGAATAGTATATTATTTGGAACATTTTGTTTGCCCTTTAAGCCCTCTATTGGTTGAGCTCAGTATTTTTAGTTGTTAAATTTGCAACAATACAAAAGCATACAAGTTAAACTCTATAGAAAAATAGCTATAGAGTTGTCACCACATACCTCAACCAGTGCTAGAGTATTCAGATTAGGAGATAATGTTGGCTTAACACCTCTAGCTGCTAAAACTTCATCTGGTGTCCTATTTGTAAACGGAGAGGGTGAGACAGATGAAAGAGTGGAAAAGGAAGAGGAAACATATAGTTAGAAAAATAATAAACAACCACAAGATAACCGCCCAATAAATTTTTTGGAGAGTGAGATATTCTAGACCCTATTTTAACTAATTTTTTTTCAAAAAAAAAAAAAGTGGTTGTGAACCTGGCCAAGACAGGTCTTGGAGATAGTCTGTCCTCTGGATCACTGCAATAGTACAACTAAGAATCATGAAAACTAAAAATAACAGCAAAGTTTATTTTATTACAAATTAGTGCCCTACCTCTGTACACATATGACAGCCTCAACCATCCCTGCTTTCAACATTTCAACTGCAATGGTTGTCACTATTCCAGTCCACTGAGCTCCTACCATGGAAATCCTTTTTACCCGTAATTGAAATTTGGATACAAATACATAGTGCTTGAATTGCACAAAAAAACATTCTACTACAGAATTTTTCACTTATACACACACAAACATACACACTGATTTGCAGTCCAGTTGAAAATGCAACAAGGAGATATGATAACAACTTGGTAGATAGCAACATGGAAGAAGGAAGACAAATTCAGAAATTAAATGAGCTGAAGAATCTATCAAGTTGTTGAAATATTAACATGAAAGGCTTAAGGCATAGATAGAAATGTCTAAACTCATTGCCATACAATATGCCCAATGGGGACTAGAATAAGCAGATATGTTCCATTACAAGACACCAACTCTTCTATAAGATCTTCATCAGCTAAAATTCACCTTCTTCTCACCAATTTTTGCAAGTGATGGAAACACATACAGTCAATATCCAGATAACAAGATTTGAAAAATAGTACCATTGTTGAAGCATAAGGACCAGAAATAATTTCTCATGATTGATTGATTAAAGAGATATAACAAACTCATTTGAGAAGGGAAAACAAAGTCACATCATATGATCATAATATGTATTCTTTAAAAGTCACTAGGATCCAAATAAATACTTAACCATTGAAATCCCAGGAATGGTTAGAAGTGAAATTTTTCATGAAAATATTAATGGGAAGCCTAGCCCTTTGGTTGATAATGCAGGACCAAATATATAATCAACTTCTAGTACGATACTCAACTTATTCCAAGATAATCAGCTGTGAAAGCCAAATAGATTATAACTATTTGTAAAGTTGGATTATCTTTGACAAATTTTCTTTTCTACTTAAGGTAATCTAGCTTACAGTAACTTAGAAAGATAATAATGAAAAGATTGAGATTATCTCATAGATTGGACAATGCTACAATAACCTCACAGTATGCTACTCAATGAGGGAGCAGAAGGCTCCACGTCTCACCACTCACACCTTATATACTGTCATGGTATGATAGAATTTTTCCTCATTGTTCAACGCAACAACTTACAAATAATTTTAATTTTTTTGCATGGGAAAACTTGACCAGACTTGATGAACTAAAAGGGCTTACCTTCTACGGGCTTGGTTTTGCGAGCATATAATAGCCTCTCATGCACTCCTAGGTACATCTCATCCATTGAATCTTTTCTCCTCCCCCTACCATGGACCACAGGCTCCAAGCTCTGGAAACAGCCATAAAATTATCAGCTCGGGAGCAAGAAAGTAAACAGAAATTAAATGAGAAACAATTTGAGATTTACCTCAATTTTAGACATTCCCTCTCCCAGGAAAGCACAAGCATTCTTCACATGAGCAATGTAATATGTATCACACAACCCGCATCGACTACTCAGAGAAGGGAGAAAAAATCAAGAGGAAACCAGAGAGAAAATCAACAAACAGGAGACAACCCATATTAATCTTTTCCAATAAAATATGGGTTTTTAAAAATGAGCCAACCTGCAGTGATCTTTGGCAGGATAGGTGCCTCCTGGTGGAACGGGTCTTGAGCGCTGTCTCCAGTCCTCTCTGAGCTTCACTGTCTTTTTTGAGCTGTCGTCTGTACAGCTCAGAAACAAAATCACAAAATCATTCATTCTCCAATTTAATAATACTGTGTATGAATATCTACCTATAGAGAAGGAGTAGCACCTTTATTGGAGGAAGGAATTGAAGCTGAAGAAGAAACGATGGAGAGGGAAAGAGGGAGTGCAGACATGTTGCCTGGTACAGAAAACTAGTGGCTCATTGCTTTTGAGAGCCTTTAGATTGATCTGATTAGAAACAAGAACATGAGAACGGCGTCGTTTCACTGCATCCAAGTATGTATCAAGTCTCAAGCTACAGTGAATATCGTGTAGAGTTTGGGCTTGGCTTGAAAGGAAATTAATCATGGACTGGACTGGACTGAACAGTTTGAGCCGGGCCCATGTTCAGAGCCCAAAATCCAAATATTGTCTTACAATCTTGTATCGATCGGGTCTATCCAATTCGAAGATTTAATCAAAATTATCGTCTTAGTTTAAGAAATTTTAACACAAAAATGAACTGAAACATAGATTTGTTTTGTAACCTTATAACAATCTCTCATGCACTGTTACGAACGATCTTAAGTCTCACATCGGAAATATGAGATTTTATTGTGGAGTTCATATGGACATAGGCTCTCCAACCTCACAAACTAGCTTAAACTAGTTTTTGGAGTGTGATTCTCCCAAGATTTATATCAATTGATATCACAGACTCCACCACGACTCTCAGTTGAAATCGTGCGACAAGAGTGGTGAAATCTACATAACCATTTTCGTCCAGGACTAGTTAGTGCCAAGCCACAAATATGGTGACGTCGATTTATCGGGACTAACTAGTGCAAAGCCAACCCGTTGAGCACCGGGACTGCAGAGCGTGGTGGAATATTACGATCTCAAGTCCCACATCAAAAGTATTGAATTCTGGTGTGGAGTTTATTCTCTCCAACCTCACAAGTTGAGACAAAGCTCGGATGAACCAACAAAAGTTGATACCTAAAGTCAGTCACCGTATTCACATATTTGCCTAAATCACGCCCCAATTAAGGAGATCAAGCAAATAACCGCTCTTCAAAGATACATATTTGCAACTCCATATCAAGCCTCTAGCATGTAAAAAAATGTAAAGAGCATACTTTCAACACACGATAAGATGCATCACAACACCATACGTATATAAACCCTAATTACAAAGATAAAAGTATTGCACACATATGCGCGAGAAACAACAATATGATATCCTAGAATTCTTAAGGATTATCCCTAGATTCCGTTCATATAGTAATACTATAAAATGACTAGACTTTGAAGAAAACGGATATATATAGAAACCCTAATAACAACATATACATATACATATACGAGAGAAATTTAAATAACCAAGGAAAGAGGCCCAGTCCCACCTTCCTTGTAGGCATCAGGAACACTGGAGTAGAAGTAGAGGTTGTTGGCCAATTCCCAGCCCCAATTGTCTTTCCTGGACACAAACATCTGAGGCCATCGGTTTATCCTCACATAGTGCTCTCTGATCATTCCTTCGCCAACAAAACTCGTGACGATAGAATAGCAGCTCTCGTGACCACCCCATAAGTTGTCATCAGAATCTGCAGTTTGGCTCCCATCTGGATGGAAATACCGGCGCATAAGAGGGCCTGTGCCTTTCCAGTAAGGATCAAGATCTCGCCAATATTCTGGAGCTGCCTGAGGGAAAAATGATGCCTATGAGATTGATTTTATCATTTGGTTTTCTATGATGGTAATTGATGTCTAGCAAAAGCATCATTATAATACACATACCTTCTGATAATGAAACTCCCACGCATGATCACACATATCATCCTTTGTTATACGAGACTGAAAAAATAAATAAGTGAAATAAAATTTTAGCGCTCCACAAGAACAATGCCAAATAGATTAAGTTGCACGTGAGTTTATGCGTATTCAAGTTTTTGTGTGAGAAGAAAAAACTATAGATAAGAGAGAGTGGAATTCTTGCTACTCACACGCTTGCCATCCATTATAGATGATGAATAGGCAGCCAACTTTGACAATCCTCGGACTTGTGACAGGCGAGGTATGTGTGCTTTCCCAAGCCACAATTCCACACACTAAGACAGCAAATATATCAAATTAGTCTTACCTATCGCACATGTCCCGTGTTGCTCCATCACTGAAATAGCTTATCACAGGAAAACGCAAATTTCCTGTGAGCAACCACTGGGTATATGCATTCCTCAGAAACTTAACCGGTGCATAAGGTAAGCAGTGGTCCAAACTTACCAAAATGATTTAAGATCCAAAAGCAACAAGGCATGCACATAAAGATAATGCAGTAGAATACTTATATTAACGATATTGGGGGATGAGTTTGGCATCTAGCTCTGCCGAAGGTCAAAGGATACGCAGCCAATCCTAAAGCACGAACAACACTGTACTAAAAATTAACGATAGAACAAAGGAAAAATTAGAGCAAAATAATGTTGGAATATGACGGGAGTCTCAAGGGACCGTTACCAACAACTAAGCAATAAAAGAAAAGTAAATAAGTAAAGAGTATTAATTACACCAAATGGGGTCTCCAACTAATCAAAAACTATCTTATTCCTTTCTTTCCAAACAAAGCAACTGAATAATCACAGACTCATAAGGTTCCTGGGGCTTAGGCCACGCTTACTCCACATACTTCTCCGGTCTTCAAGCGAGGCAATACAAAAGATCAATTATGCCAACAATTTTACAAGATTATTAACTCAGGAGTTTCGAAAACTATCCCGGTACCAATTGTCTAAGTCGATTAGGGCACAATATGCCAAAACATATCAATTTTAAGGATTGGTCAGTGATCATACTTTCGGTTCAAAATTTTGAAGAAAAAGAAATCGTGTGACATTACTAGTCCACAATAAAAAAAAAGTGACAACATAATTGACAGTTTACACATAAGGTTAATAGCTAGAACTAAATAGAGCAACAAGAATTCAATTAATACTGATGATTACTCAATATCAATAGAACTATTGCACTCCATTTTTCAAAGCTTCTAGTCAGATGATCAGAAATAAGTAATTTCCATGCGCCCTAATAATGTAAAACTCCGTATTATTGATGATGGAAAGCACAAATTCCTTCTACTGAACAAAAATTGAAAAAAAAAAAAACACCAACTAAAACCCACTTCTGAATCTCGCTTGCTTGGGGATCCAAAGCCAAATAAATGAAAGCAGAATCTCACAAACAACAAGTATGAATTCTGAAAGGAAGGCGATCAATAAAGGCAACAAAAAAATATGAAGGGGGAAGGAACCTTGGAGGTCCAGAGTCGATCGCTGGAGGCAACAAAGTACCAGCAACGGGAGACAAGTAGAGACAGTGCCACGCTGCGTGCATCAAGTTTGTTCAAAATCATCATCATTAATTCCCACCCAAGAACCTCCAATGGGTCCTTGCGTACAACCTTCTCTTGTTCTTCTTCTTCATTTCCCTTCTCTCTCTTCCTCATCTTCTTCTTTCTCTTCATCCATTTCATCTCCACCTCCTCCGCTTCCAGAACAACACTGCCACGGGACGACGATTGAGAGGGAGACAGTGGTTTGCTCTCTTCTTTCTCATACATTTCTTGGAAATCAAATTCCACAGACCCTGCCATGGAAGAGAATGCGAGGCCGATGACTGAAGGGAAGAGTGACGACAAAACAGAGAGATTTGGGAGGATTAGGAGAACTGGGGCTAGTGGATCGAATCGATGATGTCACCCTGTACGCCGCCTTAGTTGTTTTCTCATTTCTGTGGAGTGTGGACCCGTCGACCCACGGGATTCTTTTTTTCCCACGTGTAGATCTGCGTTAAATGGGTCTTGTCCAGTAGGCTCTTACGTGGCAACGAATTTCCACGAACAGGACAAAAGTTGAGTCAGTGTTGCGCAATGAACTAGGGGTGTCCAACGGATCGGGTTCTTGGTTATCGGATCGGGTTTGACCCCATCTTATGTTTTTAACATGGGAGTGATCCACCCGGTAACCTTGTTAAGGGAACACCGGATCCCGGGTCAATAGGTTTCTCGGGTCGGATTCCAGGTTACCTGATAGGGACAAGACGATATCTATTAGTATAATTTTAAACATTTAGGTAAACATTTAGGTCCAATAAAAAAACACATAGACATAAAAATACTCATAAAATAATCATTTATCTTTATACCCTTACTCTCTTTATTTCCTTTATTTTATTTTTTTCTTCTCCGTCTCTCTTTCTTCTCTTATTCTTCTTTGTCTCTCTCTTTCTTCTCCCGTCTCTTTTTCTCTTTCTTCTTCTTCTCCTCTACCCCCTCTCTCTCTCGATCTATTTTTTAATAATATAAAGGTTACAAAATTTTAGATCTATTATTTCTATTATTCTTTACTTTTATTTAGATATAGATGTTAGAGCATTCTCATTGGTATCTCTTAACAGATTCTCTATTTTATCTACAAAATACCACTTTTTAACAGTTTACAGATTCTCTATTCAACAATAACTGCATCAGTATCTCTATTCCAAATCTCTACAACATTAAAATATTAATTTCTTCTTATTTTATTGTTCCTTATATATATTATATAATTTCAAGTAACGATTAAAATATTAACACAACATATTACAGTTTTTAAAATTTTAGACAAAATAATTAATATTAATAAAAATAAAAATATAATAGTAAAAGATAATAATTAATAAATTAAAATATTTATTAATTTATAATAAATTAAAAAAAATATTTCCAACGGCTATATTTTAATAAGAGAGATTCTTAACGATTATATTTGAAAAACAAATAATCTTAACGGCTATATTTTAAAAACAAATATTCTTAACGATCATATTTGAAAAGCAAATATTCTCAACGGCTATATTTGAAAAGCAAATATTCTCAACGGTTATATTTCTAAATTTATAAATAAATGCAACCTCATTTTGTTTCTTACAACAATTGTTTCCTTAATTTTTATTCTCAAATTTCAACTCTGTTGCGTTTGCTATCATCTTTCCCACAATCAAATGAGTTCATTTTTTAAAAAATGGTTTCAAGAATCTGTTTTCGACTCTTCCTCTGATGAAGAGTTAGAGGAGATGCTCATATTCCAAGCAGAGCAACAGAGGTTGGAGAGGATGAGGGCCTCAGCATCACGTACTCCTCGATTGTACATCGATCGTGGCTTTATTGAGGGTCACAACCGACTTTTCAATGATTATTTTGCTGAGAATCCGGTTTATCCTCATGACCGATTCAGAAGAAGATTTCGAATGGGACATGATCTATTTCTTCGCATCCAGTCTGCATTAGAGGCTCATGAACCTTATTTTCAGCAAAAAATGGATGCAGCTGGAAAGTTGGGATTATCTTCACTTCAAAAGATTACAGCTGCGTTACGAATGCTTGCATATGGTGTCTTTGCCGACCTTTTGGATGAGTATGTGCAAATCGGAGAGAGCACTGCGGTGTTGTCTATGAAGAAATTTGTGAAAACAGTGATATCTGTTTTTGGAAACGAATACTTGCGATCCCCAAATAGCGATGATGTTGCGAGATTGTTGGCTATCGGTGAAAGTCGAGGCTTCCCCGGAACGTTAGGAAGTATTGATTGCATGCACTGGAAGTGGAAGAATTGTCCAACCGCTTGGAAGGGGCAGTTCACCGGTCATATTCACGAACCAACACTTATATTAGAAGCTATCGCATCGTATGACCTATGGATTTGGCATGCATTCTTCGGATTGCCGGGTTCTCATAATGACATCAATGTATCGGATCGTTCGTTTGTGTTTTCAGATCTAACTCAAGGACGTTTCCCACCAGTGCACTATTATGTCAATGATCACCATTACTCAATGGGTTACTATCTCGCTGACGGTATCTACCCATCGTGGGCGACTTTTGTCAAAACAATTCCTATGCCACAAACCAATAAGGCTAGACATTTCAAAAGGATGCAAGAATCTTGCCGAAAGGATGTTGAGCGTGCTTTCGGTGTTCTTCAAGCAAGGTTTGCAATAGTACGCGGGCCAGCTCGCTACTTCAAACGTTCAACACTTCATGATATAATGTTGGCGTGCATAATATTACACAATATGATTGTTGAAGATGAACGACATTTACACGTTCAACCTGACATTACAGACATGTATGATCAAGCTGAAGATGGTCCTCCTACGCCAGTACTGGAGCACTTACGAACTCGTGAGTTTCAAGACTTTGTTAACCGATACATCCGCATTCAGGATAGAGAAATACATACCCAACTTCAAGCTGACCTTGTGGAGCATTTGTGGAACATTAATAGCAATGCTTAGTAATGTTTTTGTTCAATTTGTTTATTTGCTTAGTAAATTTTTCATATGTGTGTAAGTTTCTAATTTATATATCATTAGTATGTCTTTATGAATTAATGATTTCGGCATAAATTATTACATAACAAATGATTTATGAAAAATGATTTCATCAACACCGAGACAATATTATATAGTTTTTTTTTATGTTACAGAATCGGTTAAAGTGCGCTGGAGTTATTGCATTCACAACCCATGTCGGTATTATAACGATTTCTAATAGATACCGATGCAAGTCATATTTGATGAATATCTGTACGGATGAAACTGCATTTTGTCTACAGATTGTGTTTTACAGTAACCAATGGGAATGCTCTTAGGTACATAATTTTTTTTCAGGATTTCCTTTAGTTTATAAGTGTTATATTTGAAATAATTAATCTGCCAAGTTCTACAAATCATTCAGATATGTTCATATTACTGTTTTATAATAAACAAAACATTTGTCATAGTTCTTACTACAGCAAATAACCTTAAAAATAATCAATCTATAGTACATGGTTCTGCATTACAATGCAATACATTAACATGATAATGTAGGTCAATATTAGTCTTTATATTAATTTTTGTAATAGTAACATGAAAGAAAAAATCTCAAATCCAGACGATTTCAGTGACAATTCGCTATATCACCACCGCCGTTAGACTCCCCTCGCTGAGAAGCATAATGCCCAACCAAATTTTGTCCAAAATGGCCACTGAAAAGGGATACATGAAGCTGGTATGTTTTGCTTGCGTAATGTTACTGTTTCAAATAATAACATACGATTTTAGATTTGTAATAATATTAAAACAGTAACATACGAACTCGGATTTGTGTGATCTCATATATGAACTCAAATTAAGATCTCATATCTCATATTACAATCTCAGATATCATATTACATCTCAAATCTAACAAGATGAAGACGAAAACTAATAAAAATAAGAATGATGATAATAAAACAATGAAGACGATAATTATGGAGGTGCGATGGTGATGGCGGTGGTGGAGATAGAGGCAAACATGACAACAGAGGAGATGGATAGTAGGTGTCTTGGATATATGTTTTTTTTTTAAACTCATGTCTATTGGAGAAGAAGGGTAAACGTGATATTATATAATTATTAATTTTCAAAAGAAGTATTTATGTGGAAAAAAAGATAGTTATATGAAAAATATAATTTTTATTTGATTTATATGTTCAACATTTATCAAATGGGTATTAAAATGACATTTTTTGCCCGATATCCCTACATGCCCAGTCTAATGCTTACAAACCCACGTTCATGATTGACAAATATTCATGTTCCAATCTAGGAAGTAGAATTTGTATTTGAGGAGAATGAGTTTAAATTCCGATAAAAATCAAGTTTTAAATAACCTTTTAATCTTATCCGTTGGATATAAGATAAGAGAACCATTCATTTCAACAAATCTAGACATCCATATGAGGGAAACATTATTAATCAAAGTTTATATATTTTTTACCTCCGAACAATTGCCAAAATGGTCATACCAATCGAAAATTGCTCTAATTCATTTTTCATTTAGATGTTAATGTATGAGTTATTGGTTAGCTATTTATAAAAATACTTAATAAAATTGTGTTAACCCAAAAACAGAAGAAATCATATTTCCTAATATATCAAAACTTAAAAAGTAAAAAAGAAAAGAAAAGAAAAAAGGGGAGAATGTGGAGGCGGGGTTTTCCCAAGGTTCTTAAAACCGGATCGGTCATCAAACCGGAAAAGTCTTCGGTTCACGGTTCAAAGGTTCAATCGGGGTTCAAACCGGGTTCGAATCGGTTTTAATGTAATGAATTATTTATATATATATTTATATTATATGCATATAATATGTAAGAAAACTTCATAAAAATACAATATATTCAAATAAAGTACCATTTTAAACAAAGAAAATCTCATAGCCTAGTGGTTAAAGCCTTTTTTAATGAATAAAAGGTCATGAGTTCAAACCCTACAAATAACAAAATTTCAAAAATATTTTATTAACATTAATAAATGACCGAACCGGTCAAAACCGGCCCGGTTCTGACCGGTTCAACCGGAAATATCCCGGTTCATCAATCACCGGTTCTGGCACCTCAACCGGACCGGACAAGTGGCCGGCCACCGGTTGGACCGGTCCGACCGGCCGGTCCGGTCCGGTTTTCAAAACCTTGGGTTTTCCGCAAAACCCTAAACCCTAGAACAAGAAGTGGCTACTGGTGTGCTTCTAGAGCCTTCATTCTCTCTTGAAAAACACCCGCGCTCTCCGTATTCCGTCCTGTTTCAGCTAGTCTTTCGTCGCCGCGTCTCGCTCGCTCGCTCGCTCTCTCTCTTTATTTGCTTCTTTGCTTTGACTTCTATTAACAGTCTCCATCATGTACCGTCTCGCTTCAAGCCTCGCCTCCAAATCTCGGCGAGTCTTCTTCCCTACATGCTTCTATTATGTTTTGTTTTGTTTTGTTTCGCTCGTTTTCGTTTTGGTTCTCGAGAAAATCGTTAGATGTGCTGAGGAGATGCGGAGAAGGCGGTGTTGCTCAATCCATTACCTTATCGATTTTTTTTTGAACAATCTAGCGCCAATACAGAAGATTTGATATTTCAATTTTTTTCTCCTCTTATTTTCCTATGTATCAACCAATTAGACTGTTATTTTCTTGATCTATCTCACTGTAGTTTTGTTTCAATTTTTTTTTTTTACAGGGTTGTGAGGACCAGTGCTCAGCAGGTGATCGCAGTTTCTCCACTATTTGTGTCTTTGTTGATCTGTAATTACGTTCACGTTCATAGCTTCCTCTGAACCCGTCTATTTCTGTTCGTGTTCTAGGTTGGAAGCAGGTTGAACTGTAGCAGGAACTATGCGGCTAAAGACATTAGATTTGGGGTAGAGGCACGTGCCTTGATGCTAAGAGGCGTTGAAGAGCTCGCTGATGCCGTTAAAGTCACAATGGGTCCCAAGGTCTTTCACTTGCATCCTACATCCTATCATCCTTGCTTTGTGGTGTACTCAAGTCTGATGTGTTGATTAAGACCATTGCTTATTTTAAATTTAAATTGGTGGTCCTTTGCTGGAATTAGTGGTTTTTCCATTCAATACCAAATAGTAGTGACTGATACTCGCTCATCTTGTTATCGAGTAATGTTAACTGGATGTTGAAATATTGTAATATTGTACCTATGCTATATATCTCTTCTAATGTGTGCAGTATTTTTCAGCTACATTATTTGATGCTTTGCATTTTATACACACTATCTTGTTAAGCTGATTGGGAGTGTTGCTTTTGGTGCTTTTCTGTTTGAAGGGGCGTAATGTGGTTATTGAACAAAGCTATGGTGCCCCAAAAGTGACCAAGGATGGTGTAACTGTTGCAAAGAGTATTGAGTTCAAAGATAGGGTCAAGAACATTGGTGCTAGCCTAGTGAAACAGGTGGCCAATGCAACCAATGATGTTGCTGGCGATGGTAAGCCTTGGAAACTACATTGAACTTTTTCTTTAAATCTGAACTGGCATATTGGTCTACCGGATGTGGCTTTTATCTGTTTCTCCTGGTATCTTTTTCTGCCTTAGTTGGTATGACATCCGTGTTTATATTATTGGTACATAAGGAAGGATGTAACCTTTATAGATAGAAAAATGTAACAGCATTTGTTATGTTGTATGCAGAATTTTGTCTTGAGAGATTTCAATGTGTTTGCAGGGACAACATGTGCTACGGTCCTCACAAAAGCAATATTTGCCGAAGGGTGCAAGTCAGTTGCTGCTGGGATGAATGCAATGGACCTTAGACGTGGTATCACTATGGCAGTTGATTCTGTTGTCACAAACTTGAAGAGCAGGGCGAGGATGATCAGCACTTCCGAAGAAATAGCTCAGGTTTGTTAGATGTATATCTGTTTATGCATTTTTAAAGGGTCGCTAGTTGCTACAGCTGGAAAACTTTGGTGCCATGGAATGCTTGTAATGAAGTTCAATTTTCAGACAACTCAATTATTTACTTGATAGGTTGGTACTATATCGGCAAATGGAGAGAGGGAAATTGGTGAGTTGATTGCCAAGGCCATGGAGAAAGTTGGCAAAGAGGGAGTTATCACAATTCAAGTATGTTGAAAAATCTATTTTGTTTTCTTCACGTGCTCTTGGATCGTCAGTGCTTGGTCAATTTGTTGAGCATATTCCCCCCTCATCCCCTCCCCCCCACACACACTGTTTCTGGTGCTATGGAAATCCGTAGACTTCAACTTGTTGAGTATTGCATTTATGTGTGCTAACTTTAAGTCAGCATTCAGATAAAATATGTTTTATTCATTTATTTACTCCTACTGGGGACTTATGGAAGAAGATTTAGTAACTGAGTGCTGTTCAAGATTGGAGATTCCTTCAAAAGACACTTGTTTTGATGCAACAATTCATATGTTCATGACACATGCTTAAATTGAAAATCTTAGTCTGTCGAGTAAAAATAGTTTTTGGAATGCAATTGTAGTGGCGACTGAATATCTGTTTGGCTAATAATTTTTTGCTTTTGAAACAGAGCAGCAGTTGAGAGTTTTCTTTGATATTCTTTAAAGAGGATATCATTTTTGGGATCACTTTTCTAGAATGTCAAATTTTTGTATGTTTTTGTGGTGTATATGTGTGTTCTTTTTTCCTGTTGGCTCACTTGCTGAAGTTGCTTTCGCTTATGAAACCAAGCAGCAAAATGGAAATTGAACTTACTCGACCAGATTCTGATGCCTGTCACTAGAACTGTCTAATTTATAGGCTCTGTAGGTGTTTTCTACTAGTAAATAATATTCCTCTAAATAGAGTTCATATTCCATCTGTGTTTTCTAGATGACAATATTCCATGTCATATTTTAACTTCATGTGACGTGCATTATAATTTCCTTTTCTTCCACATGACTTTGTTTTTGTTGTCTGTTCTTTCACACCTTTGGGTGCCGATTAGGTTTTTCAGAGCCCGTATCCTCTTCTCTATTGTGTTTATCTGTTTGCTGAGATGCATGGTTGTTACTCATTGTTTAACTATTGCAGGATGGGAAGACATTATTTAACGAGTTAGAAGTTGTTGAGGGGATGAAGTTGGACAGGGGATACATCTCTCCTTATTTCATTACCAACCAAAAGAATCAAAAATGTGTAAGCACTTAATGCTTTTAATTGAAACGCATGGCATATATCTTGCAGCCTCGGTTAGAAATTTCATGATGTAAGAATGTGAAAACAGCTGCTTATTTACTGATTTAAAAAATATGCCATCAATGTCTCTGTAATGGCAGGAATTAGAAGATCCTCTAGTTCTGATCCATGAGAAGAAAATCTCAAGCATAAATGCCGTGGTGAAAGTACTAGAGTTGGCATTGAAGGTAAACATCAGTTACTATTGTTAATATGTTGTAATAGCAATTGCGTTGTGTTGCATATGACTATACATATGATTGTTGAGACTTCTGTTTTCTTAGGAAAAATAAAGACTCAACAGCTATGAGTTCTTTTAGAATTGGATTTGTTTAGCTGATTTAGATTTTCTAATTGTGTTCAGAAACAAAGGCCTTTGTTGATTGTTGCTGAAGATGTTGAGAGTGATGCCCTAGCAACTCTAATTCTCAACAAACTGCGTGCTGGAATCAAGGTCTGATATTTACTGTTGGATATATCAGTAATTTGTTTCTTGCACTGTGCTGTAATTTTACTCTTGATTATTTCCCTTATTGCAATTTTACATGTCCTACAGATCTGTGCTATCAAAGCCCCTGGGTTTGGAGAGAACAGGAAGGCCAATTTGCAAGATCTTGCAGTTCTCACTGGGGGAGAGGTTAGTGCTCTTGTATGCATCTATCTTATTGTTATCTTATAGAAATAAGAAGACCCTTGAAATGTGCTTTTCTATATTGGTTGCAGCTTATAACTGAGGAGCTCGGTATGAATCTTGAAAAGGTGGATCTGGATATGCTTGGGTCTTGCAAAAAGGTAAAGCTCAAATATTGCTTGAAAGTTGTAGTTATTCAGTGCTTTAGCCATGATTTTTTTTTTGTTCTCTGGATATGACATCTTGAAGTAGCGGTTCTTGTTCACTTCTGACTTTTCACATATGCACTTTTGCTCCTTTGATTTGTACATAATTCGTTTAAGTTGGATACTTAATTGATTGGGCTTTGTACTGCAGGTTACAGTTTCAAAAGATGATACTGTTGTTCTTGATGGCGTTGGTGATAAGAAGGCCATTGAGGAAAGATGCGAGCAGGTATGTGTTTGTGGAGCATTGCTTTTGTTTTCGTATTTACAAATTACAAGCCGGCTCATTATTTCTTTATAGGAGTAAATGCCCAAGAAAATTTATTAAATCATTTCCATTTGCTACTGAAATTATGGCTGCTTCTCTTGGGCTATCAGATCAGGGCTGCAATTGAATCGAGCACATCCGACTATGACAAGGAGAAATTGCAAGATAGATTGGCAAAACTCTCAGGAGGTGTTGCTGTATTGAAGGTCTGTGTGAAGTCTTGTTCTGTCACCAGAAAACTAAGTCCTGTTGGAAAGCAACTGAGGCTTCTTAGTCAGCAGCATTATTTGTAACAATTTCTTGCACTTTGCTTTGGAATCATCAAAATGGATATGAAAACTAGACATGGCTTATTGCAGATTGGAGGAGCTAGTGAAACCGAAGTTGGTGAGAAGAAAGACAGAGTTACAGATGCCTTAAATGCCACAAAGGCGGCAGTCGAAGAGGGTATAGTACCAGGTGAACTTTCTACCCTTCTTGTCGAAGTCATATCTTTAAAAATCGGGGACAGTTTATTAATGAAATGTTCCCCTATTGCAGGTGGAGGTGTTGCTCTTCTTTATGCATCAAAAGAGTTGGATAAGCTGCCAACTGCGAACTTTGATCAGAAGATTGGTGTTCAAATTATTCAGAATGCACTCAAGGTTTGTGTCTTGCTGATGCGTAATTTTTTTTATTTCACATCAATGGGGGTGAACAAATTCACATTTCATGGATTTTGTCATGTAAAAAGCTTGCAATACTAGAGATAAGTAATTTTATAATTGTGGGATTTCTGTTCACAGTGTAAAACAACGCATACTAATATTTGTTTTTGATTTGTAGACACCTGTTTACACAATTGCGGCAAATGCTGGAGTAGAGGGAGCAGTTGTTGTTGGCAAGCTGCTGGAGCAGGATAACCCTGATCTTGGATATGACGCTGCCAAAGGTCAGTTACTGCTTTTTATTTTTTAATTTATTATCTTGGAAGTTGTGCATGTTTGCTGTGTGCTGGAATCTTTGCACTCGTGTGTTTGATTAAGAAATGTTGTTCAATTCCACGAGTACTGAAATAATATACCAACTTTGATTGTTTAACCAGGTGAATATGTCGATATGGTCAAATCGGGCATCATCGACCCAGTGAAAGTCATTAGGACAGCTTTGGTCGATGCAGCTAGGTAGGGTTTTAAATCCTTTCGTCTCACCCATAGAAGTCATTTCTTTTGTTTCTCCATCAATTCACCATTTGTGCCACTTCTATATGCAGTGTGTCCTCTTTGATGACAACAACTGAAGCTGTCGTATCTGAACTTCCAAAGGATGAGAAGGAAGTTCCAGCAATGGGCGGTGGCATGGGCGGCATGGATTATTGAGTTCCTTCCTCCCTAGACACAAATAATAATAACAGTTGCCTTAAAAGGAAAAGAGCCGTGAAGTCCACAGTTGCCCCTTGATTTATTTTTGATATGTAGGCAGGTCATGTATTTTGTTATTTACGAATGAGTTATTTTTCAAATGTGGTAGGAAATTTAGGATCAAACCATCTTGAATGGTTGCGTGAGAAAAATTGGCATTTGTAGGGTAATGAAAACTGGTCAATAAGACTTTTTTGCCCTGCAATCGAGAGGTTATCGGTTCATGAATTGGTTTCTATCTCTCTTATCATTTGATCATTACCAAAATAATCAAATGCTGTTTTGGTTGAACCTTATAGTGATATGAACAGAAGAAAAGTCCACGAGATGGAACTTTAGAAAGCATAAATTAGAATATACAGGTTACTCACAATCACTGCAAGAAGAACTGCAGTTGCCGCAGTCCATGTAATGAAAAATATGTTGAGAGCACAGAAAAGTTTTGCTGCATAAAACAAGCACATAGCTAATCTATTTTTTCAAATGAAGCATAGACCATGAAGTAGAAATTTGTATCATAAAACAACCCATGCACAAAAGCTCCCGTAGTGGATGGAATTGGGGACATACATGATGTTCACATAATTGTCGAGATCTTGTTTTCAAAAATTGAACATGTAACCTCTAGGTTGTACTTCTACATCTCTATCATCTCTATCACTGGACCATATGTTCGTTTGTCATTGTTGCCTGTTATTCGAACAAATTAATCAACTCTACACAGCATAATGTAATTAACAATCCTCTTACCTTTACACTTCTCTGCATGATGCAAAGGATTCTGTACGCTCCCTAGTGATTTAGCAGCAGCTCAAAATATGAAGGTGTTGGGTATTATAATCATACAACATTATCCATCAACTATAAATTGGTCGTCTTGTGTATCTCCATCCTCTCTTGTGTCACCATGAACCATACCATGGTGTAGATTCTGCATCATTTGCGAAAGATAATGGTTGCTTGCACTAGTATGATCAGAAAGCCCAGTGGGATGAGCTGTCCACTGAGAAACAATCCCAAGCATCTGGCTAGTAAGGCTTTGTTGCTCGTGAAGAATACGGGTCTGAATTTGCCCCATATCTGCCCGGTGCTGACCCAACATATCATCAATCCTCTTCTTCCACTCTGACCTCTGCCTGTTCATGTTTTCCGCCCATTCCCTCTCCTGATTTAAGGCTTCCTCACGTCGTCTTCTTTCTCTCTCTTCACTCTCCCTCTCCAATGCTTCCCACTCTTGAATCTTCTGCCTCCTCAACTTCTCCCTTGCCTTTTCCTTCTCTTCTCTCTCCTTTTCCGTCTCTTCATATTTCCGTGCCCACTCTAACTCTTTCTCCACTCGAACGTTCTCCCTCCTACGCCTTTCCCGCTCTCTCTCCGAATCCCGGTGCTCAAAACGAGCCTCCATATCCCTAAACTGTGCTAACTGGTTCAACAGAAACCCAAACGTCTTCTTCTCCAACCCCTTCAATGCCTTCCTCTTCTTTTTCATATTGGCCCCATTTGGGTCCACGTCTTCATACACATAACCATCTTCTGCTTCCTCTCTTATCTGATCATTACCATTAAAGTTCTCCTCAGGCTCTTCTGCATCGTACTCAAACTCCAAACCCCAATCTCTATTCTCACCCCCATCAATTCCAACCAAATCACCATCTCCGGGATGACCCATTGGCCCAAATTCTACCATTTCCAAATCTCTACCTCCAGCAACAAGCTCCCCACCATTTTGTCTATCCTCATTAGCAATCGCTGCTAAATCATTACTGTTATTGTTATATGCAATCGGAACATCCCCAAAGACCTCTTTATACCGCAAAAAATTAGACCAATGTGTAAGCCCTTCCACCCAATCGAATTCATCTACACTAGAATCACCCCCGGAATCATCAGCCGGAAAGTCTGGTCTCTTAATCTTTTGCTTAACAAGCAAGTACTGGTGCCTCATGTTCTGCACCTTGGTGGACACATCCTTCCATGTCCACAGCCAAGGGTACCCAATTGGGTCACGGAGATGGTGCACCGAGTTCACATGGTGCGCAATGGGTTTGAATTTTTTCTCACGGGTTTTCATCTTGGCTAGGGTTCCATCGGAGACCATCTCGCCATATTTGTCAATTAGAGTTTTCTCTTCGGCCTCAGTCCATTTCTTTCTCCTCGGTGGCATCATTGAGCCCCCAATTCCAATACGACCACCAAAAACCAACAATAAAAGAAGTCCCAAAATCGAAAATTATTTGGCATGAAATAACAAATGCCCAAAAAACTACCTGGTATAAAAAATTACAGCGCCACCTCCCGATCGCTTCTCGAGATCGGATTCCTCGGCCGTATTGGTCGTTTATAGCCGCGAATTGCACGAGAATCACGATGACGATGAGGCCTACGCCTCGAACTGATTTCGCAAGACAAGGAGCAGAGGATTCGCAAGAGCGACGCCGATTTGTTCCGACAAGTCAGTGGACGAGGATCTGTTGATCCTACGCGACAATTTTGTCTATGAAATGAGCAGAAGGCCCAATAGTCCTGGCCATTGTGGGCCAAATGTGGTCCTGGCCTGCTTATCCGGTATGACTAAATAGTAAATCCCATATAATTTCGGAATTTCCTTTCAACTAATCGACCCATGGCCCAACATTTGTATACACTATACAAGAACTAGACCCAATATCAGAGACTATAGCCCACCTCGGAGTCACGACCCTCGGTCCAAGCCCAAAGCTCATCTAAGGTATGACAGCTCAGTCTTCGCCCTTTTGAATATTCATCATGACATGTTCACTTACATGGCCTTTCTACCCAAGACGGTCTGCTTTTGTCACTTCAATTATTTTACTTGCTTTCCTCGTCTCACTCTCATTATTTCTCTTACCTTCAATCTTGGTCTTGACCTCAAGCCGGACCAATCACAACTTGTGCCTTAGGCCTTAACGCCTGGCACATTGAGCACCTATGACCCACTTCAAAACTCACACCGATCTTGTCTCGGACGGTAAGCCGTAATAGATTAAAATATTTATTTATCAGTACAACTAAAACAAAATGATTCAACTAATATTAGGGGTGTGCAAAACCCGCATTTGACCCGACCCAACCCGCACAAACCCGACCCCAACCTATATACATGAGGGTCAGATATGGGTTAGATATACCTAACCCGAACTTAAAATGGGTCGGATAAGGGTTGTGATTTTTTCACACCCGTTTAACCCGACCGAACCCTACTTATACACAAAACCGTTCAATCTTATTTACTTGATCCCGTTTACTTGAAACTTTCGTGTTATTTTCTCTCCCCTATTCTCTTTCTTTTCTAAACAAATATAAAGCTGTCATATCTTGTACCTACCCTAGTACCCCACCTCCATACCTCCTCTCATTTTTTTATCATTTCTTTATTCTTAGATTTTTAATGGTGTAGTGAAACTTTCGTGTTATTCTACCTGACAAAATCTCTCCCCCTTTCTTCAAAATAGACCCGACCCAATCTCAAAACCGACCCAACCCCATATGACCCGACCGGACCCGACCCAATCTAAAATGAGGTCGGTTGAGGGTTAAAGAACCATTCACCCGAACCTATACGGGTCGGATGAAGTATCTCTCCAAACCCGACCCAACCCGACCCATGTTCACCCCTAACTAATATCACTCCAACGACTTCACTACCATTTGAGTTGCATGCCTGATGCCTCTACTTAACTCCATCTTAGCCTGAGTGTCTGAAAACCTGCCCTATTTACATACCATGTTCTTGCTTTGCTCCTTAGACCAACAACAAAGACATCCAAAAACCTTCATTTTCCATAGTCACATAATTCACACAAGCAAAGATGTTCAAGCAATTACCAATCACATTGGTTGTTGCAGCTATGCACGTCGCGATTATCGCTGCTGCATCGACTGCAGGAGAAGAACCGGTGCTTGAGTTATACGTGCATGACATTCTTGGAGGCAGTAGCGCGACGGCAAGGCCAGTCACCGGCTTGCTTGGGAACATCTACAATGGTCAAGTACCCCTTTGCCAGGCCATTGGGATTTCTT
The DNA here is from genome assembly GCF_013401445.1 of Tripterygium wilfordii. NCBI lineage: Eukaryota > Viridiplantae > Streptophyta > Magnoliopsida > Celastrales > Celastraceae > Tripterygium > Tripterygium wilfordii. Next base: position 15,153,424 of record NC_052244.1, on the reverse strand, counting down.
CCACCAAAAGGTGGAGTTCCCATCCCTAGTGCCAACGGTGCCATTCCAACCATCAATTCAGCCAGACGGATTGGGACTAGGATTCGGAACAATCACTGTCATTGATGATCGATGTATTGACCTCTAGTCCTGAGCTTGGTTCACAGTCACTAGGTAAAGCTCAAGGAGTATATGTAGCGAGCTCCGCTGACGGAACAACACAGATGATGGCATTTTCTGCCATGTTTGAAGGAGGGGAATTCGGCTATAGCCTCAACTGTTACGGCGTATACAAGATTGGGGGGAAGTACTCACATTTGAGTATAACTGGTGAGACTGGCAAATACAAGAATGCTTTCGGGTTTGCTGAAGTCCGATCGCTCATACCGGCTGGTCAGCATGTCCTGGATGGATCAGAGACATTACTGAGGATCACTATCCACCTAAAATACTAAGGAATGTACTTCAACTCAATTACATATATGTGGCTTGTTTGTGTGAAGGTAATTCGAGCCCTTGCTTGTCTATAAAGCTCCACAAATAACCAATACTTCAACACATATAACCGAGGATCAAAATCAAATTCATCCCGATCGAATATCGAGTGTTTTGATCGCAATGAATTTAATTTTTATTTCGAACAAAAATTATGTCGTTGGATTCGTTATACAAAATACTATACATATATAGGACATTAGATTTGATTGAAAATATAAAGACAAGAAGGCAGGATTACCATGAAAGGCAACTAGAATATATACATGTACATGAAATGTACTACATTGTACACAGAAGCTTTTACCATGTTGTCTGAAGACTTCAAGAGAAACAGGGGACCAACTGTGTAGGCTGAGCCGCAGAGGGGTATTACGCCAATGCGCGATGCAGAGATGTTATCAAATCTTTTCTCAGGAGTTCATCTTATGACTTTAAAGTGAAAAAGCCAAGAGATGAAGAATAAGAAGACCATGCAGGCAAGCAGGAAGTTCATTATGCGGCGGCCATGCCAGAAAGTTTGATTTTCCGAAGCGATTACAGGAGCTACAGCTGCTGATGGGGCCACGGACATGGCAGTATTTGGTTCATTCACTTGATCACCAGCAACATTAACAGCAGTGGCACCACATATCTCGCAAACCCTAATGAAATATTTGAATCGAGTTAGGACTGAAAAGATAGAGCACACAACAAAAAGAGCAACTGAAGCAAGAGTTCTTCCAATATTTTGTCTTTTTTTTTAAAAAAAAACCGAATTACGCCATATAAGTTTGCCTGCGTGCACAAAAGTTTCTCAGCCACAAAGGTATTGCTCTCAATGAGAATCGAACTCAGCACCTCCCGAGTCCATACAGTTTGATCCCTAGAGAGATTCACCAACTAGGCTATCATCCAAGTGGTTTAATATTTTGTCTTTCTAAACCTTAATCAACTTATAATGAAAGACTACATGCAGCTGCTAATCATATGTTTCAAAGAAACATTGTCCACTTGCTGATGTCAATGTTGGTACATACAGACAAATGCACCACCACCACAAAACGAGATAACAGATTCTTCCTGGTACAACCACAAGATCTTCATACAGGTTTAAGACAGACAAGCCAGCCTAACTAGAACCCATTTGAGTAAGTGAAGCACAAATCTTCTGTACTTGATGTAATAAACTATGGAGGACATTTAAACAACAAAAAAGATAAGTAGCTAGTTTGCCTTCTTGGAATCCAAATTGCATGTTGCTGTAAGGAAACAAAGAAATAATTTATCATTAACAGAAAAAAACTTAAAGATTTTTTTTGGTAACCAAGAACAACTCAACAAGCATGTTCTTTGGATAGCTCATTAAAACCAAACTTGGGCAGGGCTAGGCATGCGCAAACCCACCCAATAGATTAGTTGTGCTGAGGTGCAGCGCAAACTACATGGAAATAGTTACGTTAATTTAGAATCGAACAATCGAACTCCTGACGTCTGCTGAGATTATTTTCGCCGAAGTCCGGAGAGATAAATCATGTTGAAAAAAACCATAGGATTGCCTTACATAGTTTTGCACAAATCCTGGGTATATTCTTAACTGCAAATCAGCGAAAGCATATTCACAAGTTCAATGCACAAAGCAGACAAACAGATAGAAACAAGAGTATCCCATGGTTGGAACACAAACAAGTTAAGCCACAAAGATGCCCAAATTGAACAAATTTCAATCAAGAAGCTGAAACTCCCAAAATCACACATGAAGTATGCACAAAGACACAAAATTCTCAAAAACCCAAAACTTGTAACACACAGACACAGAGTCTTGAGAAGAGAAAAGTTGAGGCCTTTTACTCACATGTTCCCTTTGATCTTGAACCATGTTTCCGCACATTTCTTGTGGGCAGCTCCCAGATCACCCTTACAGGAGCAACCCAATTCAATAGCTGCTAACCCACCACGACTCTTTAAACCCAAATGACAAATCCTACAATCTCTTCTCTCTCCCTTGTTACCTGAATGCACTTCCCTCTCAAGAGCTCCACCCTCCAAGTCCACCTCTGACATGCAATCTGAAGTAGACTCCTCCCTGTGAGCTCCAATCTCTCCGGAAGACTCGCCGCAGATTGGCAAGTCATTCCCATCATGGTCATGGTGGTCTCTGTCATAATGGGTATTGAACATTTTGCGGGATCCAGGAAGGAAAGGGTCTTAATAATGAAAAGAAAAAAAGACTTCAAAGGTTCTTCCGAGGGGGGGGGGGGGGTGTTAAGAAGCCTGTGAAGTTCAAGTTGAAGTCCAATTCATTTTTAGGTTTATCAAAAGTATAATCATTGTTTTCGTACATCTTATCTATTCCCGACCCTCTCTATCTTGTTTGTTTCCAACTCTTTTCATGTAGCTGAACCTTATAGACGGATGTTGTTTAAGTTACTTTTTATTTAATTATGGGACCATGAAAGGTTTGTTTTATTAACGTTTTTCAATTCTATTGTTGATTATCATTATTTTGTTGGCTCCCAATAGAAAAAAAATTACCAATAGCCATATGTTGGTCTCTTGAGCTACTCTTTTTTCTCGAAGGACCACAAACAAAAATTGAAAACAGACACTGCCAAAATTGATAAAAAAATCATGTCACTTCTGGGTCCAATCCATAAAAAGAAATAGATAAGAATGAGTCAAGGAAATTCTTATTAGACCCACTGGTAAATTTGCTCACATACCAATTCACCTAAAACATCGAAGCAAAAGAAAATGTGTTCTCTAATGGTTTTCTGCAGATTATTGGAGACTAGTTTTCTGGGGTAATGCCTGTTTGAGTACACAGGACATATATTCAAACTGTTGTCTTGATTTGATAATTGGACTGGGCTTATATTTGGGCTTTTAGTACATTTTGGACTATGTTGGGCTTTGGTAGTCCTATCTTCATAGTCCGATGACTCAAATGATGAATCTATTGAAAATTTCAAATCCTACTCACATCAAATATATTGTCCGTTTTATGTTATTCGAATATCGTGAATACTTCGAGTCCGCACGACTTTATTATTCATATACCGATTCTCTTAATGATACATGAGCTCATGAAAAGGCCTATGTATGTTACACGAATTTGGACATGTTTATATATCATATGATTTGGTGGTATTCTGACAAACCCAAGTCCAAATGCCACTCTCTATAGAAATGAAGGGATTATACTTCTCTTTTGGTCTTAAAAATCCTATGTCCAATTGTAACTAAAGCAAAACAATGTGCAACAAATGACTTTGTCCATTGAAAAGTATATAAAGTCCTTGGAGGAAAAGAACAAACATTGATGCGCTTGCAAGTTGGAAAGGCCCTTCATGTCAATTCAAAGTGATCCTATCAAAAATGAATTATCACAGATTTATTGAATATGGACTACATATATATTTGTGACAAAAAGTCGTACATAGCAAGTGACCCTTAAAAAGTCGAATTAAATCAATTTTGAACATAAGTTATGCGTTTGAAATTCAAATCCTAAACATAAAATTTTTGTCCGATTTAAAACCGAGTCCTAATCCAAACACATAAATCTTATCCGATTTATTTGTTCGAAACTTAACCTACATTAGATTATTGTTCAATTTACTTATCTATACTTTAATCCGGATATGTAAATATTTTATAAACCTCTAATATTATCCCATCCGAAACCAACATTTTTTTGGCACCTCTACGTGAACCTTCCCTTTTATTCCCACCATCAGCTCCCAGACGGGGGTAACATGGGCTACGGTCTTGTGGACCCCCTATGCACATGCGACTTTAACAAATAAATAAATAAATAAGGACTTCCCCACCCCTACCTTGTAGTGGAGTGCTTTGGCTCTGGCTACCAAATTAGACCCAACTGGACCTCGTACAGTGCATATGACTAGTAAGGGCAAATGCAATAAGAAACAATTTACTGGGCCAACATTTTTGTTGGCCCGGTCCCACCTCTATTACACAAAAAGTCAAGTCAAACACGTATTCTAATACAGCCACATCAGCAAAACACAAATTTCTATACACTTTTTCTTCCCACACACTTTCTCTTTCCACCCAACCCAACAACATTCCATTCCTCCATATTATCCACAACAAAACTACAGCAAAACTTTAAATATCAATACATCCACATCAGCAAAACACTTATCCCAATACAGCCACATAAGCAAAACACATTTTACAATACAGCCACATCAGCAAAAGACAACATCTTTGTTGGCCCAATACCACTTCACCATTGCATTTGCCCTAAGTAAATTACTACAGTGACGGGTCCACTGACCACAAGATCATCGCCGCCACGTGCGGTGTCGGGGGCATAGAAGACTTTTCAATTCCAAATGAAAAATCCAAGACCATTTGACTTCCACGTGTCATCGTACCATTATTTCTGTGACGTGTACCTTGCACCTTATTGGATGAGCCACATCGTTGTGATCGCCCAAGTGCGCTGCGTTGCGTAACAGGCCCGCTTTCTTTCTCACAAATTGCCCTCCACTTTCACCGTATTTACGTCTACGTACCATTTTTGTGGATGAGTATTTGGTAATTGACCACTGGCAAAAGAAAAATCGGTTCCGGTCTGTTTCGGATTGAACAAGAGTACGTTTTCACGAAACATTTATATGTTTGTACGCTAATCCGGATTGAAAGTTGAACGTACTTAATTGATTAAATTTAAATTAGTTTAAATTCGGACAAATATATCATACGATAACCTAATGCAGGCTATGGTCAAAATAATCGAACAAAAATTTTGTATTTGGACCATGTTTTCGGACATATAACTTATGCTCCAACTTGATATAATCCGAATCGAATGAATTCGATCATTTGAACTAGACATAATTTTATCACCCCTATTTGACACTGTATCCCACGCTTACACATTTATATTATGATTATCCTCGTTAATATCGACAGATCAAACGGATACCATTAGGAGTCAAACCTTAGTCAAAATTTGGAGGGTTGTTGATGGTGATGGAGGTGCATGGAAGGAAAGAATGGGGACGATCACAGGGAACCAAAGGGCCGATAGACGTTACAAAGGGAAAAAGTGGCAATAAAGTTAAAAGAGAACCAGGAAAATCGACGTCCATTCCCTCCCAATCAAAACAAAATGGGTGAAGATTGAAGAAGAAAGACTCTCTCTCATATTTTCTCTCTCTAGACTTTCTTACTCTAAAGAAGCACAGTTCTGTTGTTTTCTCTCTCTGTATTTTGTGTATGGAAATGGAGTCTTTTGACACGACGGGCCGTTTTATGGACGACCTTCTTGACTTCTCGTCCGACATAGGAGAGGAGAAAGACGATGAAGACACCAAACACCGGAAGCCTCTCCCTAATCTTAAACGGAATACCCATGCCACCGCTCCGTTCAACGTTTTGGAGCCGTTTGATCCTGCCCGTTCGTTACCTGTAAGTTTATACCCCTTCATGGTTCTTTTTTTCCGTCTTGGGAGGGTTTTGCGGCGGAGTTTGGTGTGGGGTCGGTGGTTGTTTGGTGTTTGCGGTGGAGTTTGGTGTGGAATCGGTCCAACTCGGACTGGTTAGGGTTTGGACTTTTGGACCGAGTCTGGCGGCTTATTTAAATATTAAAAATGGTTTTTTTAAATGGCGATGAGCTGTCGTACCAATAAATTCCGGCATGCGAAAAGAATTATTACCCAATTTAAAATTACGATATTATCCATAGTTGTCTCTCCAACAGTGATGACAATTTTGTCTGAATGGGGGCCCATTTGGCGACAGGACTCGTTCGAGTTACCGAGTGCGCTCATTCGTTTGTTCTCATGTGCAGGAAATTGTGGAGGAAGAGTTGGAATGGCTATCTAACAAAGACGCATTCCCTGTGGTTGAAACATTTGTCGACATCCTCTCCGAGCATCCCGGTAGCTTGGCCAAGCACAATAGCCCAGTCTCCGTGCTGGAGAATAGCACCACCAGCAGCAACAGCAATAGTAATAGCAATGGAAACATCACCAATGGTAGCAGTAATATCATGAGTTATTGTAGTGGCGTCCACATTCCAGTCCGTGCTCGCAGCAAGCGCTACACACGGCGTCGCCAGGACCTCTTGAATGAGAAGTTCTTGTGCGCAGGACGCCAAATTGGTAAAAATGTGAAGACAGGGGTCACAGTATCGACAGTTGGGTGGAAATGTCAGCATTGCGGTGCTGAAAAGACGCCGCAGTGGCGGGCTGGTCCCATGGGGCCGAAAACATTGTGTAATGCTTGTGGGGTTAGGTACAAGTCGGGTCGACTGGTGCCAGAGTACCGTCCGGCTAGCAGCCCCACTTTCTCGAGTGAATTGCATTCAAATTCACACAGGAAGGTAATTGAAATGAGGAAACGGAAGCAGGTGATGGGATTGTTCAAGCATATGGTGAAAGGGTAGTGTAATGGGAAAGTAGTTTTTAATTCTTTTTTGTAGTTCTTTTTGAATTTTTTTTCTTAGAATAGTTAGGGTTTAGGGTTTTCTGTAATGGGGTTAGATGCTTAGATGAAAGTGATTTGCTTTAATGAAAATCTGCTTGGCAAATTTTGACTTAGTGTGCTTTTGATTGTTTGGTGGTTGATTGCCTTCTGGTTCTGGTTTTGGTTTTAGAAATAGAAGAAGAAAATGTAGTGTCATTGGTCTTGTCCAAGCATTATTTTTTCGCTGCTTGTTTGGATTGGAGGTGAAAGAAATGGCGGAATGGTATGGATTTTTTTGCAAAGAGGGTTGTGTATTATGTTGTGTCTTGGATAGTTGATGTGAAGGGTCTCACCATTTCAAGTCGTCTTTTGGGTTAACTTATTTTAGGAATGCGAAAAAGTTATCTAGATTGGTATTTGTAAGATTTTATCTCATGTTGCTTCCATCAGGAAAAATTTAGCTTCTATATTTCTAATTTGTTGTGTAGTTCTCAAATTTTGATTTTTTTAATGTTTTTTTGTCTGAGATAAATTCATTCTATATTCCTAATACAAATTTTATCATTTTTGTTCTCAAATTTTGAATTTTTAAATTTTTTTTTGTCTGAGATAAATTCATTTATGAGAAAGAACTGTTTAAATCTTGAGTTGAAGGTGATGATGACATGGAAGCGGTTCAGCGAAATTCTTGTGATGGACAGTTTTCGGTATGTGACTGATATAATGCTTAGCAATTTATTTCGGCATTTCGGTTTGGGTTGTATATTGAACACGTTTTAATTGTTGGAATCTAATTCTATGAAGTAATTGGAGCTTGATTGAGATCTCCCTACACTTATTGTGGGGTGCAATATCTTAATAATCGCGGAGAGGGTGAAAGAGTTTGCAGGAAAATTTAATAGCTTCCTTTCTGGAACTAGTTTTTGTAAAGAGGCTAGGTTAGCCTTGTGGTTCTTTCTTGAATTGAATGGGTGTCCTGTTCTCTATCTAATTGTTATGGACTTATAGTTCGTCAACTGTTGTACATTTCTTTAGTGACCATCTTGAGGAGGGGCAGTTTTTGCGTTGCTATTGATCTACAATAGCTAGATATTGGAACTTGGGTTTCATTTTTGAAGGTAAAATTATTTGATAATGTTGATTATTGTCAATATTAGCGTGAGTATTAGGCTTTTGCAAGGCGTGGTTATTTAGAGGACAAAAATGAGGGTAAAGAAACCAAATATGCTCTCCATTCTTGATTTGGGATGCTGGAATGTATTCTTTGTTTACTGTTATTTTTCAGCTGATAAATTGAAGGGTGTATTATTGATTACTTGATGTGTTGAAATGGTTGGATTTTGGATGGAGAATACCTGATTGACGGGTTTCAAATGTGATCATTTGTGTTGGGAGTGAATCTGTATTGGTTCAGTGAAAGCTTTGCGAAGGAATCATAATAATCAATTTTGATTTAGGGATTGTAAGCCCTCCGACGTGGGACTGATTACATCTAAAACCAAACTGATCTCGGTGGTTGTGATGAGATTTCTGAAAGTAACAATAGAAGGTTTATAGAACAACCTGCTTTGCTTACCATGAAAATAATAACATGATTGTGCACTTTTTTTTCTTCATTATTGATTATATTTTTAATTTTCCTCTAATATCTCAGGAATGAAAGTGGTGCAGAGACTTTTTCACTGCCATTTTGTAGTCATATTCACATAAACATATCCCAATGACTAAAAATACATGAAGATCATGAAAAACCAATTAATAAATAAATGTAGAAACAATGAAGCACACCTACCCATGGCCAACTGAATAAGTAAAATTTACAAGAGTGTCGCTAAATCAAGACAGCAAAAAATTTGTTGAAGAAACTGAGTTATGCTTGAACGGACCTTTATTATCCATTGCCTAACTAATGGATAGTTTCTCTCTAAATATATTTGTATGCACATACACTAATTTATCATTTAGGGCACATAACTACACTTCAAATTTGATATAAACTTATATATTACGTCTATAAATTAATGTTACATGATAAAATTAAGTGACCTTTAAAAGGCTTTTCACTAATATATCATGTTATAATTGAGAGGAATGAAAAGTAGAAGGATGTGAGAGAGGTTTTGCGTCCAATCCATATTAGGTATCGTCCATGATTAGGCCCAAGGCCCGTGTTGTTTTGTTCTTCCAAAAGAACCCCAGTAGAGGTCCTACTGAAACTAAAAAAAATCATGACAACGATATACACACAATATTAGCTAGCATTAGCATGGAGAGAGAGAGAGAGAGAGCCCAAGGAAGTTTCTCAAATCTTCACCATCAGAGATAAGGAAAGGGGAGAGAATTGGGGGGACTCTGATGTTTGTTTCAGGGTTTATGCACCATAAAATGTCACAAGAGTTGCATTTGTTGACACTACTATTCCAGTGAATGTTATGCACACTGGCCAATTTGAAGCTAGTGGCTCTGGCTCATCAACTTTTCTATAATTTCCAACTGCTACTCATAAAAAGTTTGGTCCCTTTTTTAGCCCACTGACAGTCAGTCAGTACTATCATGTGTTCCACCACCTTGGATCACCCAAAAACCCACCTCTTTTCTAACTCCAAACCCACTTTCAATTTGGTCATTTTGGCTGGCTACCTCACATAAAATTATCAGGTTAGTGAGGTGCAGATCCTTATTATCCTTTGCTTCGATGAAGTTTTGGGTTTGTTTGGTAGATATTTGGGTTTTTTTTGAGAAATATGATTCTCATTGAAATCGAATATTGAGCATACATATGTCTAACTCAACCAATTATCAACCGAACCAACTCTCGTTATTGTTTTTTCTAAACACTTGACAGTTCACATAGATGTTATAGATGACAAAAATAGTATAAGAAATGTATTCATTAATGAAAATGCTGCCCCACAGTCCATACCTAAGACTTTATATACACCTATATGATTGTCCCCTATACACGCCAATTGCAATACACAGCATCTAGGTAACCAAGACCACATATTAATTAGTATATGGTATGGGTTTGGACATTTAATAGGCCTATGTGGGTCCTCTTTTTACGTATGAATAATATTTGAGATCCCAAAATATGACCCACATTTTATCTCAATAAATGTGAAAGTGTTGCATGTTAAGTGAGTCTTACATTAGAGTCTCATAATCTGACAACGGTGGAGTCTAGTTTGCATTAGCGGACAAATTAATAGAAAAAAATAAATAAATTATCCAAATAAGACCAAATGTTTGATTGCACCTCAAACTATGTTAATTATATTAGTAGTACTAATAAACTAATAATAATGTATATGAGATCTCAATTCCAATAACAATGGTTTGAAACAACTACAATAATAAGTAATGTAAAGATTAATAATATTTGGACCTGTTGAAATGAACATTCATGAATGCTCTTGCTTTTCAGAAGTATAAAAAAACTTCAAGGGTTTTAAAAATTATTTTATTAAAAGGGAGTTTGACACCCTATAATTGGGACAACAAGTCCTTAATTAAACAATAAATGGGACTACACACAGAATCTGTGATAGAAGGACCTACATGCAGCCTGTTCAAAGAACAAAAAAAATTTATAAATGGACAAAATCATTAAACAAATTATGATTGTATGAGATTTTTATAACTTCCAAACGCAAAGAAAGAGACTTTTTGGACTCTTGAAGACGCGTTTTCTGAGTTTAAGAATAATTGGCAATGACCTAAGATAAATAAATGCGTACGAGTTCGTGGCCTAAAATGGACAATATGTTGAATGTGTTTGGGTTAAGAATTTCAATATGATATCGAAGCAATGTCTGATATAGTTGCACAAGCCTCTACATATCAACTAGTTGAGTTTGGTATAACCCACCACACAAATGTGAGGAAATGTCAAGACTGGAATCCCACATCGATCCGGTATAACAAAGCCGAGCGATATATAAGCAAAATTCAATCCGCCTAAGAAATGTTTAAATATCATAGACGACGGCCCAATAATACAAACACATGAAAAATCTATGCATGAATTCAATAATAATCGAGCCCATAACCTCTAGAGAGAGGAAACACTCTCTCCTAAACGATTCTTTCTTTCAAATTGTAATGGTATTTGAACTAGATTTGATTTTTATTAAGCAAAACTCATGTCATGTGAACACAACACAACACCCAAAATCAGAAAGAGACAGACAACGCCTTGTGCCTAAATTCATTAGAATGAAAACTCATTTCATTGTGCCAAATGTGCAAAGAATCAAGACTAACTGAAATGGATTGATGGCTGTTAGTGGAGATGACCCAACCCAACCCACCCCCACCTCCAAAAGAAAATACGGTAACATCACACACTCTTCTAGTCTTCTTCCTATTTGTGTGTGTGGGGTCTACCAATTTCTCAATCTTTCATGGTTTGCATAATTGCATGGTTTTAGTAGTCAAGATCCAAGCAAACCTGGGCCGTCTGATGATGAACATAAAAGCAAGTGGTTGGACAGACTCACCCATTTTAATTGGTCCAAATCTAGAGATTGCTGCTGGGTCCACTGGCAAGTCCACCTTCATGTCTTATCCTGTTTATCTTCACTGTCCATAGATTTTTTTTATGAACTTTGAAATTGTTAATATTTGCTGAAATGAATGGTTTTTAGGGGAAGGAGAAACACATGGCTTCAAAGTGACGTGAAGGCCTCTTTCTAATATTATTGTTTTTTTTAGTCTAAACCGACCAACCAAAGCAATCAAAGAAAAGCTGTCAAATCAAGGAAATCCCAGAAATTTTTGCCGAGGAAGATTTGAACTTTTTGCTTGACACGCAGTTAGCTTAACTCTACTTTATTAGCAAGCACTATATGTATATCAGAGGAGATGAAAAAGAGCCCCCCACTAGAGAGAGAAAGAGGGAGGAGATATAGACATATAATAGAGCATGCCTTGTCGGCCATTAGTGCTTCAATGGAGAACTCAGGCCCGTCTCTTGGATTCATCTAGAGATCCCGGTATGTATATCATTTCTCTATTCGTTGTAAACTTGTAATTAGAAAATTCCAATTTCTATTTGGGTTCGTAGCATTCTTTGTTTTTGTTTACTAAAAGGCAGAGAAAAAGTGAAGATCTTTTTACTCTTTTTGAATAACTGAATCTTGGGTTCTGTAGATCGAGCATCCTCGCCATTTGTGCCCAAAAAGTGAAGTGATTCTTACTTTAAGCGAAGACTCGCTTCTCTTGCTACTCTTTGATTACTGCTTATTGGCTTACGCAGGAGTATCAGGTATTTTATTGTGAATTTTTTGACCTTTTTTTTCCCCCGACTGCATGTGATATTGATTCTGGTGGCCGATGGGCTTGTTGTGAACTCTATTTGGCGTACTGGGTTTCCATTTTATCCAGCTTTTCCTTTTGAGAACAGCTTAATTTTGCTTATATATGATTACCTTGGTCAATATCTGATAACCATTTGCATTGCGCTCCAAAGAATGAAGCTTTGTTCCTAAAAACTGATTAATTCAACATTCTATTGAACGTGTGTTATATTAAGGATAGTTAGCATCGGAATTTCTGTTGTTCCTGTTAATTAGTTTCTTAGGGAATTCTAATGTTTGTGTTCGTTAGTTTTTTGTTGCAAGCTAATGTTGCTGTAACTATATATAGGTGTCAGATGATCAGGTTACATTATACCCTTGATCCATCCATACGTTTTTGAAATGGCGGCGGATTTTACATCAACGAGATTTTTTGAAGTGGGGTTCATTGGATTTCTGATTGTTTCTACACTGCTAGTCTTAACTTCAGAGGGGTTGAATTTTGAGGGGCAAAACCTCTTGGAGCTAAAGAATGGTATTCTCGATCCATACAATTATTTGGAGAACTGGAACTCCACTGATATGACTCCTTGTGGGTGGATTGGTGTGAGTTGCAGTTCAGGTTACGAGCTGGCTGTGTGGTCTCTTGATTTAAATTCGATGAATCTTTCAGGAGTCGTAAGTCCCAGTATTGGTGGTTTGAACCACTTAACACATCTTAGCCTTGCATACAATCAGTTCACTGGAGACATACCGAGGGAAATTGGAAACTGTTCAAGGTTGCAATTCCTTTATTTGAACAATAATCAGTTCAGTGGGCAAATTCCTCTCGAACTGGGTCAATTGTATTTCCTAAGAAGTTTGAATATATGCAATAACAAAATTTCTGGTCCTATTCCGGAGGAGCTTGGAACTCTGTCTTTGCTGTTAGAGTTTGTGGCATACACCAACAATCTGACTGGGCCGATACCTCTTTCTATTGGCAATCTCAAGAATCTAAGAACTTTCAGAGCTGGACAAAATGGAATTTCTGGTAGCATTCCAGTAGAAATAGGTGGATGTCAGAGTTTAGAATTGCTTGGTCTTGCCCAAAATTATTTAGGAGGAGACTTACCCAGGGAACTAGGGATGCTTGGGAGGTTGACAGAGATTATTCTATGGGATAACCAACTGTCAGGTTTCATCCCAGTAGAGCTTGGGAATTGCACAAACCTTCAGACCCTTGCATTGTATGGGAATGCTCTCGCGGGGCCAATCCCATCAGAGATTGGGAGTCTGCAGTTTTTGAAGAAATTATATCTGTATAGGAACCAGTTGAATGGTACCATTCCAAAAGAGATTGGAAATTTATCTGCAGCAACAGAAATTGATTTCTCGGAGAACTATTTGACAGGTGAGATCCCAGCCGAGTTCAGCAACATAAAGGGTCTACAGCTACTATACCTCTTTCAAAACCAACTTACAGGTGTAATACCAAATGAGCTTAGTAGCTTGAGGAACTTGACGAAGCTTGATCTCTCGATCAATAACCTTACTGGTCCCATTCCGTTTGGGTTTCAGTATTTGACTGAAATGCGCCAGTTACAGCTTTTTGACAACTATTTAAGTGGTAATATTCCTCTAGAGCTTGGACTATATAGTGCACTTTGGGTGGTTGATTTTTCAGATAACCGCCTGACAGGAAGAGTACCTCCTCATTTTTGTCGACATTCTAACTTGATTTTGTTGAACCTCGAGTCTAATAACCTGTTTGGAAATATCCCAACCGGGATCTTGAACTGCAAGACATTGGTACAGCTTCGTCTGGTAAGGAACAAGCTTACTGGTACCTTTCCCTCAGAGCTTTGCAAATTATTGAACCTGTCTGCTATTGAGTTAGATCAGAACAGGTTCACTGGTCCACTTCCTCCTGAGATTGGAAACTGTCAAAAGTTGCAGAGGCTTCATATTGCAAACAATTACTTTACTTCTGGGTTGCCTAAGGAAATAGGTAGCTTGTCCCAGCTAGTAACATTTAATGTTTCATCTAATTTGCTCACTGGACGAATTCCGCCTGAAATTATCAACTGCAAGAAGCTTCAACGACTTGATCTCAGCCACAACAGCTTTGTAGATGCTTTACCGCATGAGCTTGGAACCCTCCTGCAACTGGAACTTCTCAAGCTTTCAGAAAATAGGCTCTCTGGACGTATACCTTCTACGATAGGAAACCTTTCTCATTTGACTGAGTTGCAGATGGGTGGCAACTTATTTTCTGGTGAAATACCGCCAGAGTTGGGTTCTCTTTTAAGCTTGCAGATTGCGATGAATCTCAGTAATAATAATCTTACTGGGAACATACCGCCTGAATTTGGGAATCTATATTTACTTGAGTTCCTACTGCTAAATAACAATCATTTGAGTGGTGAAATTCCCAGTACATTAGAAAATCTGTCAAGTTTGCTAGGGTGCAATCTTTCGTACAATGATCTTACAGGACCTATACCTGCAGTGCCACCGTTTAAGAACATGGCAGTCAGCAGTTTTATTGGGAACAAAGGGCTCTGTGGCGGGCCTCTTGGCGATTGTAGTGCCAATCCATCTTCTTCTTCTGTACCTCCTCTGGAAGGTGTGGGAGCTCCTCGAGGTAGAATCATAACATATGTTGCAGCTGCTATTGGTGGTGTTTCTCTCATTCTAATAGCCATTCTTCTGTATTTCATGAGGCGTCCTACTGAGACAGTCATTGCATTGCAAGACAAGGAGATATCATCATCAGAATCAGATATCTACTTCCCTCCAAAGGATGGACTCACTTTACAACTTCTGATTGAGGCTACAAACAATTTTCATGACAGCTTTATTGTGGGAAGGGGAGCTTGTGGAACAGTTTATAAGGCGGATATGCCTTCTGGGCAAACTGTTGCCGTTAAAAAGCTTGCATCTAACCGTGAAGGTAGCAGTATTGAGAACAGTTTTCAGGCGGAGATTTTGACTCTTGGAAAGATTAGGCACCGTAACATTGTGAAGCTCTATGGCTTCTGCTATTACCAAGGTTCCAATATTCTTCTATATGAGTACATGGCAAAGGGTAGTCTGGGTGAATTGCTGCATGAGTCCTCTTACAGCTTGGAATGGCCAACTCGCTTCACAATTGCTTTTGGGGCTGCTGAAGGTCTTGCTTATCTTCATCACGACTGTAAACCAAGGATAATTCACCGTGACATAAAGTCCAACAATATTCTACTTGATGCTAACTTTGAAGCTCAAGTTGGCGATTTTGGTTTGGCGAAAATAATTGACATGCCACAATCTAAATCAATGTCAGCAGTCGCAGGATCATACGGATACATCGCACCAGGTAAGCTTGCATCATTTTATCTAATCCTGCCCTAGATTCGTGTTTTTACGATTCAGCTTTCGTTTGCCTGTTGCATCTGTTAAGTTTTCTTTCAGAGCCTGGAGCAAAGTTGGAAACACAGGTTTTCATGACTGGATGATTTTGTTACACACACACACACAAACACAAATTCATCTCCATATACAGACACACACATATACATGCCTGTTAACCTTTAGCATTTTAAACAGTTATTATTGCCAGTTTTAGATCCAATGATGATACCCATTTTGATATACCATCAGTCTTGGTGCCTATGCTTATAGTTCAGTATTTTGTTTCTTTTTTCGTTTTAAAACCATCATGGACCAGGTTCAGAGATGTGTATGACTGGTGAATTTAGCAACTAGTGATCATTTGTAGTAGCAAAGTGATAATAAGCTTCTGTATTGGCCACAAAGGTTAACAGGCTGAAGATCTTATCTTGCAGCTTTTCTTGTCTTCACTGTTTTATGTATCCTGCTTTTTATCTAAGCTGTTGATCTTCAGTTACATTGTTTATAAAAACACAATTTAATTTTCCTTTGTGCTCTTTCGCTAGAGGTCACAGGTTCAATTCCTAAAAACAGCCTCTCCACATATTATGTGACGGTAAGGCTACGTACATTTTGCTTGTTCCCAACCCCACCCACCGTAGGAGCGTCGTTTACTTTTGCTCTTTTGCTTTTATAGGCTGACAGAAAAGCCCATGAATGGTTCCTTAATCTTTTGATACAAACCATACAATGCCACCCCTCTCTCTTCCACCCTGTCCCAATCTATTTCATGCTTAATCATTCTGAGAGGATAAATTTTTTGAATTTTGTTATCATAACTCAGAAGGGAGGTATAACTTACCTGTTCTTGATGGCAGAATATGCATACACCATGAAGGTTACCGAGAAGTGTGATATCTATAGCTATGGAGTCGTCTTATTGGAGTTGATAACCGGAAGAACTCCCGTACAGCCACTGGATCAGGGAGGTGATCTTGTTACATGGGCGAGGCGCTATATTCGAGACAATTCACTGACGTCTGAGATGTTTGATACACGATTGAATCTCGAGCATCAAAGCGTTGTTGACCAGATGATTGCTGTCATGAAAATTGCTTTGATGTGCACCAGTATGTCTCCATCTGATCGGCCATCGATGCGGGAAGTTGTGCTGATGCTTAGTGAGTCTAAAGAGCGGGAAGAAAGGAACCTTGTTTCGTCTCGAACATATGATCTTCCTCTAAAAGATGATGCCTTATAAAAGTGTAAGTCTCCATTTCCCATTTTCATTAACTGCAATGATTTTTTTTGTTCTGATTCTTCCTCATATTATTTGCAAAAGGAGAAGATGATGTCATGTACATTGTTTCACAAGAACAAAAAGAAAACATTAGAAGAGCTTCTGATATAAATTTACATTAGAAGAGCTTCTGACATAAATTTATGGGAGTTACACTGATATAGTTCTCTAATTTGTATTTACTCCGACGGATAAATGTACAGCTGAGCTGACAGTACCATACATGTACCTTGAAAGGTTCTGATGTCAAATGAGTTGTCTGAAGTTGAATATTTGATCGTTCTTAGATGCGGCTTAGATTTCTTTCTTGATGATTTATTTCCTAATGATTGGAGATTCGTACTCATTCCCTCTGACGTCTACATATCGAATCATGTCCAAGCTTTAGTACTTCAAAATTGTTCTGATATATGAGTAGTGATAGCCCAGGCATTCTTGCTGCAGTTGAAAACTACAGGGGCTTCTGTAACAGCTGCAAAGTTCAAAGCAGCATGAAAATCTCCCTGAAACGATACAAAAGTAAGCAATTAGAAATAAGACGATAAAGTTTATGTTCCTTGAGGAGGAATGTTTAGAGAGGTAGTAGTTGCAGTCACCTTGCTCGTTCCACCGTCCCCAATATATGTGACTAAACATGCATCCTTTTTGTCCATTTCTAGTGAATAAGCAGCACCAACTGAATGAGGAAGTTGAGTACTAAAAAACAAAAAGAGTAATAAGAACACTAGAGTAGGTTGTTTTGAATCATGCAGATTGCATCAAGATATCTTACGCAATAGTCGATGACACCGCAAAGTGGTTGAGCTTGTTAATGTATTGGCCTCTGCATGCCTTTCCCGTAATCAGCCTTGTTCTCAAAACACTGGTTTGCAAACTCTTGCAGCGTGAAACCTCGCCATAACAGGACTCTAGGCATTAACTACTGCGACGTCCTTTAGGATATGCTAATGATGAAGCAATTTTACATCACGACGACATAATATAATACCTGAGGCAAGACGACATCATCTGGAGTAAGTGCAGCTGCGGATGCAATGTTAATTGCTTCTTCACCAAGTGAGGTAACATAGAAAGAAATCCTCCCCTACCTTTGTGCTTCAAAAAATATTGTGTCCATCAATTGAAGTGTGACCATGTTACAACTTACAATACATCTTTACTGCTAACTCCTTTGGAAGCTGATAAATAAAACAGTCAAGTGAATATTAAATAAGCCAAAAAATTTACTTTCAACAGTCAAAAAAATTACTGGTAATTTGATTTTGTGAAAATTGTTAAGAGAATATAGTACATTTTCTTGCAACAGATGGAGATATACCTGTTCCCGGTCACTGCCAAAGATGGGTTCTCCATTGTCATCAAGAACTCCATAACACTAACTTCTACTTTTGCAATCCCAATTTCTCATCTGATGAACTGATATAGCCTTCATCTTCAATATCCCAAATCAGTAATCTCGATACTGAATAAATACTACTGCCATCATAAAGCTGTAACCGGTCTCCTTTAAAAGTGTATACACAATTTCTTATTACAACCCAACTGCACCCCGTCACGTTGTTAACCTTTTTCAGTTTCATAACCTTCCTGACCCGCACAACATCCTCCCATCTGCCCCTTATCTCATATGCCCGAGCCAAAATCAAATAAGGTAGTAACGACCATGGTTCCAAGTGCATCAACCTTTCAGCTACACTTTCTATGAGTTTCAGATCTCTGTTGTTTGCACAAGTTCGTAGTATTAAATCCCAAATCAAGGAACCAGGTTCATGAGGCATTCTTTGCACTGTATCAAGTGCTTCTTTGAGTTTACCGGCTTGACATAACAAGTCCACAATGCAAGCACAATGTTCATTGCTTGGTATGATTCCATAGTCTTCCTCCATTGATGAAAAGATCATCATGCCTTCATAGAGAAGACTGCCATAGTTGCAAGCTAATAAACCCCCAAAGAAAGTTATCCTATCAGGCGGTGGTCCATCACGAAGTAATTTTGTAAAGATGTCAAGGGCCTCAAAAGCTCCACCATTTCGACTCAAACCTATAATAATGGTGTTCCAGGACACTAAATCTCTTGCTTCCATTTTGGAAAAGATGTTCATAGCAGAGCCAATCAACCCAAGTTTGCTGTACATTTCTATAAGTGAGCTTGCAACAATCATATCTGACTCCATGCCTAATTTGACCACCAAAGAATGGACTTGACCTCCCTGTTCAGCTAGAAGGAAAGAAACACAGCTCAAAATGCTGCTTAGTGTGAACTCTGTAGGCCTAACATTCTCCCTCATGGTGAGCAAAAAAAGATTGAGAGCTTCCTCATCCAGACCATGCCTCTCAAAGCTTGATATCATAGAATTGCATAATGCGGAATCCCATTGATCAAGTTCTTCAAAAAGCTGAACAGAATCTTCCAATTTGTTGCATTTGGAAAATAGGTCAATAGTAGCACTGGAAACAATAGTATTATGAAGAAATCCAACCTTGATACACAGAGCAAAAACTTGCTTACCCTTCCCCAAATTTTGCAAACTAGAACAAGCTGTGATTATGGTTGAAATGGTAAACTCATCTGGTAAACATTCAGTGTATCTCATCAAACAAAACTGATGAAAAGCCAGTTCTTCGTCACCTGATTTACAGCAGGCTACTATCAATGAATTCCAAGAGACGACATCCAACACATCCATAGCCAAAAACACTACCAAGGCATAATCAACAAGACCAACCTTCCCATACATGTCAATTAGCGAATTACCAAGTACTACATTAGATACACCAACAACTCTTCTAATCATGTTGCCATGAATTTGCTTGACATGATACTCACTATTCACCAGTGACAAAAGAATCGAGTAGGTAAACTCACTTGGCCTCACACCTACAATTTGCATATTTGAAAACAATTCCAGGGCGCAACTAGAATGCCCATAAGAAGCGCAACCCAAAATCATAGAGTTCCAGCCTACAACATCCCGTTCCGGCATTTCATCAAACAAGTTTTGTGCTAGACGATACTGGCCACAGTTAATCAATCCTTTCAAGCAAATGTTCCAAGAAAAGATGTTCTTTTGGGTTATGTCGTCAAAAACTTTTAAAGCATCACCAATAGCGCCAAAGTGAGAATACATATCAAGACATCGATTACCCACAAAAGTATGGCCACTAAAACCGACTTTTATCAACTGGGCATGGAGACGTTTGGCAAAATCCCATGAGTTTACAGACAAACAATGATCTATGAGGCGAGTGTAATGGTAAAGTGAAGTTTTATGAAAGTACATACATATGCTAATCCTTTACTACCATGAGATATGACTTGCATAAAGCTCTGTCATACCTCGTCGCTAAGAAAGACGACCAATTTTGCTTCTTCCTCTTCCTCTTCTTCTTCTTGTACCTCAATGTAACCGACTACCGAGAGTTTGGAAGCAAGTTGGAGATTGTAAAGTTCGGACGTGAAACTTTTGAGGTTAAGTTTAAAATCAACGACGAACTTTCTCCCCTACCCGCCGACCATACACTAAACTGGCCAGTAATTTTTTTTTTCAGAGTCCCAACACTTTCTGTTTTACAAATAAACCCAAATACTTGAGACTTTTTGACTTTTTAGTCCATCCTAACAAAACACTTTTAAGTTGGCACTTTAAATGCGTATTAGAGAATTCCTCCATACATGACTCTTTTGAATGAAACAAATACCATATTTAGTTAATATTTGAATTCAACATTCATAGATTGTAGGCTTTGATTTATTCTTTCTAGGCTGTATTAGTTTTGGTATTGAACTTCTAGCCTGATTACATGTTGTTCGCTAGGCTGTGCAAAACTCGTAAATGACCCAATCCAACCGGACCCAACTCAACCTAATCCATCAATCCGACCCTACCTTCATTCGTAGGCTTTGATTTATTCTTTCTAGGCTGTATAAGTTTTGGTATTGAACTCCTAGCCTGATTGCATGTTGTTCGCTAGGCTGTGCAAAACTCGTAAATGACCCAACTCGAACGGACCCAACTCAACCAACCCGGCCTGATCCATCAATCCGACCCTACTCACTTGAATGAGGGTAGGATATGGGTTGGCAATTTGCAATCCGTCTTTATCTCGGGTCGGTTAAGGCCTTAAGGGTTGGTCAAATGTTTCATGTTTGCCATCATCGGCCATATAACCAAGTTTTAATGCCTGTAATGATGCTTATCAACAAGGTAGGTATAATTCAGTCAGAACTTCGTTACGCAGAAGCAGTAGTATACTAGTATCATAAAATTATGGGGATTAAAAGAAGATATTGATCAAAGTATTACAAATATTGGTAATCTACAGATGGGCCGGCTACAATATTCTACTTTACAAGTCATGCGATGAATTCCCGGTGATATTTTGATGACTCATATAACCGATCGTAAACTTTTGGGATAAAGACTTGGTTGATGACAATGATAAAGTCATGTTACCACTGCTGCAGACATGAAATAAGTCAAAATCTAAATTTTATCCAAAATACAAACATCTTCAACTATAAAAGGTGAAAGAACAAAAGGGGAAAAGGAGGAAGTGACTGACTAAGCATAAGACAGGACAGCGACGTTACTAAGAGCGATCGAACATAGAAGAAGTGGAACTAGCCAGTTGAAGAATAAACAACAACTGATCCTTGAAGGTCACGGTCCACCTTAATGTGAGCATGGAAAAATCTTCTTATCTGCCATTACATCACACATTTAGCAGAAGATGGAGAAAAAAAAAAAAAAAAAAAGAAGAAGAAGGCCAAAACCAAAAGCAACTTGTCCTTCATTTAATCTTTACTCTTGTTAGCTCATATAATTCATACACTTCGGCAAAATGTTGTAAAACAATTGAAGGCGCAGCACTTACCTCCTTGAAAGAATGTGATGTTAGAAAACCTCTAAGCAGCCTTTCTTCTGAGTCAAATAATACAACATGGCTAGGTAGAGACCAATTTCTAGCATATTCAGATGCAAAACCAATAGGGTTGTTCATGAACTGGTCCGACTCATCCTGGATTCCTCTTTCTTCACTGTCAGATGAGAAACCGAAATAATAATTAGCAAGAAACGACACATAATGCAAAGAACTAATATACGTAGATCCTTCAACAAAGTTGCCGAAGTCCAGACCTCGGTGAGCAGTCCAGAAAACGCATTGGTAAGTTGCAATGCAGAGAGGAATAGTAAGGTGTGGCATGGCAGGGCATCAAGAAAAGTACACTCTTCACTCTCTCATTACGAGCTTCTTTGGATAGGTAGTTCATCACGTCTTCAGTTCCTCTCTGTCACAACTCACCAGGTAACTGTCAGTTAAGCGGAACAGAAAGGCATAACATATGAAGATTTTTTTTTTCTTTTCAACTACATAAAAATATGGGGAAAATAAGAAACCTAATTGTTTACGACGAAATAACTTAGTCAGTTAGTAGTGCTTCTTGCCATCGAAGAATGTGTTTGAAAGGGGACGGGTAACTGCTGACAGCTACAACAACTGACCGTACTTATCGAGAGTGAACAACAGTTACGAAGAGAAAAGGCAAAAGGTGGTCAGCTTTGGGTTTACTAAGGAGGCAGTTGATATACCTGATGAACCAAACTCATGTATAATGCCATTGGAATATTGGTGGCCAGTAAGAAGAAAATGGCAAATTGCATTTTTGGAGGCCATTTTGCTGGAATCTTCAAAAATCTTCTCCTCTTACCATCTGGAGCACTGGATCTTTCCATCACAGCTAACGAATACCCAGAAAACATCAAAACTAGAGGCAGGACAGGCAGGACGAACCTGTAGCTCATGGTGTATTAGAGGATGAGTATCAATTATAAACTAAACCAAATGGAGGCAGTAACATTTTAAATTGCATTGACACAAAGCATGTAATTCAATTGGAAGTACCTGAATTCTTTATGACCCAGCAGACTATATGTTATTAAAACCCATGCAACAAGGCCAAACAGCTTCCATTGTTTAGATTTGACGACGCCGGCAATGAAAAATGGCAAGAATGTGAAGACCATAGCTGGAAATCCTTGAGTGAAGTACCAGTGCCACTTATGAGTTCCATAATAATCTCCTCCAGCGGAAAGAAAATTGAACTTCAAAAAATTAAGAGGCACTAAGATCCATGAGCCGTACATCAAACGATCTAATAAGCACACCGCTCCAAGCACCAAAGCCCTGATGCATCAGTTAAAGTATTTCAAAGTAAAGGAGTCAGGGAAACTGTGGTAGTATTTCACCACCATCATAATCTAAGCTTTGATCACAAATACTGCAGTCATCAGGCACAGTTCTTTAAGCTTACTTATGCTTTCAAATTATAATATATTTTTGGTGATTGCACACCAAGGCAAGGAGAAAGTTGATTCTACAATAAAGTTTCAGATAAGTCAAGCATTTCAAGGCACAAGTACTGATGACAGTGAGATAAAAACATGACAGTGTGCATCAGATACCTACCCAATGGGGACCACCTCTAAGATGACAAATCTCAGCCTATCATGTGCCACAAATAGTTCGAGAAGGCCAACATAGATCCATATAATAGCACTTGTTGGTCGAATGGCACAAGCAAATGCTGCTAAAGCCAAAGCCCACTTCCTTGAATTTGAAGAAACTTTATGAGAAGAACCCGTAAAACAGGGCCAGTAGTACAGGGCCACCACTGTAAGGACAGTCTCCAAACTATTTGATAGCGTGCGATTAAGACAGAAAAACATGAACCAGTTCCCCAATTGCGATAACAGCTTGTGCAAGAGTTAAGTGTGTCATCCGTTGCAAACACAATGAACTTTACTACGTCTGTTAGTATTTACAGTGGGATACAACTTCCAATGCAAAAAAGTAAGGGCAACAACTTTACTAACCATACATAGATTAATAATGATTTAATAAACATAGGTAAAAGGATACTGTCCATTTTGCTACATGGCCGCCAAAGATGACATAAGAAAGTTTGTACAAGTAGAAGTCACAAACTGCAGAGAATACGGACTGGAGCATCCGAGGAGCCCTCATCTGTGAAGCACGAGACACAGGACATGGTATAAAACAAGCCATGATCCCAAAGAAATGCATGAACGCAGCTAAAAGCAGTTGCAACAATATAATATAAAATAAAATAAGACACGGTAACTTAAAATCATGTCTTGAAAGTATCTTCCTGATGAAATGGTTCACATCAATTCAACAATGCTATGACAGAGTCATCTGAAAATGAAAAGAAAACGAGTAGAAAGATTTAAGCAAGAGTTCTCAGTCCTGATAAAGTCGTAAGTCATGCCACAAATCCTAGAAGCAACACATTGCTAGATATATTTTCCCTTCCTTTTTTCCTCAACAAATCAGGTTTACAGGTCAACTCACGCCAATAGACCAAATATACTGAATTAGTATTAACCATACAAACAAATATCAAATACCAATGCCTTTTTTTAATTAATAAGAAATATCAATTCACTGAAACAAACTGGGATGACATGGCTTTACAATTATGCAAGTTTCCAAATGTCAATAACACAAGCTTAGGAACCAACACAAGCTACCTATTATGCCATCAACTGTTACAAGGCACAAAAAGAAAAGGAAAGGTTTTGGAGAAAGTTTCAGTTGTTATTTGTTAATGGTAAATTTATTGTTACTAGTAGATGTTTTAAGTTTTGAATTGGGAATTATTCTCCACAGTGTCAAAGGCATATGAATTCTGAACTGTTATGCCAGGTGCCTTAGTTTATGTAGAAATTTAGTCCAATTTCACTAATCAAATAGTCCCTCTATACAACAGAAATTGCTAAATAAGCGAGTGTTCATATGCATAAGAACAAAGAAAAACACCCACAAAACACTATATTCCAATGTTCATATCAACACAGGAGTGGTTTAAATATGAACAGCACAATGAGCACCATGTTGATGTACTGCACGCAAGAAAACATACATAGGGCACACATATATACAGGCAGGCATACACAGTGTGGCTAATATTTACCATAAACCATGGAGTATCAAGACCCAATAATACAAGAAATTTATAAAGCAAAGCAAAAATCATCGGATGCAAATAGCTACGAATCCCTTTCTTCCACTCCCACGTCAAATGACCGTACCTGCCATTTTAACGTATCACTATAAGTAGCATCTCCAAATCACATTCACTACTTCCAATAAGACCAAACCAGAAGAATAATACATACGGATTGATCTCAATTTTGCTAAAACAACAGAAATACTTTCTAACTAGAAAATGATCGAGAATATACCCAAACACCAATCGATGCGCAACTTCGAGGGCCTGCCAGTGCTCATCTGGGTTGAAGTAGGTTTGAACAAGCAAAGAATTGACAATTCGAAATACCAAACAAAGCCCGAAAACATTCTTCTCCGAAGAGAAAAACCGGGATTCCATGGATTTATTCCCTTTCTCTTCTTCTTCATGAGAGACATCAAGCTTTGCACGAGCAGCTTCAGATGCATTTGGTCTCTGCCTCATTTTGCTTCCGTAAATTGAGATCCAAACGCGGTAATTTATGTTTTGGCCGGTTCCGGTAACCAAACGGGTCGGAAACCACAGCGTTTACCCAAAAAAACGACGCTACTAACGTGAGAGTATTTTCTACCCGCTACAAGGTTTTCCGCTCCCTACCCGCCTCTTATGTTTAGAGAGGGAAAAAATAAAATAAAGGAATAAAAATTAGTTTTATTTATGTTAAGTATTAGTTAAAATAAATTTTAACTTTTAAATTACTTAATTAGCCCTCCATTCACACCAAATAAATTTGGAGACTCCGTAATTCCCTAGAGTCTACAACTCGCATCTAATGAACACATCTCGTAAACCATTGGATTCAAGTTATAGACTCTAAAATTTTAAAAGAATTATAGAGACCCCAAATCCCTTCCAAATAATCCCATTTTAAGAGGAAACATTTTGAGTAAAAAAAATTTGATGAAATCTTCTAATTTTTTTATAAGATATCAAAATAAGAAAATTAGAAAGAAACTATACATTTTCCTTCCCTTCCATTTCTTCAAATCCCTCAATCCAAACACACTCTTAAATATCATATCTCTCAGTGATCAAAGTAACTTGTCAGCAAAAGACGGAGAGAATAGGAGACTAAAATACAGACCATTGATCTAAAATTTTTTACTTTAATTAGAATTTATGAATCTCTAAACAAGAGTTAGTAAAATAGCAAGACTAAAAGACTATTATATTATTTAATATTAATCTAGTTTTTCTTTAAAATTTTGAGTTTAATTATCATTTGTTATTACATTTTCCCGAAATCCTAGTACTATCCATTTTTATAAAATAAAAAATAAAAACATTATAGGATTTTCCATTTGAAAACACGACCTTTTTATCTGGCAATCCGATCTTATCCTTTGCGTTTGAACTTTGAAGTTCTGGAACAAAGGTGGACCATTTAATCCGACGGTCAGGATCATTTCTAATAGTGTTTCCTCAGTGAAGATCTCCACAGAAGGAAAAAGATAAATCTCCGTTATTATCTTCCCAAAGACGGCACGCATTCCCAAAATATGGCAACGCTTGGAACCCAGGCTCATTTGAGCGCGTGCTTGACACCCTCTCTGATTATATTATTTACATGACCACGAAAATAAAAAATGATACTATCAAACACAACGTCATCATCAATCCTTGTTAAAAAGCTCAAGTTGAGTGCATGTTCCTTTTTTTTTTAAAGTAATTTTTTCTTAATTATCTAATATATCTATAATTTTAAATATTAAATGAAAAGAAATGTTGAAAAATACTATGAAATTATTGAATTTGAGAATAATATGTAATATGATTTTATCTTGTTGAACATATATATGATAATAATTAAAGAGTCTACAAAGAATCAACAAAATTATGTTTTACATTATATGAGGATTAAATCTCTAACTTGTTATTTTAACTTTCATAGAATGTTTTGTGAGAAAAAGATGTCAATAGACTAAATTTTGCTTCAAATTATACAAAAACATGAAAAGTTCATCCATGGAGAGAATTAAACAATTTCAAACCATCAAAGTGGGTCGTTGTACATTATTTATTATTATTAGATATTTAACACGCTAGTTTAACTTTCGTAGAATGTTTCGTACCAAAAAAATGCACAATGAAGAAATTTTGTTCGAAGTTTGACAAAAACATGAAAAATTCATCCATGAAAATAGTTGAACAATTCAAAATCATCAAAGGCAAACGATAGATTGGCTTGAGTGTGGGCTTCCCATGTCTAGTGATGATTATTTGTTAAGACATTTGTCCCTTACCTTTATTGTCCACCGATCGTCGCATTCTATCAATTGCGAAAGGTCATCTTTTAACAGGGGCTGTCCCACGATCCTTCATCTTTATTCTTTCAATTTACTTGTCCTAACCATAACCCGGATTAGATTAAATGTTATACGATTTGAAACCGACATGTAATCTTTTTTTTTTTGTCACCCCTAGTTTTACCTAATTAAAATCTTGGGCTTAGCTGCCCTTTATTACACGCGCTACAGGATGCGAGAGTAGAATCACAAACCTCCAGCTGAAGGTGACGTGGTATGTGTGGTTCATCTATTTTTCCTTCGCTCTCAAAGTCTGAACTGCAAAAATATCGCCTCACACCGAGTCCGCGACCCTCGACGTCATCGAGTCATCATTCCCAATAAGGGATCCGAATATTATCTTTACATATAAAAACGATACAAGCAATCCACATCCATTACCGGATCACGCCTTTTCCTCTCAATTTTTGGCGTTTCGTTCGAGTTCTGGTTTCGTTTGTGCGTGAGAGAAAATGGAGAAAGCAATCAAGAGACAGCAAGTTCTTCTCGATCACCTCCGTCCTTCTTCTTCTTCTTCACACAGCTATGAATCGGCTGTCTCTGTAAGTCCGACGAATTCTCATTTCTCACTGTTACTATATGATTTCTTGTTTCTTTTGATCGCTGACTGGTGAATTGGATCTGATTTGTATTTTCTAGATTAAAAACTTTGTTAATCCATTTGGATTTTACGCATCTGTTGTTTACTTGTACGATTTTGCGTTGTGTTATTGCGAATTCGCTGTGGATCCTCAGAATTTTGATTTGGTCATCACTGATATGCTGCAAATGGTTATATAAGCTCAATTACCATCTATTTGTCAATCTTAATTCATTTGCTAATTTGAAACGAATCGGGATTCACTGCCTTTTCAATCCAATTAAGATGTCGATAAGAAAGCTTGATCAATAATATATTGTTTAGGTGTGAGAAATATAAATATTTCAGATACAGATATTTAACAACGGTTTATCTTAATGGATATGCATATATGATACCAATTTTTGATCGTTTACGTCCAATTAGTTGGTTATGGTATGCATAAATTCGCCTTAATTGCCTAATATATTGAGTCTTAATGGATAAGCTCAATTACCATCTATTTGTGAATCTTAATTCATTTGCTAATTTGAAACGAATCGGGATTTACTACCTTTTCAATCCAATTAAGATGTCGATAAGCTATGAAGCACTGATACGGGTTTGATGATATAAATACGGGGATAGGGCGATTCGCCATTTTCTGCTAAAAGTAGGATACGGGTGTGGCGGGATCAATAATAAATTGCTTAGGTGTGAGAAATATATTTATTCCGGATACAGATGTTTGACAACAGTTTATCTTAATGGATATGCATATATGATCCCCATTTTTGATCGTTGGTTATGGTATGCATAATTTCGTCTCAACTGCCTAATATATTGAGTTTTGTGTAATTGTGACCAGGCATCAGCTTGTTTAGCTGGAGATAGTGCTGCTTACCAAAGGACTTGTGCTTATGGGGACGATGTAGTGATAGTGGCGTAAGTTGATTTGTCTTGCAAAAGATGTTGGCTTGTGATTTGTCTGAGTGCTATATATGTTTTTATCAGCTTTAAGATTTATGTTCCTCCTGTTAATTCATTTTTATTCCATTACTATGCAGAGCTTATCGGACTGCACTTTGCAAATCAAAACGTGGAGGTTTCAAGGATACTTTCCCTGATGACTTGCTCGCACCTGTTTTGAGGGTTTGTTACATTAGACTATTTTGATTTTACATTTATTGAATTCTGCTATAGATTGAGTTAAGATTCAAGAATTCTGTTTCTATTTGACTTTCAGTTTCTGAACTTAAGATGTGCTTAACGAGTGATGGATTCTGTGTTCAGGCATTGATAGAGAAAACAAATGTAAATCCTAGCGAAGTTGGGGACATTGTCGTGGGTACCGTGTTGGCTCCTGGATCTCAAAGAGCAAGTGAATGCAGAATGGCTGCTTTTTATGCTGGTTTCCCTGGTACCTATCTCTTGTGTGGATAATTTTTGAAACATGTTCTCATTATTGCTCTGTTTCTTATTTCATGTTTTCTATACTCCAGAGACTGTGCCCATTAGAACTGTGAACAGACAATGTTCATCCGGGCTTCAGGCAGTTGCTGATGTTGCCGCAGCTATTAAAGCTGGATTTTACGACATCGGTGAGATGGAAGCTATTTTTTTGTTGTCTACGGATAATGTTCCAGTTAGTAGTTTAGTACAGGATTTGCTTACTCTTCATTCGTATAGGTATTGGAGCTGGATTGGAGTCTATGACGGTTAATCCAATGGCTTGGGACGGATCAATCAATCCAAAAGTACTCTCTCTCTGTCTTCCCCTCTCCCCTGTTTTAGACACTTGTCTTGGAGGATTCTGAGTTCTTATTTGTTTTGACAGGTAAAGACATTTGAACAAGCACAAAATTGTCTTCTGCCGATGGGTGTTACCTCAGAAAATGTTGCACATCGTTTTAGTGTGACAAGACAGGAGCAAGATCAGGCTGCGGTGAGTTAGTGAATCTCTCATCATGCCTTCATGGTCTAAGAATTCATGTGTTAACTGTCCTATTTCATGTTGTTAGGTGGACTCTCATAGGAAGGCGGCTGCTGCTACTGCTGCTGGTAAATTTAAAGATGAAATAGTCCCTGTGGCCACAAAGGTATCTATAGTTCTATACTGTCTTGGACTTGGTTAACTTTTTTCTGTCTATTATTTGTTCATTCAATTTGATGTCCCATGTGTGATTAGAAGTGTGAGTAAACTCTTACGAAGTCACTAATGTATGTTTTATATATGAAGCTTGTGGACCCCAAAACTGGTGAGGAGAAACCAGTGACAATCTCTGTTGATGATGGCATTCGGCCCAACGCCTCTTTGTCGGAACTGTCCAAACTTAAACCTGTATTCAAGAAAGACGGGACCACAACTGCTGGTATTAGGAACCGAAATAAGTGCTTTCTTTTTGAAAAATGCTGTCATTGGTTAATTTTTCCTATTTTTTGCTGTGTTGCTTCAATTGCAGGGAATTCTAGTCAAGTGAGCGATGGTGCAGGTGCTGTCCTCCTCATGAGGAGAAGTGTTGCAATGCAGAAAGGGCTACCCATCCTTGGTGTATTCAGGTACGTCGAGAGAGTAGCTGCATCTAAAGTTGTTTAGCTAGCTGCGTCTCATTTCCTTATGAAACAGCCTTTGTCAAAACTAGATCATCTGAATCAACTTTTATGTACTGCAAGAAACAATTTAAGACCAACAATTAGCCATTTATGTTGTCTTGAAAAGTCCAATTATGGTTATATAGTCATCATCTCTTGAACTGCTTGATACTGTTAGCACTTTCGGAATTATGAAGTGTTAAGAAAGGTAGCTTTCTATGCAGTTTTTTTCTTTTCATATTAAGGAAAAGTCCAGTGCACTCTGGATGGTTAGGCATATTGATCTCCTTTTGGCACTGGAAGTAGTCTATTCTTTGCCTAATCTCCAGCATGCTAATAAGTCGGTAAACAATTAAAGCTCAACATATGATACAACCTCTTCGACGGCCAAGAATGTGATCATTCACCTTATCCAGTTGACTCATTGACCTGATCTGTTGTTTAGGACTAGATTCTTTGTAATTAACTATGTAAAACTTAGGGTCATGAGATACCTGATGCTTGAGATGTATCTTAGGACTTTTTCTGCTGTTGGCGTGGATCCTGCCATCATGGGTGTTGGCCCAGCTGTTGCAATTCCTGCTGCTGTTAAGGCTGCTGGTCTTGAACTTGATGATATCGACCTTTTTGAGATAAATGAGGTACAAGCTTTGGTTTTATTTAATTTTTATTTCGTCCATGTCCTGCTGCATCTTCCCGACTCTGATCAGAGTTTTTGTTGTACTTATGCAGGCATTTGCTTCCCAATTTACATATTGCCGCAAGAAGCTGGAACTGGACCCTGAAAAGATCAATGTTAATGGAGGTGCAATGGCCATTGGGCATCCCTTGGGTGCAACAGGTATTTTACAAAACCTTTTAATTTAACATAATCACAAAGTTTCTTTGACGTTCATGGCTATATCTATTGAGAGCACCAGAAAGAATCTAAAAGAAAAAATGCTTTGTTGCTTTCATGTTGTGCTCTTGGTCATATATTAATTCATGGATGTTCGAGGGTGCTGCATTATTTGTTAGGTTTTCCTTCTCCAATATTTAATGGCAGATCCAACCAACTGAATGATTTTTAAGGGCCTGTGGTAGTATTTCACCGAGTGATCAGGTCAAAAGCTGGCGTATGTTTGCATTTATGTGGTTAAATAAATCTGAAACAGATTACTTCAACAAAGCACATGGCCATGAACCAGTGTTGCCTTCTATGTGAGCATCCCCTCTATTATTTTCCGAGGGTTTGCTAACTTTTGCCCTACCCGCGCTTCATGAGCCTTTTATTCCATTTGGAGGTGGTGAGGATTCACTCTATTAACATCGTGTGCCCATCTTGTGGCATAATGTGATTGTGAAATTCCGTGTCTATGTTACTCTTTACAAGTGGAATCCTCAACATAAGTATGTTATTTTTGTTAGTATATAGTGGAATCTTGTAAATATATGGCCATGAGGCAGGTAGTTTATTAAGTTGATACATACACTTCAGACTTGCATGGAATTGCACGTATCTTATTGAAATGATTGGTTTTATGTTGATTTTTTGTTATTTGAGTATAAACAGCTTCGACATGTTGTCCTTTGTAAGTTTCAATGTGATCTTTGATTAATTTTTTGAGCTGATGGTATTTCCTCTCTCTACTTTGCATAGATACTGTTGGCCCTTATAAGAGGGAAATGGTATTTGCATGGGAAAAATAAAGACAAATGGAATACCAGTGATAAATTTTTCTGTTGTTTAGTGTGGAAGTATTACTGGTGATCCTTATAAATCTCAAATGTACAAGTGCCTTTTACCATTTGCAGGTGCTCGATGTGTGGCTACGCTACTGCATGAGATGAAGCGGCGTGGTAAAGACTGTCGCTTTGGCGTGATATCAATGTGCATAGGTGCCCCCCCTCTCCCTCTCTCTCTCTGGAATTTGTATGAACCATGTTCTTGAATAAATGCTGATGACTGATCTATGTAAGTCGATGCAGGCACTGGGATGGGGGCTGCTGCTGTGTTTGAAAGAGGGGATGCCGCTGACGATCTGTGCAATGCAAGGAAGGTGGAAAGCAACAGTCTTTTGTCAAAGGATGCTCGATAGAAGTACATTCTCTCTTGCGAGTCCAACTCCTATCAATAATGTATTGGCTAATTTGGCTGGGCTAGAAGTTATTAATAAACCCTTGTAATAATGGAGTTGTTTTGCGTCCCAAGTCTAGCGTATTGCCCTATACAACTACCCAAGCCCATACTTTTACCAGACCAGGTGAATTACTAGGTATCAAATCTTCAAAAAGGATGAACAGCATTGTTGGGCCATCACTGTCTTTATTTGTGTTCCTTTTGTCCCTTAGAAATCCCAAAATTATATTACCCAGGTACCATTTTTAAAGAGTGATCAATTGTAGAAAATTTCACCTGATTACAAGAGATGATTCAAAAGCCCCGAATTTGAACCTCGAAGAGTTTATGAAGCGGGAGGCATGAACTGCCATGCCCATGCCCTATCTGTCCTGCAAATTCTCTTTAGGATCCGCTATGGGTCGGGTTACCCTGTTCGCATCACGATCGCGGACTACCGAGACTCGGCCCATTATGAAAGTAGTTAACTAGCAAAAAAGCCCATCTTAATAGTCCAAGTCCATGCCCACAGCCCATTACTGCCAGCTCTGGATCCTTAAGACTAGTCCAGTTCCTACTAATGGTCAGTACTCATCATAATTTTATTATTAATAATCGTATATGAAAAAAAGTTTCAAGTCAAAATTTTATTATTAATAATCGCATATGAAAAAAGTTTCATATCACAATTTTATTATTAATAATCATATATGAAAAGGTTCTTTTATTAATGAAATAAAGATTCTGTTTATGTTTCTTTATATTTTTAATTCTCAATTTACTCTCTTTTCATATAAGATTATTATTAATAATCATATATGAAAAGGTTCTTTTTAATTCTGTTTTTTGTTTCTTCATATTTTGTTTGCATGAGTGTGTTGACTCATGCAAACAAAATATAGACGTCCATGAAGATTCTACCCCATACCTTGTATAGAGCTCCTCGAGAGGCCTTTGTATGGAGGTGGAGTCCAATTTTTCCTTCTCTCCTGCATTTCTTCATCGGTAATCTGAACATCTATTCTCCTCCCCCGGACATCAATGTTGATAATGTCTCCATTTTTTAAAAGGCCAATTGGACCACCTTCCTGGAAACAGCACCAATCCAATCTTTACAGTTCACAGTGATTGTCTATGGATGCCACATTCTTTGAGTGGCCCCTCTCCTCTAATAACTACGACCTTTCCCTGTAAGTTAACGGAAAAATAAGTATCAGAAAATGCAAGGTCCTGAAGTGAGTCCTAGCATACATCATCTCACCACATATTGCATAGAGCTGGAGCAGATTTCAGCTC
Organism: Tripterygium wilfordii; assembly: GCF_013401445.1. Classification (NCBI taxonomy): domain Eukaryota; kingdom Viridiplantae; phylum Streptophyta; class Magnoliopsida; order Celastrales; family Celastraceae; genus Tripterygium; species Tripterygium wilfordii. The sequence goes on along the minus strand of NC_052244.1, from coordinate 15,119,669 downwards.
TCATTCACAAGAAGAATGCATGAATGACATTCCAATATATATGCATAATGGGATACGGCAAGCAAGGAATAGATGACATATGTCATTAAGCTCCCGTCACAAATGCAGCCATCTCAGATTCAGACAGGAGTAACCAAAGTCTTCAAAATTATAATGGTGGAAGATACCATTCAGAAAAATTAACAATGCCAAAACATAGGGTTCATGATAATTTGGCAGGAAAGTGGCAACAGATCTAGTCTAGTAGCACTTCTAGCAGTCTTTTAAAAGGGTGATTGAAAGGTCTCTTCTTAATTGAAATGAGCCCTGGAAATTACTTTAACTTAAACTTATAATATAATTCCTCATTTAAAATGCAAATGTATGTGCTCACATAAAATGAGAAAAGTGGCTGGTGATAAATCCGTAACTTATGTTCCAGAAAATGGACTAGAAAGCGACAATAACAGATCCTTCAAGTCCATAAGTTAAGCCCTGAAACAGCTTGTAGATTCCTACCAAACAATGGAAATTTCAGTGTAACAGCATCGCTTGTCTCAGATACAAGTTCAGCAGAAGCAGATAATGTCAAAATGCAATAGTTTGTTACCAATTCCTGAACATTTTAGAAATCAATACCCAATTTTAAGTCAAGAAAGGTAACTAACCGATAATAATACTGAAAGCGAAAAGAATATAACTTTCTACCCATTATTAAACTCATTTATTTAAATATACAGGTAAAGTTTTCAGAATAGATTTATATTAACATGGTGTTTGTCGTGTAAACATATCAGATTCTCAATAGTCAATATTGTCGTCCACCTAAATTTCCAAGAAGCTACAAAGGAACTCTTGAAACTTTGGGTCTAGACACATTCCTGAATTGATTAAGCAACTGCTGGCTCAGTGTTGATTTATCCAAATCAGAAGCCTCAAGACACGAATTCATACCTTAAAATTTGAGGGATTCTCAGAGATTGCAGCAATCATGGACTCCTTTCCTTCAAAGACGAGTGCAGGACCTGGCAATCAGTTTTTAAAATCCTTATATTAACTTAAAGTAGACTTAATCTCAATATAAACAAACTAGACATTCCAGAAACAATCGGATAGATAGGACAAAAGGTAGGCAACAGAGAAATATAGCCCTTCTGTTCCAGTAATTTTCGCCACAGAACCCTCTGGTGCAACATTTCCATACAAGAGAGTAATGGAATTATTCTGTTTGTCCTTGAGCACCTTATTTATTAATAGTTCAAAAAATATAATAAAAAATAAACATCATCAATTTATGTGAACAAATTAGCATTTCAAATATCAAACCTGCCCCGCAGCCAAAGGAGGGCAATTTTTCACATTCTCAGCTAAGTCTTCCCAGTCACTGGAGAGCATATAAACTCATGTTAATGAGAATGGCAAAAAATCAACCATCGGTAACAAACTTGCAGTTGATGCTGAAATTATCATGTGCCCATATCTGCGTACCAGTAATACAATCGCCATCCACAAATCCAAGCTCCAAAAGATAGCGAATGACTGCAGGTGTCCCTCCAATCTATGGAACTAATAATCTAATAGTTCAATAATAAGAGAAACATTTCATAAATGTAACTGGAAGAGCAAACTCATGCCCCATGGACAATACAAGTATTCATCAGGTTGACCTTGTGTATGTCCTCCATGACATATTTGCCACTAGGTTTCAGATCCGCAAGAAAAGGAACCCCATTGCTGGCCCTCTGGAAATCATCAAGAGTTAACTCTAGACCAACAGACCTGCAAAAATCTTACTATAAGCCTACTCATATGATGTGACAAGTGGAACTCATAAAGAAACCAGTATAGAACTTAATCCACCTTGCAATAGCAATTAAATGTAACACAGCATTGGTAGATCCACCTAGTGCCATGACAATAACCATTGCATTGCGCAGGGACATTGGAGTGATTATATCTCCTGGTTTCAGGTCCAATTTTAGTAATTCTAACATATATTTTCCAGCTAAACGGCACTCATCCAACTTCAACGGATCTCCTGCTGGTATTGAAGAGCTTTTGAAAAAAAAAAATAGGGGTAAGGCAGGTTGGCTTGACAATTCCAACACAAAAGATGCTGCAATTACACAATTCTACCTGTAAGGAAGAGACATCCCCATGGTTTCAATAGTACAAGCCATAGTATTAGCAGTATACATTCCACCACAAGCCCCTGACCCAGGACATGAATTAACGACTGCATTTTTTCTTCGCTCATCAATAATTGATCCACCTACATACTCTCCATAAACCTATGTCAAACAATCAAAAGAAACAGCAAGTGAGTTCCAGAAGTCGCAAAATCAATAATCCAAAGTTCACCATTTTCAGATGTAATGCAAAATCATCTTACAGGTTAGACGTATTTCTTCAAATGTCATTGCCCTCCATAAACAATATGAATAAAGCAAGAACGGAGAGTCCTACCAATTTATCAATTATTCAATCCTAGATCAGATAAGAATTCTGAAAACGACAATAATTCACCGAAACATCACAAATAAGGTAATAGATAGGTGACAAGAGAAAGAAAAAATTTCCAAAATAATAGTCTGTTCTTTTCCTCATATTGGCTCAGAAGAAACAATTATTATAACTTTTGTTATTGGTTTACATGATCCAAACTATCCTGACTTATATTATATGCTTTTTCATTCTAACCAAATTTTCTGGCTGGTGGTGGCCCACATATAGTCAAGAATCAGGAGATTTCCATCAATTATTCCCATTGGTAAAAGGAATTGGCATATTGGCTTCTTCCAAGTGGCAACTATCATAACTCTTAGAGCCCATTCTTCATGACTTCAGCTTTTTTTAAAAGTATTAAGATGGCAGATGGCACAGACAGTGACCTCCAATTACAAGAGATCTTATAAAAAGTAACTGATGTCTATGACATGCTGGAAACTGCTGAGATAAATAAAACAAAACAGGCATTGGGCTTGCTAAAGAAAACTAGCTGAAGCATGTGCATCAAAAATTGCTGAAGATAAATAAATAACATCAAAAGAAGTCAAGAGGGAAATCCAGCTTTTTACTTGCATTTTACCACTTTTTTTTTTATTCATAATTTTTTTACGACAGAAAGGCCAATAATGATTCAAATATACTTTTTATAGATATACAAGTCGAAACTGAACCAGTTAGCAATATTGAAGCAGCACCTAATGATGCATACCTGGAAAGCAGACACAATATCATAAGTATTGCCTGATTTGCCTCTAAAATGACCTGGCTGCAAAAGCCAAAAAAACCGATATATAAGACTGCATTTCTGATGAAAAATGTACGACATTGGAATATCTCAATGGAAGAGGCTACATGTGTAAGCAGAAGAATAGCACACAAATAGGTTGTAGGATGTTCCAATTGTGCCAGGAAAAATAAAAAAAACCAAACATCTGGAGATGAGAATTCTTTTTAATGTAACTTCAAGAAAGATCTCACAACAAGAGTTCAAAAAAAATTATGTGTTTTTGAGTAAAGCCTATATGAAAGAAAATTAGTTCAATCCAAATACAGCATTTCCAGGAAGAAAAACAAAGAAGATAAAACAACATATCAAACCTTGATGGTTCCACCGTAGATCATGATGCTTGGCCGATTGAGCCGCCCCATTGCGATAATTGTGCCTGGCATGTACAAAATATAAAAGACCACATTATATGTATCGCACAATACAGAAACTACTGTAGCACAATTGCAATATCTACACATTCCAATCAAGAAACAAAAAAAATAAAATGGAAACACCATGAGAGAAAAGAACGATGAGCTACACTCACATTCTTGTCACAACCGGGGATAGAGATATTGCCGTCATACCACTGCGCACTCATTACAGTCTCAATACTATCTGCAATTAAGTCCCTACTCTGCAAGCTATAGCACATACCTCTAGTCCCCATCGAAATGGCATCACTAACTCCCACAGTGTTGAACCTGAACCCAACCAAGCCAGCCTCCCGCACCCCCAGCTTCACCGCCTCCGATAGACTCAAAAGATGCATATTGCAGGTATTGCCCTCATAGGCTCATACCACACCGATGAGATACCGATCTGGGGCTTCGACATGTCCTCCTCGGATAAACCAACGCCATGGAGTACGGCTTGGGACCCACCCGGGGACTTGGGCTCCGTAACGCGGGAACTATACTTGTTGAGCTTAAGACCAGTACTGGAGGTGCCGGCGGTGGCGGATGAAGGCTCAGCGTTCACGGACGGAGGCGACTGGGCGATGATTTGGAGAGAATTGGGCGACAACTTCGGAAGGCGGGTCCGGGTTTGGGCCCCATGGAGAGGGTTAAGTGGTTTGAAGATGGTGATGGGAGTGGTGACGCTTGCAGAGATGAGGGTTGTTGGCATTGTGGCGCGCGCGGGGGTTGGTAGGTTTTAGGGAGGGGAGAGAGTTTTAATTAAAAAGGGAAAGTCGCAATTAGCGGGTGCTTCAAAAAACAATTATTTTTTTTTAAAAGATAAATTTCATTAAGAAAACAAAAATTACAAAATCTGTTCACTATCCCTTCCAATGAGAGATTCAACTTCCAAACGGAAACTCAACCCACCAAATGGTTTTTCTACTACCCGACTTTGCCATATCATGAAACATGGATGCACTGATGCACACCCAAATATGCCATTAAAGATTTAATCTCTGACACAGAATGACCCATTCTACAATCTAAATAATCATCAACAATCAAGGCTTGAACGATATTTGATGAATCTACATCGAGAATGAACTCGCGATATCCTTTCAATAAAAGACAACGCATGGAGCATCCATCACTGGCATGTTCGGTTTGAAATTTATTCCATTTTGTCATCTCCTTCTATAAAATGTTTGGAAGTTTGAGTTATAAGTTATAAAATTTAGATCAAACCGTCTAAGATTTATCTATATCGATCACTAGCATATGTCGGCCTCTTTCACCTAAGTAATCGGAAGGTATGTTTCCTTTGAATCTTGTTCATTGACTCGTATTGTATGTACGACAACAAAATGTATATAATCATCATGAGTGGTCGCGACTCATCATCATACTGACAATGTTGGACCCAAAAAATAACTCTGGAAATTATGGATCGTTCGATTTGTTTTATATGTGGCAAAATGTGTATCGCATATTCATACATGGCTATAAAAAGTTTAGGAGATCGATGACTTTATTTATGTTATTTTATAACAATCGTTGTAACTTGTAAATGGACGTTTTCTTTACCAATTAATATTAGATTTGATGTGTAGTGCATTTCCATAGTCATTGATTTAATTAACATTGTTTGTTATGTCTCATTTTCCTCTTCTTCTTTTTTTCCTTCCTTGTTATGGGATTTTTTTTATTTATACTTGTCATTAATCTTTTTAATTAATTAATATATTTTTATATTTTCCAAATGAGAACATAAAAAATAATAAAAGAATAACATTAATTCAATTAGAATTTTTTCCTCTAAATATAATAAGATGGTATTATTTAAAAAATAGTTCAATTCGAACTCTATCCATTAATAACAGTAAAGAAAATGAAAAAAAAAAAAAAAAAAAAAGAGAAGAAGAGATGCTATTGCTATTTTTCCTTCGAAAAATCATGAATTTTCGAAAACTTGATTTTCCTTAAAACGAACATAAATTTTATTAGAATTCCATATTATAAATATAACTCTATATTTATATAGTTAATTCAGTCGAATTTTTGTTGAGTTACATGAATATATATTTTTATTATATTACATTTATTATGAGACTAATTATGTAGTGTCTTTATATTATATTATATATACTTAAATAATCTGTCCAATACTATTTATGTAAAAATTATTGTATGTAATTATGACTACAAAATTTATTGAATAAATGAACATTCATGTTATAATTAACCTAATTTAGATTCGTATTTAATCTTTCCCTTGTTGTTTATCATTTATTTACTTTCCATCTTTTTTTTCAATTTAAAAAATAAAGAAAGTATGTTTTGGTAGATTGTTTGGGGGTTAAAGTTTCCTTTCCTAGCTAGATAATACATTTCCCTTCTAATTTTTTCCAACCACAGAACCATTTTCACGGAAAATCAGATTGTAATCGGAACCATCAGACTTAATTAAAGCATAATTGTAGGGTCACAACTTTTGCACAATCCCATCAAAAACTTTTAAGAAAAATCTGTACCAACTAGCTGCGGACCGTCTGATCAACCAGAAAGAGTTTTTTTTAAAAAATAAAATAACTAACTAGAACTATAGAGTCGGGAATGAGTAACCCTTACAAAATCAGCTCGAAGAAAATGAATACAATCATGAGGTGCCTCGTGGAAGACATGAGTCCATATGTTCAAATTAAAAGCATAATTGACAAACTAATCAGAACAGGTATTTGCCTCTCTATAGTTATGTTTTATAAGAACCCGCCACGGAATAACAACACGTCTAACAGGGTCTTCTGTGCGTAAAGTTGGGAGACTAATTGCTTGGAATCCTCCACCTAATGGTTGACCCTAAACGCTAAACCAGAAAGAGTTTTGATATCGAAAAATGATAAAAATCTCAACAATTGATATTTTAGTTATCATGTTGAGTTGGATATACATAATCGAAATGAATTCATGGGCCCCACTTAACCCACATGAAATTTTGTACATACAACTCATTATAGCTTGTATAATCGGGATACCAGTTAATAATCGGGATACCAGTTACTGAGATACCTATCATAACTGTTTTGATGTTGGGGGTGGTAAGTACGACCAAACCGCAAATTCGAACCATGTGGAGAGTTTGACAGCCAAGTAGTGAGCTTAAGAGTAGACACACTGACCTATCACGTGCCGTGCAGCCTCTAAAGTTGTTGAGAATTCCATGAATGCATAGGTGAACACGTGATCCCAGCTACCCTTATTTTAACTAAATCTCTCTATATATATCTTGTATGTAATTCTTCTGTCCACCACCACCACCACCACCACCATTACTGTTAATAGCAGCAGCTGGTCCCTCACCAATTTTGGCTCTAACCCCCGTCCAGGAAGGAGAGAATGGTGACCGTCGATGAAGTCCGGAAGGCGCAGCGGGCCGAGGGCCCTGCCACGATCATGGCCATCGGAACAGCTACTCCGCCGAATTGTGTTGATCAGAGCGCATATCCGGACTACTATTTCCGTATCACAAACAGCGAGCACAAGACCGAGCTCAAGGAGAAGTTTAGGCGCATGTGTAAGTAATACATACATATATGTATATATATATATATCTAAAATTGTCTGCCATTAATTTCTGGTATGTAATCTGCTTAACGTCATCTTCTTCTTTCTTTCTTTTTTTTCCCGGTGTCATTATTTAATAAATTAACCAACAAAATGTACAAGATATGCAGCAACCCATACAACAAATTCCCCAATTTATAAAACAGAAATAAGCCTACCCCAAGATCTCATTTGCGTTACATTATTATGTGTTTAATTAATTTATTGCTCTCACAGACGGTAGAAATAGAGCTCTGGTTTTCTTGAGATCTTTTCTGGCTAAATTGTGTTTTGACTTAGTTCTCGAGTCCGTGAGATGTAATCCATCTTTTATGGTGGCACGAGATCAGTGCCTTCTATGGTCTCAAGTTTTTCAAGCCCAAAGTTAGTGCATAAATAACATATAGCTCTTTGACCTTTTTTTTTTAAAAAAAAATTGCTCTCACAATTGTATAAACATTATGAAAATTCTATAAAATCAAGTTAATTTTCTTTGATTTTACCAGCAGGGCAATATTTTTGGTAGGTATATATAAACGTATAGCCCATGCTTTTGCACGAGCTAGTTTGCATTTAATATTAATTTTATTATATTTTTCATATGACAAAAAAAATAAAAAAAAGGATACTTTGTGGTAGGATTATTTGTTAGCTATTGTGTTTCTAATCTGATATGCTTATGTTATGGCAAAAATCTCCATTTCTTGATCACTATTGATTTCTTGAGATTCTATTATCTTTAAAGCATAATATTTTTTGGTTAATTTATGTTAATTCACAATGCCTATGCCTTGCATAGATTTAAATAAATAGTTGTTATTTTTTGGTGATTCATAGACACTATTTATAAAATATTTTATCTTTGAAAAAATAGGAACTAATACACACACACACATATATATATATATTGTGTATAACAATGATCAGGGTCGACAATATTTAGTTGTTGGGACAATTGATGGCCTGGACGTACTGGGGTAAGACACCTTTATAGTTTATAGTTCCTCGTTATTGGGAGAGGAACAATAGACGTGTATTGTTTTGGATCCTAAACCGAAACTCCTTAACAATCAGAAACCTTAACTACCTCATCACATTTACTGCACAACATAATTGGGTACGAGTACGACAGTTAGGTCCCATAATAATTACTAAATGTTAAAAATAATTAATACAAACAAACTAAGCTTTATTTATTTAATTTTTTTTAATTTTCAGGTGATAAATCAATGATCAAGAAGCGTTACATGTACTTGACTGAGGAGATCCTGAAAGAAAACCCTAGCATGTGTGAGTACATGGCCCCATCGCTCGATGCAAGGCAGGACATGGTGGTCGTCGAGGTCCCAAAGTTAGGCAAAGAAGCAGCCACGAAGGCTATCAAGCAATGGGGCCAGCCCAAGTCCAAGATAACCCACTTGGTCTTTTGCACCACTAGTGGTGTGGACATGCCGGGCTGTGACTACCAGCTCACCAAACTATTGGGCCTGCGTCCCTCCGTCAAGCGCCTCATGATGTACCAACAAGGCTGTTTCGCCGGTGGCACCGTACTCCGCCTGGCCAAGGACCTTGCCGAGAACAACAAAGGAGCGCGTGTGCTTGTCGTGTGCTCGGAAATTACTGCAGTGACCTTCCGTGGGCCTAATGACACTCACCTTGATAGTCTCGTGGGCCAGGCCTTGTTTGGTGATGGTGCTGCTGCTATCATTGTGGGTTCGGACCCTATCCCGGACGTTGAGAGGCCCTTGTTTGAATTAGTCTGGACTGCCCAAACAATCCTGCCCGATAGTCATGGGGCCATCGACGGACATCTCCGTGAAGTTGGGCTTACATTCCATCTCCTCAAGGATGTTCCTGGGCTTATTTCGAAGAACATTGGAAAGAGCATGGAAGAGGCATTTAAGCCTTTGAACATCTCGGACTGGAACTCGCTATTCTGGATCGCGCACCCTGGTGGGCCAGCTATTCTAGACCAAGTTGAGGAGAAGTTGGGCCTGAAGCCCGAAAAGTTACGGGCCACACGACAGGTGCTTTCTGACTATGGCAACATGTCCAGTGCATGTGTGCTGTTTATTTTGGATGAGATGAGGAGGAAGTCTGCTGAAGATGGGCTTAAGACCACTGGAGAAGGGCTTGAGTGGGGCGTCCTATTTGGGTTTGGGCCTGGGCTTACTGTTGAGACTGTGGTGCTTCACAGTGTGGCTACTTGAAGTGGGCCTTGAATAATTGGGTTTGGGCCTGGACCTCTGTTATGTTTGGTTTGCATTTCTGGCTTGGTTTTTCATTTTGGTCTTCCAACGTTTACTTGTGTTGTGGTGCAACTGGATAAGTTGTGTTTAATTAGTTTATGCCTATGAGTCTTATGCTGCAATTCAAATCATGATAAATAATATGTACTTTGCTTTTCTACCATGAATGAAAATAGTACTGTTTGTGTCTCTGTGAAAAGCAGCTCAAGTGTTGTGCAAAATATACTTTGAAGCTTGTATTCCAATTCTAATAAGTTATTTTATTAGTTGGTTGGGATACATCATTTCTAACAATGATCAAGTTTGCCTTATCTAGTGTAAAATAATGATGTAAAATGCATAACACTTTTTCATTATTGATTTAAATGAAATGATAAGTAGGGTCCATTACTTTGACTATCATATATCTTAAATCAATGTTGAAAAAGTGATCCGCATTTTAATTTTTATTTTCACACCTTTACGTAGGGGTGTCAAAAGATCAATTCGGTTGATTTTTTTTTTTTTTTACATAAATTTAACCGATTATTCAATCCGTTTTTGATAATTTGATCAATTTTTTTGAGTTTCGATTGGCGGTTGATTCTATTTGCGTGTTTTTTTTTATTGACGGCCTTACCTTTACGCGAGAAAAGTTGTGGTTCGGTATTGAAAGGGACTGGTGTGCCCAATTTAAGTATTTCAAAACTCTTCAAAGTCGACGTGGAAAATCTGACGCTACGAATATTCAAAGTCGACGTGGCAAGCAAATCTGACGAAAAGAATTCGGGTCGGACCTAGCCTACCACCAGTCGGCTACTGTTAACCTTTCAGCGCTAAACGAATTAACTACTCCGATTTTGGACGTTTGTGAATTAATTATTTCATTAAATTAAACAAGTGGTGATTTCTTATACTATTTAATAATTTCCTTAACAAAGTAATTTTTTTAATCAAATCGAATTAGGAAATAAATAAAGAGAGTAAATAATTTCCCTACTTTTCTGGCACACATGCTGCTTTCGCCATTTTGAACTTGCTGTCTCCGCCTCTGACCTCTCTGTCTCTCTTTACATTTGCCTTCAATGACCCCCCTCTTGTTCTCTTAATATATATAATCACAAACGTATAAATAATGAAAAGTTAATTACAAATTATCCCAAAAAACCGGAGGAATTTCATTCTTCTGTTAATCAACTTCTACTGCTTGACGATTTTATCTTTCACTTGTCTCTCCGTGTGTAGGTGAAAGACTTTGTTGCAGACAGTCACTCCTTCCGAATCTCCTTTTGTGGGTCGTTATTCCTTTCCAATGATATGAGTTCTTCTCTGTACTTTGCTTAAATGGTGTCCTTTTGTTTCTTTCTTAGATTCCTTTCTTGATTCTGGGTCTTTTTTTTTACTCGATTTCCCACCTGGGTTTTCATTTTTTGAACTGTATTTTATTTTCTTAATTTTAGCTTTTCATTAAAAAAAACTTTTTCTCACAACCCCACATGCATGTTCTTGTGTTTGTCTGATCTGGATTGGATCACAAGGATCTCCCTCTAGAGAGAGAGAGAGAGAGAGAGAGAGGTGGGGTGGGCTCCTGCACTTCTCTTTTGGGAGCCGTCTTCAATTCTTTTGGGGGTTAACGAAGAAGCAAAAAGGAGGAGAAGGAGAAGAAGAAGGTGAGACTCCTGTCATATTAGATCTTTGTTTTGGGTCCACTGTGGGATTCTTTAATTTGTTTCGTTACAATAGCAACCTATCCTTCTTGTTTGGGCTATTGTTATATTGTGCCATCTAGATGTAATTGAACTTGGTCTGATTTCATTTTGTGGAAGGACTGCAAAGGTTTTCTTATTATGAACTGTGAATTTTCAATGGTTTAGTATGGACAATACAATTAGTTGTAGTACTTTTTTTTTCTGGGTTTTAATTTTGTGGGGCGAATGTGATTTATAGTCAATTAGTTGTTCTGGTGGATGATTGAATTTTGATTGTGTATATCAGTCTTGGTTGACATTAGATACTCCTGAGGCATGGCGGGTATGGAGGTTTCAAGGTATGCCCATAGCCCTGTGCATAAGGCGATTGCAATGAGAGATTATGCTGGTCTCAGGAGGATACTGGCCAGTCTACCCCGGCTTTGTGACCCTGCTGAAATTCAGACTGAAGCGGCTTCACTGGCAGAGGAGGAGAAGGCTGATGCAATCGCCGCTGTCATTGATAGGCGTGATGTCCCAAATCGTGACACGCCTCTCCATTTGGCTGTCAAACTTGGCGATGAGACTTCCACTGAAGTGCTTATGGTTGCAGGTGCGGATTGGAGCTTGCAAAATGAGCATGGATGGAGCGCACTCCAAGAAGCAATTTGCAATAGAGAAGAAGGAATTGCCATGATCATAGTTAGACATTACCAACCTTTGGCATGGGCAAAATGGTGTAGAAGGTTGCCTCGCTTGGTGGCGACCATGCGGAGGATGAGAGACTTCTACATGGAAATCACATTCAATTTTGAGAGTTCTGTAATACCTTTCATTTCCAGGATTGCCCCCTCAGATACTTACAAAATATGGAAGAGGGGTGCAAATTTAAGGGCAGATATGACTCTGGCGGGTTTTGATGGGTTTAGAATTCAGCGTTCAGATCAAAGTGTCCTTTTCCTTGGTGATGGGTCTGAGGATGGCAAGGTCCCTCCTGGATCATTCTGCATGATCTCGCACAAGGACAAGGAGATCATGAATGCTTTGGATGGTGCTGGTTCTCAAGCTTCTGAAGAAGAGGTTCGACAAGAAGTGGCTGCAATGTCTCAGACTAATATATTCAGACCTGGTATTGATGTGACTCAAGCAGTTCTTTTGCCACAGTTGACTTGGAGGCGACAAGAGAAAACGGAAATGGTAGGGCCATGGAGAGCTAAGACATATGATATGCACAATGTGATTGTTAGCATCAAATCCAGGAGGGTCCCAGGAGCAATGACAGATGATGAGTTCTTTTCATCTTGCAACGAAAATGAAACAACAGAGAGTGAGGATCTTGATGACATTTTGACAGAAGAGGAGAGACGGCAACTTGAAGTTGCACTGAAATTAGATTCATCGGACGAAAATGTTGATGGGATTATTCCGCATCGCCACAGTTACTATGAGCACAGGGAGATTCCTGTTGAAGATGCAAATGGAGTTAGAAATGAAGAGATTAGGAATGAAAAGAAAGGATGGTTTGGAGGATGGAGGAAACGGGATCCGAAAGTTGAAGAACAGAAAAAAGGTGCCCCTCCAAGAAGTTCTGTATGCTTAGATGAGGGGGTTGATCTTCTACGGGAATCTCCATCTAGTAGTCAGACCCAACCGGGACGACATTCTGTGGAGATTGTGGCGAGGGATGAGCACCGGAAAGGGAGGGATACCAAAGCATCCGTGCCCTCAAGTTCTACTAGTGGAAGTCGGCGGAAAGAAGGAAGCCGTGAGAATGAGTATAAGAAAGGATTGCGGCCTATTCTATGGCTTTCCCCACACTTTCCCTTGCAAACTGAAGAACTTCTCCCTTTGCTTGATATACTTGCAAATAAGGTCAAGGCAATTCGTCGCTTAAGAGAGCTCCTCACAACAAAACTTCCTATGGGAACTTTCCCAGTCAAGGTATGAATTTTCTTTGATCTGCACACTTATTATATTATATTTATTATTTAATCTTTGACGTGACATGTAAATGTTTCCACTATTGCTACCTTTTTTACTATCAAAGTGCATATCATGATCATATTTACTTGTGCTTTGCCTTGCCCCTTTGTATGCTGTGGTAAGACATTCTCTCTGGATGCTGTAGAGTTAGGGAGGGGTAGCAGTTGCAAATTTTGGAGTGATTCTTTATTTAGACTTGGTCTGGCAGTTAGGTTTTGAACATCACCATACAATTGTATGATGTTTTGTGTATTGTTGAACTTTTATAAATGATGCCATTGTTCGAGTTTTTTTACCATAAAACACATTCTGTCATATAAAGAGTTTCTAATCTGTTGTGGATGCAATGGGATTTACCCAAGTCTGAGTGTGGGCTTTTGGTCCATACCTGATGATTCCCCTGGCTTTGACGTGCTCATTGTATTCAATTACTATTTTGGCTTGGAGTTGTTCATGATGCTATGAATATGCCATAATTCTTCATGATTGTTGTGTGCCAAATGGTGATCTTTGTTTTTAAGTATTTTTGTTGTGAAAAGCAAAGCATACAGCCTAAAAATCCTAGATGCTAGTGAAAACTCACAGAAATCCCCTTATACACAGCATTAAATTGCACTCTGGCCAACATTGTTTTGGTAGACTTCCTTTTCAAATCTAGGATATGGAGTGTTGCCTTGGAATGCTCTGATATTCTATTCCAGCCATAACATTCATGAAAATTAGGCAATCATGGAAGAAAAAAACAGAAGTGATAGGGATCCCAGTAAAAAGCATCCTAGTCATCCCAGTAGTAGATGTGTCACTCTCTTGTTCAATCACCAGGTTTTGTGGGCCCCTACACGTACATCAATCAAGGGCCCCTACTGGAATAACTGAGATGCTTTTTATTGGGATCCCTAATATTTTTGAAGGAAAAACAGACACTTGATATTTGATGTTATAGAAGAAACAAGAGGTAATCCATTACAACACCAACGAACCATAATTAGCTTCCTTTATTGAATTTTGGCCAGTGGAATATAACAAAGAGCGGTCATCCAACGAGCGAAAAATGACTTTAGGAGGAGCAGGAGCCATACAGATGGTATTTAAAGGCAAACATAAATTCGATGTATCACAAAGCACAAAATAGAAAGATTTACATTGGATAGGTTCTTCGCGGTGGGATGAAAACACGTGGTATCCCGTGGTCTTGATTCTTTGCTCTTGTATAAAATGAGAAAAGACCATTCATTATGTTCACAACCTATTCCTGGGAGTATGGTAGTAAGGAATCCTTAGATTGGGGTTAACTTACCCATATACATATTGAGGATTATTCCTATTCCTTCTTCTTTCTTTTAAAAGGTTTTTTTTTTTTTGGAGGAAGGGGAAGCTGCTCTTTCTAATATGATAATTCTTCATGGCAAGTGTTTTTTTCCGCTCTCTAAAGGATAGTTAACGGAGAAAATAAATTCATTATATTTCTTTACAAAGGAATGAATTAGTATTTTATGTTACTAAGTTAAATGAATGTAGGGAAGCAGTGCTTATGCTTGTTTTGAAGGTTTTGTGAATTACTGAATATGTTTGAATATAAAGGTCATAAAATGCTTAGTGATTTAGTGTTTCGGTCGATCTAATTAGCTTCTGTTATATGACTGGAAATTGGGATTATTGATGCTTTGCTTAGGGTGGGCATATATTGAACTTAGAATGTTGTTTTTGGGACATCTCATAAATTTTGGTTGCCAGGACTGAGCTGAGGTTATCCTGTTTTTGGTATTTAAAGAAAGATTTAGGATTGGATTAGAGTTTTCGTGGAATGTAATTAACTATGAATGCAGATTGAAGAATTAGAAAAAAGAGAAGAAGGTGATTGTAGGAGTAACAACTTGAGTTTCTTGGACGTGACATCCAATATTCCATTGGCATGACAGATATGGTTAGATTGGCATCATGTATTCTTGGAGAGAACTTCATTGCTGTTGTGCTTTCCTTAAATTATCCTTCACTTTTAGAATGTAGGTTACAAGTTTTTTTCACTTACTACCGCGAATGATAATCTCAAATCACCTCTTTTGATCCCAGCAAATATTTTGTAAAACTCTCAAATCAGTACTTGGATTTTCATGGCAGTCATTTTCTTTCAGGGTATTTGCTTTGATTTAAACAGTAGTGGTCATTGTATTAAAAAAACAGTAGCTAGTCTTATTTTATGCAAAATTTCCTTAATTTTTAGGGATAAGGGTGTTTTGGTAACTCTAGATTTACTGGTATTTGGCAGTGTTGGTCTTTTTTATTCGAGAGCTAGTTGGTGATTATGTTACTCTTGTTAGGTCTTCACCACTCAAAAGTTTTTCTTATTAGGAGTCCAAGAACCTAAAGAATTAGAATCACTTAAAGAATGTAACTGGTCCTGAAATACATACTTCCTGAACTGAATTGATTTTGACCATTGTCCGAACTCATCCAAGGGTTCAAAAGTATCAAGGCAGGTACCTGCTTTGAATAGCTCACAATAGTTACCCTTTGATGAAGGGCAACAACAAAGATGTCCCACCCAGGTCCAGTGGAAACACAAAAGAGAAGCTAGGAGGTGATTAAATTTAATTCATGTAAGCTAGGAGGTTGCTTTTGAGACACGCATTTTTTAGTAGTACGGTATTAAACTATTAATTTGAAAATGTGGTCCTTGATGTGCTGATGACTGCATAGGATTATGGTTTATGAACTATCTGACAGTTACTTCAATGCTGCTTTTATTTGATGCACGGATAGGTCACCATTCCTTACAAAAGATGTGATCTTGGCATAATCATGTGGCATGTTGCATGATTGGATCGTGAGTGGACTCACTTTCTTAAGGAAACTTCTTAAACTTGCTTTTGATGCATTTAAGCTGAGCTATAGTGCTGATGATTGCATAGAATTGTAGCTTGGGAACCATCCGATAGTTGTCTCAATTCTGTCTTTCTTGATGTATAACTAGTCCGCCATTCTTTACAAAAGATGTGATCCGGTCTAGATCATATGGTGCGTTGCATGAGTGGATTCTGAGCAGACTCGTAGTTTCTTAAAGGAAACTTCTTAATCTTGGTGCCTTTGATGCATTTAAGTTGAGCCATTAGTTCTTTGATCAATTAGTGACAGGTAGTCGTCCCCTTCGGTGGTACTTGGATTTTGTGGTCTAAGTGGTTTGCAGGTGATTGTGAATATTCAGGGTTAACCGTGCTAGGATGGGTCCAATGAGGCTGAACCATGTAGAGGTTCCACGTTTTTTTGGGGAAAATAAGTGGATATGTAGTCTTGAGAGTGAAGTTTGTGGTATCCGTTTTCTCTGCTATTGTTAGTAATTTTTTATCATTAGACTCTAGCAGCATGAAACCTCTTTGCTTTGCTGTCTGCTATAATTGATGAAGAACAATGAAAGGGGCTGAGGGGTTTAGCTTCTTCGAAGTCTGAATTATACGTTGTTAGACTGGCATGGCTTATAAGTCCAGAGCTTCTATTCTGTCTGCATATACCAAAAAGTACAAAATCATCATCATTGCTGACAGTGTCTGCTAGTTTTAGTGGCACACATGCCATCTCCCCTGGCCTTGTTAGTTTACTCAGTATGTTTATATACAAGTAAGTAACCCTAATACAAGACCTACGTAATTAGGGATACTACGTAATTATAGGGATACTGTAATAAATACAGAATATCTCTCTTTAATAGAGAGTTGACTCAATATTCCAACACTATTGGCCTTACCCACACAAAAAAAAAAAAAAAAAAGAACGTTGCCATAGCTATGAATTGGGTTCTGTTGATGTTAGTAAAATTTCTCTCTCGATTATATCTTTGAACTTTGATGCATTCTCTTGGTTGTTTTCTTTAACAGCTTACGCAACATAGCAATCAGCCACTGTGTTTTCAAGCTATTTCTCTCTACTTATGTATTTCTTTTCTTTCATGTTTGTATCCAGGTTGCTATCCCAGTGGTTCCCACCATCAGAGTACTGGTTACATTTACAAAGTTTGAAGAATTGCAGCCCGTGGATGAATTTAGTACGCCTCCTTCAAGCCCTACCGCTGTGGGTCGAGAGAGCCCTGCAGTGACACAACAACCCTCCTCTAGTTCGTCATGGTTTCAGTGGATAAAGGCCCCATACCACCGGCCTAGCTCATCCGGTAATGGTTCCAGCAGTAAGATAGATAATATTCAAGACCCATTTGCAATTCCTGCGGATTATACTTGGGTTACAGCTGAAGCAAAGAAAAAGAAGATGCAGGAGAAGAACAAGTCGAAGAAAGCGAAAAGTCAGAACCAATGAAGTAGTAAGGGTTTGGTAGAAAAACACAAAGGTATAGATGTTTTAGCTACCCATCAGGCTAAAAATTGGGATTAATCTTTCGTTTATTCATGAACTTTTGATAGTGGTAAGGGGAAAATAGAGAGGGGAAGTCGATGGAAAATATTGTAGGAATGAAAACAAGGGGTTGAAAAGAAAGTTGTTGATTCTTACAACAATTGGTTGGCTTTTGTTTTGATATCTGCATAGTTTAGCGGACTCAAATATTCCTTTCTTATGCTGATATTGTAGTGGTTGGTGATATAAGGTGGTTCCATTTACACCTGAAATTTTTCTTCAAGAAATTTGTTCTATCCAACTTTCTTTTCAAGACCTAAACCAGTTTTTGTCCACCCCAATACCCCAGACTGGTCCATGGTCTAACTCCTGTATTCGCCATGCCAAAGTGGCGAAGTCAATGTTAGTATTGATGAGTGTACGTTAAGTCCATGTCTAACTTCAAGGCCCATCTAATATTTGTTAAGTAACACATCGGTTGGGTCTCTCAATCAAGCGTGATTCAATATAAAGTCAAGCCCATCTCTAATTAACAACAATGTTTTTTTCCTAACTTGGTGAGATGGGCTTGAGATGAATAAACCCATGAGGATAATCCAATGCATATGTGAGTACAAGAGCTCAAAAATGGACAAAATAATTGATGGAACCAGATAATCCAAAGCAGACAATATTGTTTACGTGGGCATATAGATTTATGATATGATATCAGAACAATTTGGTCCTATTGGACGTAACCTCTACTCCACTTGTAGAGTCTAACATAACCCAACCTACAATTACGAGAAGTGTTAAGTCCCACATCAGTTGGGTCTCTTAACCAAGCGTGGTTTATATAGCTAAGTCCACCCTTAACTAACAATAATGGTTTTTTTCCTAGCCTAGTGAATTGGACCT
Organism: Tripterygium wilfordii; assembly: GCF_013401445.1. Taxonomy (NCBI): domain Eukaryota; kingdom Viridiplantae; phylum Streptophyta; class Magnoliopsida; order Celastrales; family Celastraceae; genus Tripterygium; species Tripterygium wilfordii. The sequence continues at coordinate 15,101,278 of NC_052244.1, read as the reverse complement.
TAGCACATAATGGTTGGGCTTTTCTCAGTGAGTCAGGTTTTAGCCTGTAGTAACTGAGTTAAGGAGGAATAAAGTTGTGTGAGTTCGATGTATCTACGAGAATCAAATAACCTGAAATATACAATATTATTGACGTGTACGAGAGTATTGATTAATGAACCATTGTCCCAGAAATTCCTTTAGGCTTCAAATTTGGCCAATCGAGAAAGCGCATTAATAGTGGTACATTATTATTTCCAGCGCGATTGTGATTGCTTAACTAAAGTTTGCTGGACCTCGTCAAAGCTCAAATTGGAGTGAGAGTTGGGTGGGGTGGCTCAGAATTTGCCGTACAAGACAATCCTGGGCTTAGCGAGGCCCAAATGTTACTGTACAAGACCAGCTCGGGCTTGGCAATGGCAGCCCACAAGTAACTGTACTCTCTCTGATATCGTTAGTTTCTCTTTGTCGCGGCGCACTGTCTGCCTATGGGAGCTCGGGAACTGCACGATGAAAAGGTGAGCATTTCATAATTGCTTCATTTACGGCATCTTTTCCAGCCTCACTTTTCACTTCTCTCCGTGTAGGTGAAAGGTTTGTTGCAGTGGGTCCTTGTGAATCTACTTGTGTGTTGATTCCGCGTCCTTGTTGCCCGATTTCCTACCTGATCTGGATTGGATCAGGATCTCTCTCTAGAGGGAGGGAGATAGGTGGGGACGGTGCGGTGGGGTGGGGTGGGCTGGGATTTTTGTAATTGCCTCTCTTTTTGGAGGTGTCTTCGATTCTTTAGGGGCTCAACGGAGAAGCAAAAAGGAGGACACGGAGAAGGTGAGACTCTTGGCATCTTGGGTTCACTGTAGGGTTCTTTTAGTTTGTTTCGTTACAGCTGAAGATTATTATTATTATTATTTGGCTTTTGTTATACTGTGCAATATTGATGTAATTGAACTTGGCCTGATTTAATTTCTGGAAAGACTGCAAAGGGTTCCTTATTATGAACTGGGTTTCTTGGAGATACTGAATTTTTAGCGGTTTAGTAGGGACAATTAGTTGCATTAACTTTTGTTTCTGGGTTTAATTTTGTGACTTGTGACTGTCATTAGTAGACAATTAGTTGTTCTGGTAGATGATTGGATTTTGATTGTGTATATCGGTCTTGATTGGCATCAGAGACTCCTGAGTCCTGAGGCATGGCGGGCATTGATGTCGCAAGTTATGCCCATAGCCCTGTGCATAAGGCGATTGCCATGAGAGATTATGCCGGTCTCAGGAGGATACTTGCTGGTCTACCCCGGCTTTGTAACCCTGCTGAAATTCGCACTGAAGCGGCTTCACTAGCTGAAGAGGAGAAGGCTGATGCAATCGCTGCAGTTATTGATAGGCGTGATGTCCCTAATCGTGATACCCCTCTCCAGTTGGCAGTCAAACTTGGTGACGAGACTGCGACTGAAATGCTTATGGTTGCGGGTGCCGATTGGAGCTTGCAAAATGAGCAGGGATGGAGTGCACTCCAAGAAGCAATTTGCAATAGAGAAGAAAGAATTGCGCTGATTATAGCTAGACATTACCAGCCTTTGGCTTGGGGAAAATGGTGTAGAAGGTTGCCTCGCTTGGTGGCAACTATGCGAAGGATGAGGGACTTCTACATGGAAATCACATTCCATTTTGAGAGTTCTGTAATACCTTTCATTTCCAGGATTGCCCCATCAGATACTTACAAACTGTGGAAGAGGGGTGCAAATTTAAGGGCTGATATGACTTTGGCTGGTTTTGATGGTTTTAAACTTCAGCGTTCAGAGCAAAGTGTCCTTTTCCTTGGTGATGGGTCTGAGGATGGAAAAGTACCTCCTGGATCACTCTGCATGATCTCGCACAAGGATAAGGAAGTTATGAATGCTTTGGAGGGTGCTGCTTCTCAACCTTCTGAAAAAGAGGTTCGACAAGAAGTGGCTGCAATGTCTCAGACTAATATATTCAGACCTGGTATTGATGTGACTCAGGCGGTTCTTTTGCCACTGTTGAATTGGAGGCGGCAGGAGAAAACAGAAATGGTGGGGCCATGGAAGGCTAAGGTATATGATATGCACAATGTGGTTGTTAGTGTCAAATCCAGGAGGGTCCCAGGAGCAATGACAGATGATGATTTCTTTTCATCTCGCAATGAAAATGAAACAGAGAGTGAGGAACTTGATGACGTTTTGACAGAAGAGGAGAGAAGGCAACTTGAAGTTGCACTGAAATTAGGTTCATCAGATGAAAATGCTGGTGGATCTATAGCGCATAACCAGAGTTACTATGAGCAGCAACAGATTCCCATTGAAGATGCAAATGGATTTCGAAATGGGGAGACTAAGAACGAAAAGAAAGGATGGTTTGGTGGATGGAGAAAACGGGATCCGAAAGTTGAAGAGCAGAAAAAAAGTGCCCCTCCAAGAAGTTCTGTCTGCGCAGATGAGGTTGGTGATCTAGTTGGGGAATCTCCATCCATCTGTCAGGCCAAACCAGGTCAACATTCTGTGGATATTGATATGAGGGATGAGCATCGAAGGGGGAGGGATACTAAACCATCCATGCCCTCAAGTTCTACCAGTGTAAGTCAGCGCAAAGAAGGAAGTCGTGAGAATGAGTATAAGAAAAAATTGCGGCCTATTCTATGGCTTTCCCCACACTTTCCCTTACAAAATGAAGAACTCCTTCCTTTGCTTGATATACTTGCAAATAAGGTGAAGGCTGTTCGTCGCTTAAAGGAGCTGCTCACAGCAAAACTTCCTATTGGAACTTTCCCTGTCAAGGTATGGGTTTTGCTTGATATGCACACTTAATATTTTATTATAGAATTCCTTTGCTGTTTGTTATCCTGGGTGCTACTTTATTATTTCATATTTTGTGTGCAGTATAAATGTTATTTACTATCAAAGTATATATCATAATCCTATTTACTCTTTTTTTGCCTTGCCGCTTTCGATACTGTGGTAAGACATTCTTTCTGGGTGCTGCACGTCTAGGGGGTTAGCTGCTGCAAATTTCTTGCAGTGATATTTTGAACAACACAACTATTTTATGATTTTTGCATATTGTTGAAACATGTACAAAATGATACCATTATTTGAATTTTGTTGACAACAAAGTACGAATTCTATCAGATGAAATTTGATGTTGGCTCTCTTTTGGATATATTGGGGTCTAAAGATTTAAACATTCTAAATCTTAGATGTTGTCCACGTAGGTTGAGGACATCTTTCGTGGTTTATGTTTGTATGGTTAGGTTGTTACTTTGTTGGCTTATACTACTTGGTGATCGGCGGCCATTGTGTTTTTTTACCTTGTCTCTCCTAATGGTTTTCCCTCTTTTTTTTCACCCCCTAATCCAGGTTGCTATACCAGTGGTTCCCACCATCAGAGTACTTGTTACATTTACAAAGTTCGAACAATTGCAGCCAGTGGATGAATTTACCACACCTCCTTCAAGCCCCACTGCTGTGGGTCATGAGAGCCCTGTAGCGACGCAATCCTCTAGTTCACCACGGTTTCAGTGGCTAAAGGCCACATCCGCTAGTGATTCTAGCAGTAGGATAGAAAATATTGAAGACCCATTTGCAATTCCTGCTGATTATACTTGGGTTACGGCTGAGGCCAAGAAAAAGAAGATGCAGGAGAAGAACAAGTCCAGGAAGGGAAGAAGTCAGAACAGAACAAATGAAGTAAGGGCTAGTAGAAAACACAAGGTATAAATGTCATCACTTGCAGAAGGAACTCGTCAGACTCCCAATGGGGCTTAGTTTTTTGTTTATTCATGAACTTTTATGATACTGTATTGATTCATATACAATTTGCTAGGCATTGGGTGGAAATCTTCATAACTTAGATTGCTCGCTAGTGATTCCAGCTATGTGCTGATAATGATACTGTAGTGGCTGCTGCTGCTGATGTAACTTATAACTTATAAGGTGGTTTCATTTACACCTGAAAATGTTATTACTTTGTGCACCTTTGCTTGATTAGTTTTAGAAACATCTTTCCTATTCTCAAATTTTAAGGTACTTTAGTATTGAAAATACAATAATTTTTTCTTTTCTAATTACTTTTTCATAAAAAGTTTGTGTGTATTATTAGAAACGAGAAAGCCAGTCCTACCGGCTTGTTGATGGTGGACTTCCATAAAAATAATATCTTTTCTGTCAATATTTTTTTTATTAAATTAATGTTAACTGGGGAATTCGATCTGGGCCGGTATTGTTGTCTACGGTGGGCCCATTGGACTTTCATCAACTTTTGAGCAGGCCCGGCCCATTTCTACTTGCTTAACTGCTTAGGTGGACGACTTGGAATGGAATCCTAAATAAAGAGTAGGGTTCAGATTTCAGACGAAAAACTCTTTGAAATTGCAGGACACTACGTGTGAGCGATCGTGGTGACCATTTTGTGTGGAGTTGATGATCGCAGGGTGGCGATACTGCCGTGGAGCTGATGATTAGTCACTACTTCATCTTTAATTTCTCGATTCATAACTTCCTGTTCTCTGATTCGACTTGGGAAAAGGAGATGACGACGAGAGAATGTTACGTGCATAAATCCCACATCGTTCAGATGTGGGAGTAATGACCCATTTATAAGGGGGAGGTTGGGCCTCCCCTAATATCCCCAGGTTTTCACACGGATCGGGCATTGGGCTTAGGGCTCCCGTCCCTGTGTGGGGGCCTGGGGTACAGCCGGCCCATTAGGTGGGTGTCGGTTGGGCCTGGGGTGTTAGGAGATCCTTATCATTTGGTATCGAAGCCACCCAGCTGGGCGGCTGTGGGTTATGCATTGTGCTCCTCTGTCCCCGGTATGGGCCGGGGCAGGGCTGCGTCTGCGGAGGGGGCGACCTGTCTTAGGGACAGCGTGGGCCAACGTGGGCGTTGGCCTTGTAAGAGCGGGGGTATGTTACGTGCATAAATCCCACATCGTTCAGATGTGGGAGTAATGACCCATTTATAAGGGGGAGGTTGGGCCTCCCCTAATATCCCCAGGTTTTCACACGGATCGGGCATTGGGCTTAGGGCTCCCGTCCCTGTGTGGGGGCCTGGGGTACAGCCGGCCCATTAGGTGGGTGTCGGTTGGGCCTGGGGTGTTAGGAGATCCTTATCATTTAATGATAAGGATCTCCTTACAACCAAGGCCCAACCGACACCCACGGCCCGCAGGCACGCATGGGCCGGCTGTACCAAAGGCCCTCAGGGAGCCCTAAGCCCAATGCCCTGAAAACCTTTGGTTGCAAGGGGAGGCCCATACCTCCCCCTTATATTCTGCACTTCACTCCCACATCTGGACGATGTGGGATTTATGCACGTAACATACCCCCGCTCTTACAAGGCCAACGCCCACGTTGGCCCACGCTGTCCCTAAGACAGGTCGCCCCTTCCGTGAACGCAGCCCCGCCCGGCCCATACCGGGACAGAGGAGCACAATGCATAACCCACAGCCGCCCAGCTGGGTGGCTCCGATACCAAATGATAAGGATCTCCTTACAACCAAGGCCCAACCGACACCCACGGCCCGCAGGCACGCATGGGCCGGCTGTACCAAAGGCCCTCAGGGAGCCCTAAGCCCAATGCCCTGAAAACCTTTGGTTGCAAGGGGAGGCCCATACCTCCCCCTTATATTCTGCACTTCACTCCCACATCTGGACGATGTGGGATTTATGCACGTAACAGAGAAATCGAAGATTTGAAGGCTGAAATCATGGAGTTCTTCATTCAGGTATGATTCTACCGATTTTCAAAATTTGTTCCCTTAACCCCTAGAACAACCATTGCTATTGCCCTCCGGCGACCGACTTTTTTTTTCGTGATTTTTTTCTTGGAGTTGTATTGCATGATGTTCTTGCTTTGTTTCTACCGATTTTCAAATTTTCTTCCCCTAATTTAAACAGTCTCTCTAATCGTACTCCACGGCTCCTCTTTCAAATTCAACGGTCCTCTTTTGGTTTCCTAAAAAAATTCTAACGACTCTCTATAAAATAATCTCTCTAAATCCTACCGTGTCTCCCCTTTCAGATTGAAGGGTTGTTTTCCTAAAAAAATTGTAACGGCTCTCTCTAAAATAATCTCTAATCCTACTGTGTGCCTCCTCTTTCAAATTCAAGGGTTATGTTTTTTGAAACAATTCTAAGGTTCTCTCTACGTTCCTTCTTCCTCAAAAAATTAGAGTTTCTCGCATGCTCTTATTTACGTATTTTGATATGGTGTTGTCTTCTTCATCCTTCTTTTGATGCTTGCCTTCAGTACTCTCAGTGAATGCTATATGTTGTTTGTATTTGTAATTAGAATGGTGATACGTGTTAATTTCTTTGATTTGATACCATGTGTAGATTGTACTGCTTACTTTCAATTTCTTTTGAGAGGATACTGTCTGTGTTTTTCATTTGAAATTGGATGGCTACATGTGTATATCTTCCCGAATTAGTATTTTTGCCTGTTCACTATCAACAGTAGAATCTAAACTCTGAATTCATTAAGTTTAAAACTATAAGGTTGTTTATTTGAGTAATGATATCCATAGTTTTTCCTGTTCATTGTCACTCTCTCTGTGCATATGTCAATGATTAGTCCATTGTGATGACACCCAAGTGGTTTCGAATTGCCCGTTCGAATGTGGGGATGCATGATATTGTCTGGAACTATAGCTCTTTTTATAGTTAATTGAGAATTTCGTCGTACAACGTATTTTGAGATAATTTTGCTTTTGGGTTTCGATTTTGTTTCACTAATTTATGAATTCATGTTCTGATGTGATTTCTTTTTATCTGAGAAGGATTTGGTTTATTTTGTTTTTGGTTTTTGTGATTTTCTTGTTCTGCCTTCTTTGGTTTTCTGATTTTGGGATTATTCATAATTAGGGTTTGATTTGACCATTTTGATTTTCGATCTTTTCCTCATGGTTTTCTTTTGGGTTTTTACTTTGACCCAATCTTCCTCTTCGGGTTTGATGGTTTGTTTTATTAATTTATATTTTCAAGTTCTGGTGATTTTTTTTCCTGGGAAGGATTTGTGTTTTTTTTGGGTGTGTGGAATTTTCTTTTCACCCTTTATTTGGTCTTTTTGATTTGGTGATTTTTCATAATTGTGGATTTGATTTAATCATTATTCTTGTTTTGGTGAATTTTTTTGATTTGTATTCTTTATTCATAAATTTTGTTTGGGTTGGTTTGGCTTAGTTTAGGCAAGGGCGATTCCTTGCATGAACAGAATTGAGAGTTTCATTCTGCCAACCAATAGAATTGTTTGGGTTTTTGTGTTTTATGGAATTTTGATAATTGGGTTTAGTATGGTTTGGCTTTAGGTTTTTTTTTTATTCTCTCTTTTTTATTTTTTTTCTCGACAGTCAGTTTATGATATTGAAAGTTTAAATTGTAAATTTGGAGTTTTTTTGTTTTAAGATTGGTTCTACTTCACTTGGTTTGGTTCGGTGTGGCTTAGTTTAGACAAGGGTGATTCCTTGCATGAATAAAACTAAGAATGGCTTGACTTGGTTTAGGCAAGGGTGATTCCTTGCAATAAAACTAAGAATGGCTTGGCTTGGTTTAGACAAGGGTGATTCCTTGCATGAATAAAACTGAGAATTGCTTCCACCAACCAACAAAAAAGTGTATGTTTTTTGCTTTTGGAATTTTGATAATTGGGTTTAGTAGGGTTTGGCTATGGGTTTATTTTTATTCTCTCTTTTCTTGTTGATTTTTTTAGTCTTCACTGCCAGTTTAGGATATTGAGAGTATAAATTGTAAAGTTGGAGTTTTTTTGTTTTAAGATTGGTTCAACTTCGCTTGGTTTGGTTCGGTGTGGCTTGGTTTAGACAAGGGTGATTCCTTGCAATAAAACTAAGAATGGCTTGGCTTGGTTTAGACAAGGGTGATTCCTTGCATGAATAAAATTGAGAATTTCTTCCACCAACTAACAAGAAAGTGTATGTTTTTTGCTTTTGGAATTTTGATAATTGGGTTTGGTAGGGTTTGGCTATAGGTTTATTTTTATTCTCTCTTTTCTTGTTGATTTTTTTAGTCTTCACAGCCAGTTTAGGATATTGAGAGTATAAATTGTAAAGTTGGAGTTTTTTTGTTTTAAGATTGGTTCAACTTCGCTTGGTTTGGTTCGGTGTGGCTTGGTTTAGACAAGGGTGATTCCTTGCAATAAAACTAAGAATGGCTTGGCTTGGTTTAGACAAGGGTGATTCCTTGCATGAATAAAACTGAGAATTGCTTCCACCAACCAACAAAAGTGTATGTTTTTTGCTTTTGGAGTTTTGATAATTGGGTTTAGTAGGGTTTGGCTATATGTTTATTTTTATTCTCTCTTTTCTTGTTGAATTTTTTAGTCTTCACTGTCAGTTTAAGATATTGAGAGTTTAAATTGTAAAGTTGGAGTTTTTTGTTTTAAGATTGGTTCAACTTTGCTTGGTTTGGTTTGGTGTGGCTTGGTTTAGACAAGGGTGGTTCCTTGCATGAATAAAACTAAGAATGGCTTGGCTTGGCTTGGTTGAGGCAAGGGTGATTCCTTGCAATAAAACTAACAATGGCTTGGCTTGGTTTAGACAAGGGTGGTTCCTTGCGTGAATAAGACCGCGAATGGCTTGACTTGGTTTAGACAAGGGTGATTCCTTGCGTGAATAAAACTGAGAGTTTCATTCCGCCAACAAGTAAAGTTGTTTGGGTTTTTGTGTTTTCCTTTTTTGCTTTTGGAATTTTGATAATTAGGTTTGACTTCTTGTTTTTTTTTAAAATATATTTTGTGAGTTTGACGTTTCTTTTTTATTTAAAAAATTTTTGACTTGAAAATCTGTTTATGATATTGAAAGGAGTTAAGTTGGAGATTTTGTTTTGGGATAGGCTTGGCTTTGCTTGGTTTGGTCCAGTGTGGCTTGGCTTGGTTCAAGCTAGTATGGTTCCTTGCATGAATAAAACTGAGAATTACATTCTGAAAAAATCGTACAACATTGTTGTCACGTAATAAATAAAGTTGTTTGTGTTATTATGTTTCCTCTCTCTGTTTTTTTTTTTCAATTTTGATAATGGGGTTTAGGTCAAACTTTGTGTTGTGTGGTGTGCTCAGCTTGGTTTAGACTAGGCTTCCTTATCTGAGTAACACTGAGAATTTCATTATGCCAAAAATATATTCGTGCTGTGACTGATTGCATATTTGCATGTACGTTATTTTGATTTATTGTGGCACTTGATTGTGAATAGTATTGGAATGTTGATAACTTTTTATACTTTGTAACTGCCAAATAGTTGAAATTGATTATAAATATTAAATGAAACAAAGAAAATACTGTTAACAAATATCAATACTGGTTAAAGACTGTTGAGGGAGCATCCATTCTTGATTGGGTGGGGGTTAGAGGAAGAAAATTTGGAGCAAAAGAAGAACATTTTGAAGTGATTTAAATGGATCCCATTTCTTGGTAAGTTGCCCTACCCATGGTTTTAAAAATTCCTTATGTGCATTTGTTTATTTTAAGTGTAATCAGGCCTAAGCTTTTTAAGCTTCATCAGAGAGAAGCTCATTCAGAATTTTAGGCTCTAAGTAAAGGTAGAAGATATTTGGTTAAGAAGCGTGTATATTATGTGGTGAATGTCGTTTGTATTTTTTCAGATAAAATATTCTGGGAAGGGATAAGCTACGATGCGTGGAATGGTTTGTCAAGCTACTTCTAGACAATATGCTATGCTCTCAATATAGATCCTGATTCTTTTGATGTCCTACTTTTAAGTTTTAATGTTGTGGTGCAGGTGCTTTATGGCATTCCTTACAGGATAGGCTAAGTAAGGGTGGCTCAATCAAGAGCCAAGGTGAAATATATTTGAAGCTTTATACAAGCATAGGTTCGTTCATGAATGACAAGTCTTCAAGTTCTTGAACATTTGAGTTAAACCTGATTTTTCAATCATTTTCCTGGAAAACTAGAGCAATTGAAATGTTAATTTTTTCATTGTGCATCTCGCATTGTCATCTGATGTGATTTTTTCCCAACACTTCCGCTAAAGCTAATTGATATACCTGGATTGGATCAACATTTCATGGATGATTCGGTAGTAAGTTTTGGAGTGTTTCATAGCTTTATTTACTTTTGAAATCTTATGTAACAGATGTTATTGTTCCTGTGGGTGTTGTTTTCAGAATGCATAATGAAAAAAAAAAAAAAGTGACTCAATCAGGCTTTCTTTTTCTTTAATTTTTTTCACTTTGGCTAAATGAAAGTATTAAGTTTTTTTTGTCTTTTTGACCTCCTTGCATAGGTTAGTGAATATGCTGAGCGCAACAATGCCATTTTGCTAGATGTCTCTGGTGCGCTCCTGTGATTGGCACGTCTTTATAATATGCTGAAATATAATTTATTTTTCAATGGGCTACGAATTTGAATCTGCTATGTGTGGACTACGAATTTGAATATGCTATGTGTGCACATCTTAATTAGGGAGGTAAGGTTCAAACCTTATATTATATGGGCTTTCAGCTAAGCCTTACTGTTGAAGGCTTCACTTGCTTTTCTATTTAATTTCATGTAAATTACAACCATCCATTGACCAAGAATAATTGGTTTGTATTTGTGTGCGCTCTAGGGTCCAAATAGGTATTGTGATTCTTTGCTCTTGCATGAAATCTTCATTGCTGTTGAAATATCTATCTATGTAAAATCCTTGCTTCTCTGCTAGGTTTCTCTACAGTGGATGAGGCTACAAAATTGAGGTGAGGGTCATTAGGGTGAACACAATTTTTTGGTTCAGTGACATTTCCATGGCACCAACATTATGTAAGGTGAATACTCAAACCCACGAGTGTATTTCTTTGTTTAGGTAGAAAAAAGGGTGAGGTTACTTATATGGGGTTCATGTAGTTCAGAAGAAGAGGGAAGCCAAAGTGGAGTCTCTAACAGCAAGAAATCCTTCTTCTTCCACCGGAATCTTGTCAAGGTGTTGTTGCACATCTATTATCTATTATTTTCTCTAAAATTTTAAGTCTAGATGAGATTTCATGGTGAGTTCAGCTGGCTTTTTCGTACTCGTGCGTTTGTCATTGGCTGTCTTTTCATTTCAACGGTTCAATTACTTTTGATCATGCGGTTCTTGAGTTTTTGTCAGCTCCACTTTGTCGACTTCTGGTTCCCTTTTTTTCCCCTAATCTTGCGATTTGTCTTCTGCAGAAAACCCACTTTTCAATGCATGCATCTTTCCTGTGTAGTGCTTTCTCGATGTTTATTTGCCCTGGTTCTTCACTCTTTGACGAGTTTTTGGGTAATTTTAGCTTCATCTCGGTTTTGCTCTGATTCTTCACTCTTTGAATGGTATCGACAGCCCCTGCTTCATTGATTTTTTGCTAGGCTGCATTGGGTCTTCTCTCCTCAATGATATCTGCCATCTTCTAAGCTCGTCATGTAAGTGCGAAATCATTGCCCTAAGATGTTAAAAATTACCGCAACCCATCATATATATGTGTTAAATTTCTTTGAGGTTTGAGTTCAATATTTTTTCAGCGTGATTGGAACTCCGTTACAAGATTCATTGTCAAGGTTGTGCTTTATTTTCCTCTGAATTTGCTCTTTCTTGGCTGGATTTCCTCTTATGGTTGCCTCAATGTCCTCTGTGTTTGCAAGATTTGAGCAATTGTCTGGATTGCTCCATCTTCGACAAGATTTTGCTTCTAACTTCACTCCTGAAGCCAACGCCGGTGACATCCATCTTCAGGTTTGCTTTATCTTTCCTTCAAATTATTTGGGTTCATTCATTTTTTCTTTATCCTCATTTTGTCCTCTAAATTTCTTTCGGTTCTGCTCTGCGTTGTTGGGGTTTCAAATATCTTGGTTTCATTTGGTTCTCCTTCTGGTATGTCCCTTTTATTTCTTACAACTTATTCTTATTATCTCAAGGATTTTCTTCTTTATACTTTATCTGCCACGCTGCCATGAGTTTTTTTTGTTGCTACTGCGATTGTTATTGAGTAGTTTATAATTATCAACCCTTCTTCCTTTTTTGTTTTTAGCTACATTGGATCCTCGGTTTGATGTGAGAAATATTTTTCTAGGAAAGACGTGTAAGCTCAAAAGGTCAATGCAAAAAAAATTGGGTTCTTTCATTGTTTTGGAATAATCACAATTTTTCTTGCATCTGCTATGTAGATATGACAAGTTTAGAAGTAGCTTTGGCCACCAAAGTCTATTGTCTATTGAGATTTAGATATAACACAACTTGGACAACAGTATGAGTGGTAAATTTATTAAGGGTCTTTTCTTCAATCTATGATAAACTTGAAAGAAGTTCTCACTTGATTGCATTGTTAAATCATCAACAAATATGAAGGGGGGGGGGGGGGGGATTGGTTGTGTGAGTATTGTTCATGTATGTTTCTCAACTTCGAGCATGGAGTTTGTCTTGGCAAGTAATCTGACTATCTATTACTTATACTTAAAATGGCTACAATCTGCATGCTTTTCACTTACAAATATTATAAAGACCTCATACATTGTTTGTATTTTCTACCTTTGTCTTTCTTTTGCTTCTAAAATTTGAATGTCAATTTAATGGAGGATTTCCTATTCAAACAGGTACAGGATCAACCAAGAGCTTGGTACTGAAATTATACAAATTCCTCCACATACTAATCACGCAATTAATTGCGGTTCCATTTGTCCTTCGATGTAGGCCTGATTCCTGCTAGCTACCCAGTTGAGGATTGTGGTCTCCGACTCTCTAGGGTAACCCACAACGAAAACGGGATTGACCATGGACCTATGTGAAGCCAGACTCAAATGCTATGGTACGTTTGTTTTTCAATTTTGGGTACACTATTTTTACTTGGTGTCATCTGTCCTTAATTTCTCTCTTTTTCTTGGTCAAAGTGCTTTTTGTAAAGCACACAATATTTGGAAAATTTGTTTGCATCACTGTCAATGAACTGGGTCATTAAATGTGTATTTTGTTCTTTGCTACAAACATCCCAGCAGTCCTTTTTCTCTCTCAAGTTGGGATCTTCTGCAAATGATTTGGTTTGGTTGCAGCCTGTGAAATGTGATTTTCATTTTCGTATTCTTTGAAGCTCTTAATGTATCAGATTGTATACCTATCCTTATCAATTCTTCGCTCCACTTGAAACAATGTTTCATGCTTTTTAAGCACAACTAAATTCTATCACTAAATTGATGTCATTAAATACTGATTATGCGTGCATATGTATGTGTGTGTGTGTGTGTGTGTGTGTGTTCTTTCCCTAGCAGAATGCAGATCATCCCTGTGCTGGACTCTGTTTTTAGACACCTTCCACCGTTCTTTGTTTAAATCAAATGCTCTTTTTGGTGGTAGTGGTCATGGAAGACAATGGTAACTGTTTCAATTGGTTTGCAAGAATGGATATATGCAACAACAATTGCACGTGGTCAGCGTAGGTCTTCACTTTCTCCATTTTATAGTTGATGGATTTGTCGTTAATGGCCCTGGATCTTCTACAGATTTGACCGTTTTGCCTTTTGAATTCATATTGAGGTGCCTGAGTTATCTTCTAATGTGTTTCTAGCGGTCTTAACTTCATTATGCAGTTACAGTGTTTTTAGGTGCTACAGAATAAGATAATTCTCCCAGATGTATAGTCTTTTGTATAGGAATGACCCTCTTGAATCACAATTGTAAAAGAAGTACATTTCATATTTGTTAGATTCCCTATCCTAGGTACATAGTTGAAGTGATGTCTAATTTACCTTCTAATTTTGAAGTGTTGTCCCCTTCTATATTTGTTGTTTGTCATACATTGGTTCAGTACTTTGTCACTTCTGATTTCTCTCCCAGATAAGTTTCCAAAACGATCATATTGAAGGCTTTCTTCTGTGATTCTTATCAATGAGACAAATGTAACATTTGATATTTTAATGGTTTTTAATCCAAAAAACATGCATTTGTTACTCATCTATCATTCTTAAGCATGGATGTGTGTTCGTTGATACTCACACATACGTTAGTCCTCCCATGTTCGTCGGTCCTCCTGCGTTCGTAGATTCTCCCATTTTCATCCTCATTTATGGTTAGTTGTTAGCACAAAATCCTTCCGTGTCAGCCTTTTATTGTCATGTGTGCTCACTTTTTTTTTTATCTATGATTTTTTGACAGTTCCTTATGATTATTCAGATTGATTTATAAATGCAGTCAAATATTTTATTTATGCTTGAGATTGTTGATGCCTTTTCGCCTTGGTCAAAATTTATTGCGTACGCATAATGTAGTAATCACATGAGGTTTCGATATATACCTGCATATGATTTACAATCGTAGGATGGGAGACTAATAAATGAAGTCATTTGTACATGTTAATTTACAAGCGGAGTAATATAGTCAAGTTAGATTCCCTGATATCATCTTTGTCAGATTGAATATTTCACAATGATTGGTTTGACCCTTTGATCTCCCTTTGATCCATAGTCAAGGCATAAAATTGCAGGGCACTAAGACCTTAACATTATATGTTAACACCAGCAAAATTCTCACATTTATGCCTTTAATGTTTTTGCTTTTTGCCTAGGTTGACTCAATGAGAGCATGTTCCTCTTCATGGTCCATGGATTAGCTAATTTTCAAATTTTCTCCAAAATTGTAAGGGTGGGCGAAAGAGGCGAGAGAGAGAGGAGAGAGAGGTATGAGCAGTGACTCCTTCGATCCTAGGTGCATGAACACAGGAACGTTGGGGATGTTTCACAATGATTGGTTTGACCCTTTGATCTCCCGTTGATTTATAGTCAAGGCATAAAACTGCAGGCCGAAGAACTTAACATTATATGTTAACACTTAACACCATCAAAATTCTCGCATTTATGCCTTTAATGTTTTTGCTTTTTGCCTAGGTTGACTCAATGAGAGCATGCTCCTCTTCATGGTCCATGGATTAACTAATTTTCAAATTTTCTCCAAAATTGTGGGGGTGGGCAAGAGAGAGAGGTATGAGCAACAACTCCTTCAATCCTAGGTGCATGAACACAGGAACGTTGGGGATGTGGAATCATGTTGATTTATGAATCTCCCTTGCTTTGAGTAATTGGGTCATGCACGTGGATCCAGCGGTGCCTTGCTTCTCCTTTCGTTTTTTCTTCTCTTATAGTCCTTTTTTTTGCTTATTCAGGAAGCTTGCGCCGTTGCTTCTCGCCTCTCCTCACTCAAATTGTTCTCTCGCAGGTGATTGAGGATGGTTACCTGTACTTATATCAGTGGGCTTTGACAAACTTTTTTGTTCTGTACTGTATTACTGATTTGCTTTTTACAGGGTTTAGTAGCAATTGTCGAGCATCAGCGGCTCTTGGTTTGGGATAGTTTGTGAGCTCTCTTTGCAAGACTCTATTCATGGTTTCCCATTGTTTTCTTATTTTTTTTCTTTATGGGTTGTCTGTCTTGATATTGAAGGGGAATTTTTGTGTCTCGTGTTGATGGTCACTGCAGAAAAAATGAGAGGAAGACCTATCTGAGATGCAAGTTCCTTCTCAGGTTTCCAAATACCTTCCCAAATAATCAAATCGGTGACAGGGCAGGTAAGCATGCAGGAAGAAGCAAGTAGATTAGGTCGGTCATCTCCAAAACATTATTTAAGTAAGCTACTGTCTCCCTTTTTGACTGCTTTTATTTCTGAAATATATGCAACTTTGTTAGCTTCTGTGGTTCATTGTTGCTGTTTTGAACTTTATCAAACAATTGTTTGCAGAGTTTAAACAATTGAATGCCAGAGGCAAGGAAGGGCCAAGCAGAGCCTAACATTGATTAAAGAATTTTGGGTAGCATTTCCTTCATTACCATCTATTTTGTATTCGAAGAATGTAGCAAATGTAGTTCTTAATCTGAATCCCTTTGAGGATGCAACTCACATTGTGATTTTATTTATTTTTGGTAGGTTTCTTTCCGTATTAAGGTTTTCCACCCGAATATTAACAGCAATTGCAGCATTTGTCTTGGCATTCTCAAGGAGCTGTGGGGCCGTGCCCAAACAGTTTCCGAGGTACTGTACCCGATTGACCTTTCTCTCACGTTTTCATTCTCTACATAACTCCTATCTTATCATCTTACTAGTGTATTAATCTGAACCTAGCTCTTTCGTTCATGTGGCTATCTTGCAATTTCCAAATAATTGGCTAAATATTGACGATGTTTTAAAATTTTGTAACATGAGAAAATTGCATCTCTTGTAGGTTTAAAATTTTGTAACATGAGAAAATTGCATCTCTTGTAGGTTTAATGCTATCATTTGGCTCCTTTGAGGGAATGCACTCATGTAAAAAGTAAGTGTTAAAACGTAGTCTTTCTTAACATATGGGAGCTATCTCAGATAGTTTGCATCTTTTACATGTTTCTGTCATTCTTTAACTCAGTCATAAGTCTTTAACTTCGCCATCTGTTATGAAGATGTACGTCATTACTTCATTTTTTTTATCGTCACATGTCTCTCCTTCCTTATTGTATCATACTCAATCGAAGCACAACATTTGAGTACAGAACCAAATCCAGATGATCCTGTGGTTCGACATTACGCAGATATCGAATGTCGTCTGTGACATTTTGATGGGATTTCCTTTGAACCTTACTGATGTTCTGATTCAAATATATGTAACAAAAATGCACAACTAAATCGTTCTCTTGCAGATTGTTGGTTTGGAAGAAGAAAACCTCATTTTATTTCATGAAAAAAATAAGGTAACAATGCACATTAGTTTATACCGTTAAACTGAAGGGTAACTGCATGATGACTAATTCTTTCCTTTGGGAACACCTCCAGATTATGCATATGAATTTGGTTGCTACTGGCTGCTTAGCATTATGTTTATGTCATGTTTCATAATCCGTTATGCAAATTTTAAACTCTTTCTGCATTGGTTATAGAAGGGTGGACAAGTTCGCAAGGTATGAAAATTTAAATTCCTACAACACTGATACACAGAAAACCATATATCCTCCACCAAATGCTAAACCATAAAACATTTCTTATTCTTGAGCTCTTCTTAATTCTGCATTGTTTTCAAACTTTGCTCTTGCATTCTTCATCCATTACGAAGGGTGGAATGAGGAAGTCAACAAATTCCTTACAGATATTTGATCGTATGTATCTTCTCTTAGAATCCTCTTACTTCTGGCTAACAAATATCTGTTTTTTTTTTTTCACACCAATGTGTTTATTAATATAATAATTGAGCTAACATGTGTTGTTTTATTTCATTTTGGTTGCTGGGTGTTTTATGTTTGCTTATCCAACTTCCCTGTTGCGAGTACTGTTTGTTCCAGTAGTTGTGAGATCTTGATTGATTGTTGGATCGTTGTGAGGGTAGTGTGAAGGTGCGTTAACTAATTGCCTTATGTGTCTCTCTGGCTTAGGTGATCTGGGTTTGTTACTAGCAAATATCAGCTGGGTTATCTTCTGTTGTGGAGTTTTAAGTTCTTAGTTATGGTTGTAGTGGTTTATGATTGTCTCTTAATTTGAAGGCTGGATTTTTATCAATATTTTTTGTTTACCTGTATGTGTGAGGTGGCGAGTCTCCTTTATTTAGTTAAAAATATTGGCGAGTCATTTCAGATTGTTGGTTTGTAACTCAGCTGTGAAAATTTCGTGTTTAGTAATACATGGTTCGTACTGGACGTCTTATTTTCCTCTATTTTCTTGAAATTGTTAGTTCTATTAAGGAGCAAATAAATTGAAGGAGAAGTAGAGAAGACAAACTAAAATTTCTATCATCCATATACATTAATTTCATTTTTTGTTACAGATTGCGTGAGCTTGGTTATTTCTTTTGTTTTTATTTTCCTCCTTTTTTATGATATTGTTTCGGAAGTCATTTGATTGCAATATCCGTGACAATCCGTTATGTGTTTTGGTTTTTTGGGATTTTGATTAATATTGGAGCATTGTTTTGTTTATTTTCATTTTTGTTACAGATTACGTGAGCTTGGTTATTTCTTTTGTTTTTATTTTCCTCCTTTTTTATGATATTGCTTTGGAAGTCATTTGATTGCAATATCCGTGACAATCCGTTATCTGTTTTGATTCGTTGGGATATTGATTAATAGTGGAGCATTGTTTTGTTTAGTGATACTTCGTGGAAAGGACAATAATCTTTATACATTTGTATAATGTTGGCACAATTAGATGACTTAAAAGTTACATATAGCTTGAAATCAGGTGCAAAAGTTTTATCTGTGTGTGATTAGTGTTGATTTGTTTGAATTTTGCATGTGATGCTGTCGCAATGCGCAGGTTGTGACCTAGTAGATCTATTTGATCCATTATGTTTAACTTTGGGTGTCGTATATTTGTAGAATATATTAGTTCCCCACATGATGCAGATTTTTCGATATTAGCCCTCTATACCTTGAATCTTTATCTCTTCATATAGACTATCAATCTCTTACTAGAAAAGCATTCACCACAATCCTCCGTAACAAATTGGTTGACCTGACCTTTAGAGAAATATTAACTCCTGAAATTGATCTTTATGATTGCATTATGTTTAACTCGGGGTGTTGTATATTTGTAGAATATAGTAGTTCCCAACATGATGCAGATTTTTCAATATTAGCTTTCCATACCCTGAAGTCCTCCTTTTCTCTTCATAGACTATCTCTGACTAGTAAAGGATTTACCACAATTCTCCCTAGCAGACCGTTTCACCAGATGACAAACCACACACAATTGTGAATAGATGAGAAATAATCTCATTAGCTCTGTTGATTCTGACCCTGATATGTCATTGGCTTTCTTATCTGTATCAAATTTTATATCAGATAAACTACCTTTCCTTAATTTTTGACTTATTGTGTGCGCCAATTTATTTGCAGCCTAAACATTATCCTGAATATATCTACCTAGCAAAAGCCAGACTGAAAAGTACCTACATAAATGTAGCAGAATTTTGTTAAATCTCCATGCCCTGATTCTGATATAATTGAAGATGTCAGTACTTGTTTTCCATAATGTCGCTCAAGTTGTTGTTGCGATAGGTATACTACTTTCTCTACTTAAACTGATGTCTTTTCACATTCTAACTATTCTATGGTTTTCTTATTTTAAATTGCTATAACTTGAAAATATGCATATGGACATAATCATTTCTTCTATTACTACTTTAAGTGGTCATTCTTTTTTGAAATTTGATCCTTATAATCGGGTTGGGATGCATGTAATCCTTTTCTTTTTAACTTCTTTGTTTTGGTGAAAAAGAAGAATGCGCGTGGTCATCTTAAACAACACCCTATTTTTCATAGTATGTGCTTTCTAAGTCTCTCACTTAATTTGTGGCTGCTTTAGATAAATGATCTTGAGGACTTTTGACTTTTTGATAGTTCTTATATCTTCATTTACTGATCAATTAAGTTACGGTTTTGATGCCTTGAGGATGTTAGTTTTCAATTCCAGTGATTAGGACTTGGCGATTTCGCATTTGATGCAAATACCAAGGATGTGATACTCTAAATTAAACAATTCCAGTGCACGAACTAGTGTACAGAAACATTTGTGGCAAATGAGAAAAATGGTGGGGGGAAAGGGTGATCAATAAGAACTGATTGATACCAATGAAGAAGAGGGGTTAGTGTACCTCTTGCATCATTTGGAACCTCATTCCTCTTTCATATCAGATGGAACCAATAACAAGATCAGCCGATAGCATTTTTCATTTCCGGTGATCAATAGCCCCTATGAGGGAAAACCTCATCAGGAGGATGGATGATGCATCCACAGGTATCCCATAGCCATTCTTGCACATCAATATACTCTAGCTGGATCAAAGTTTGTGCCTTTCACCCCAACTTGAGTAGGCCTTTATAAAGAATCCAAAATGTTTTCTTCGTTCTCCATATCCCTTAGCACATTGGGCATGATTCCCGAAGTTTGCGACGGAAATAACTGGCAATAATGCATCACAGCACACCTAACGTCGATACAGTGGTTTTATGCTCAAATAACTCGCAATGATGTCAAAGAGGATATTTGATATCTCATTGAGATCAAATGGACCACACTGTTTCCAAAACCATTAAGAGGTTATTTACAACCATCCACAAGCAGAACCATTTCTGTGCCTGTTTAGCAACGAAACACCCTCCTCTAAAATCTCAATGACTTGGTCAAAATCCTCCTCATATGGAACCAACTTGTCCCGCAAAAGCGACACATCTTTGCTCAGCTTCTCCCTAGCCACGACATCAGCGTAAGACAGCTCGTCGCTGAAGAGGCCAATGATGCTGGGGAATGAGCTGGTACGTCTTCCGCGAGGGGATTTGGTCGCAGAGTTCGCGGGAGAATCTGAAAGTCGAGAACTTTGTCAGGGTGAAAGTGAACCGGGGGGGTTCAATTCTGGGTTTAATGCCGGATCTGTGGCGGCAAAGTAGCTCCGCTTCGGCTGCATCATAGACTTTAAAAATTCACTTCATTCGAGCTACTAGTCGTTGCAGTGCCGGTAGTGCGTGTGAGATATGCCACAGCGACCGCTGCTCAACACGCGGTATCTCTGCGACGGTTTTGGACCTAGCACACACGACACGAACAAAGCATTCATTAAACTGATAAGATGAATGCATGCTTGCCTTAGAGACTCCAGCAATAACTAAACTAGTGAATAAAAGAAGTGAAAAAAGATTTAATATCGCACCTGGAATATTGACAGAGGATACAGGCAAGGCGACTACGAGAGGAGGCGCGAAGACGGAGAGAGACGAGGTCGACAGCAGAGGAGGAGAAGAAGAAGAGAGGGATACAGGGCTAGACAGCCTAAACTGAACACTGTACGGACAGAGGAAGGAGGAAGAAGGAGAGGGATACAGGGCTAGACTTGTGCTGGGTTTCTCAATTTCAGAACAATCAAGCCCAAGCCCAACAATAGGTACACTGAACAGCCCAAGCCCTTACACTGAACATTATTATTTATATAATGTTATAAATTAAAGCTAAAATTAATAAATTGAGATATACACAACTGGCGACGGCGTAGATATATACCTCGCAGCGACAAAGCGCAAATCCAGCTTTTTTTGTTCACGGATCCCATCGTCTTCCCCACCCTCTCTTATAAATTCTCTGATTTTTTTCCCTCACATTTGCGATCATTCTGATAAACGTATCAGTAATCGTTGTCGATTGAGGCTTTTTAGGGTTTTCGAGATGGGGCAACAGTCGCTGATCTACAGCTTTGTGGCTCGGGGGACGGTGATTTTGGCGGAATATACGGAGTTCACGGGGAATTTCACGAGCATCGCTTCCCAATGCCTTCAGAAACTCCCCGCTAGCAACAACAAGTTCACCTACAATTGCGATGGCCACACTTTCAATTACCTCGCTGAGAACGGATTTAGTATGTATTGTTGTTTGTTTCAATTTTGTTGCTGGTTTAGATTCATTTTGTTTCCGTCTGGATCTCGCCTTTTTTTTGGATTGCTTTGGTTTGGGTGAATTGTATTTGCGGGATCTATCAGTTGACCGCTTGATCTCATTCGAAAAAGGATTTGTGTGCACCTTGACTTCAACGAGGTCTCGATTTTGTGAGGTTATTTTTAAGTTCAGACATCTGATCTTTGCTTTCGTTTGTTTTGGAATTGCTTATTTTGGTTACTATAGCTTTGTTTTTCCCTTTGCAAGATTTATTATATTTTGACCCTTCAATTATTAGTAATTGCAAGTTGTTGTCTGTGTAGATCTCGATTACTTCATGTTTGGTTCCCTCTGAACACAGAGAAAAATATAATTTATGATTGTGGTTCTTACAATTTTTTTTTGAATGGATTGTGATTCTTACGTTTAATGTATTGGTTTTGCTTTTGCAAATAAAGAAGAAGCTGATGGTGCCTACTTTGGTATTTTATTGTCCAGAGATTGAAAATTTGTGCGTAGTTTTACTTGAAATCAGTCTGTTTCATCATTAATAATGGATTCATTACGATCTACCAGATTTTTTTATAAAATTTGGTTGGATGAATGCCTCAAGTAAATGATATATTTGTGGATGGAGCCTCAAATAAATGTACCACTATCAATTTTATTTTTGGTGTATCCTGTTTTTATCAGTTGCTATTGTATCCCGTATTTAGAGGCCTATGATTAGAGAAGACGGTGCATTATCATCTAGCAGATTAGGGAGTTTATGTGCAGAAACTTGCAAAGTTCTTTGTCCGGGATCCATTTGAAATGCTGGATCTGTGGTTAAAATATTCAATACGTGTTTTAGTTCATGTAAGCATATGAATATATGTTAAATTATACAGTTGTTTCTTCTTGTGATCAGACAGTGTGTGTGCTGATAGAACTTTTAATTCTTGTTGGATGCTGCAGCCTACTGTGTGGTTGCAGTTGAAGCTGCTGGCAGGCAACTTCCAATTGCATTTTTGGAGCGAGTCAAGGAAGACTTCAACAAGCGATATGGTGGAGGGAAAGCTGCAACAGCTGTTGCCAACGGATTGAACAAAGAGTTTGGGTATGTGTCTTACTCTTCATGTCAAGATTGTAGATGTTTTTTCATTAACCTTCTTTTTTAAGTATTCCAGTCTCTATATTGATATTGTAGATCCAAATTGAAAGAGCATATGCAGTATTGTGTGGATCATCCTGAAGAAATTAGTAAGCTAGCAAAAGTGAAGGCTCAGGTTTCTGAAGTCAAGGGTGTTATGATGGAGAATATTGAAAAGGTAAAGAATGGCTTATAGTTCCCTCTTTTATTTTATTTGACTAAGGATGACCTGCATGTATTTTCTTTTTACTTCGTGCTTCTGTGTGTTATGTAATCACCGACAAAATCATTACACATCTCTCAGTGATTGGTTAAAGAGAATGGTACTTAGGACTACTTAGGAGTACTGTAATATCATTTACGTTTTTGATTGTGCAGGTCCTTGATCGAGGTGAGAAGATTGAGCTGCTGGTGGATAAAACTGAGAACCTTCGCTCACAGGTTAGTCTGATGCAAATCTTTAAGAATCCCAATTTTTGAGTTGATTGAAATATCTACCTCTCTTCAAGCTTGCCCCTGCATTTGTTGGAATGACATATAAGCTTGATCTGAACTTTTTCTTCTTGTTGTTCTCATCCTCTATCTTGGTTCTCATGTCTGATTTATTATAATTTTGTTCTCACTGCAGGCGCAAGATTTTAGACAGCAGGGAACTAAAATGAGAAGAAAGATGTGGTTTCAGAACATGAAGATAAAGTTGATTGTTTTGGGTATAATCATCGCATTGATTCTCATCATAATCTTATCTGTATGCCATGGCTTCAACTGCTAATGTGCTGTGGATTTACCTGCATTTCTGAATCTCTTGTCTTGGGAAGTTGTTATGCCTTTGCGTTGGATAGTCCACTCGTAGACATCTCCTCTGGGGGGACGTATAATCTAGGATTACATTTCTCTTCAAGGATCTGGGTTTTGTATTTTGGAGTGACTGTATAGCTTATAATGCTTTGACTTGAGTGGATTAAATTTCTCTATGCTTTATGATGAGGATTTTTTGTTATGTAATTAGAGTATGATGTCTGTAGGATTGCCAGTCCAGAATGATTCTTCATAATTTTTTGTTTTCCTGTCGTCTGACATCGGTTTTCTCTACTTATTTCGTTATCTTTTTGAGGTTTTCCATTTTATCATCCTTCAGCTTTTACCAAGCCTCCGTTGTTTGGAGCACGGTTTTGATTTAGTATCAAAAACAATGAAAACTCTATATATCCCTAACAATCTCTTCCATAACCGTCCATAACAAGATTACGTCATTTAATTACATTGAATTTTGTTATTACATTAATAATCTTAGCCCATTACCAGATCACATTACGATTCGCTTGTTTATTCTAGTTTCTTTGAATTCAGAACATGGTAAGGGTGTTCTTGGGAGTTTTGAAGGAAGGGATGAAGGGGAAAACTTATAAAGGGAAAGAATGACAT
This sequence comes from Tripterygium wilfordii, assembly GCF_013401445.1. NCBI lineage: Eukaryota > Viridiplantae > Streptophyta > Magnoliopsida > Celastrales > Celastraceae > Tripterygium > Tripterygium wilfordii. The sequence continues at coordinate 15,077,398 of NC_052244.1, read as the reverse complement.
GATTTAACGGGCATACATGCGTGCTTTTCATTGATGGTATCTAAGCCCAGTTCTCAGAGGAAAAATCAATCCACCAGTATATTTAGGTATAGAAATCAGCCAAAACGAAGACGCAGTCACACCTCGATAAATTTAAAGAAACTGCGGTTCGCTTCCTTTGCAGCAAAGCTAGAACCCTACATGCGCTGCAGGCACAGGTCAACCAGTTAACTAAATAGAATTGGCAAAACGAGGGAACAAGAGTTTCTCGCTCCTACTAATTTTGGGAGAAAATGTATTGAGATGTTTATAATGTACTAAGAAAATTGTTAAATCTAAATATAATATCAGACATTATTTTGACATATGATTACCACATTTTCACCATGCAACAAGTCAATAGTACATATGTCTTTTCAACCATAATAACTAATTACCAATCTACAAAATCTAATAGTTTGAAGTTTGCACTCACCCTTCTATTCAGGTCGACAACTTTGGCATTAAAAAAACAGTGGCAGTCTCTGTTCTCCTGATGCATATGAAATGATACTCCTTTTAAGCTGGGGAATATATTGTGCTCCATGGAAAGCGGCAGCTCGTAAAATATTTAGAGGTCCAAAATCAACAGAATATGCTTTTTGAAAGCCATCAAGGATTGCCATCATTGTAACATTGGCTGGTTTCCTTTCTGCTTCATATTTTTTCAATAGCGATATCTGCATAAAATTAAACCGATCCATGAAATGCACTTGAAAGCGTAACACTTAAAAACAAAATTCTCAAGATAAGAAATAGCATAACTGTGTAGTGTAATTTTATGGCTGTAATAGCAATAAATATGCACAGATATGAGCAAGGCAACGCCATGACGCTGAATATCCTCCAATTCAGAATTTACCACACAACTACAGTCTACGTACAATGTAGCTGGCGAAATATGTTAAATTGGAGTTGTATGACCAACTGCATACCACATCCGAAAACAATATACTACAGCATTCACAAGGTAACCTTCAGATTGCAATTAAGATGTTTCAGTGGGCTATACTTGTCACTGAGATCACAATTAAGCAACCTTTCCACAGTGCCAGGGCTCATCCCCTCATGCATGCAAGAAAAAAATAGAAGTAAATTCATAGAGAAAAAGTATATGTAGTAAGCCAGCCACCAAAGTTCAGACTAATCATCTGTACTCTTCCAATCTTCCAACCTTTCATCACTCATCAGTACTTTATAATAAAATATAGGAGAATTGAGCCTTTTCTCCCGTGATTTGAATACTATTACATGCTCAAGGATATCAAACCTAGGGGATGCCATCTACCCTTCCTCTCTTTTTACGTATTTTATTTTCCTTTCTTTTACTTAAGCCAAAGGGACATGGATTAACTAAAGGCATGCTTTCCTTTACTACCTCAATTCATGGTGACAGAATTCAAGTTCTCGAGTCAACCACCATTTATGAGCCTAAAGGAGTTGGTCAAATTTTCCTTTTGGAAAAAATCCAAATGAATTTCATCTCCTACTCTAGTGTCTTACCGACTATAATAAATTAATAATGGTGGTGATAAATTCTGTAGTGGCGAGGGTAGCTTGAATGGATGATTTCTGTTAAGCATTCTTAAATGAAACAATTCCAATCCTTGTCGTTTACCTGTCACATATGTTGGTAAAGAAAATACTTGAATTTATGGTTCATGTGTATCTGGTGAAAAGCTCACAAGAGAAAAGGACCACAAAGCCTATAAAGAATAAGCATATGAACCCTTCATTTCGTTTCAAAGATGCCTTCCACAGAAAATTAGCATGTCTATAAAATATCTTGCAATAACAATAATTACAAAGTACAAACAGCAGATATGTGACGGTAAAAAATTCTAGTGCAAGGATGAAAAAAGATTCTCAAAAGATGACTTACCTCACCAACGTCAATGCCTACCGCAATTCCCTCAGCAATGATTCTTGACAGAGTAAATGCATCTCCAAAGCCTAAATTGACTCCTTGACCAGCCAAAGGGTGAACAGTATGTGCTGCATCGCCAACTAGAACAACACGCTTGGATGCATACTGATTAGCATGCATGAGAGACAATGGAAATGCCATTCTTGCAGATGCCAACTTGACAACCTTGGGTGGAACTCCAAAGCACTCATTAGCAGATGTTGTTAGATCTCCTCTACGCCAAGGGAGCACGCCTTCACTACTTAATAAGCCTGATTTAGGATGAGGACCATATCCATAATCCAGAGCATTATTGACAGCTTTAACAAAATCATCCTCGCTCATCGATTTAAAAGTCGATGACTCTTCTGGATTCATAGTCCAAACGATGTTGCTAAACTTGTCCCCCATTGGTAGAAGCGCAATTGGACCAGTAGGAAGAAACCGCTGCCATGCACAATGACTTTCTATTGCAAGTTCAACTGTACAGATGACTGCACTCTGAGAATATTTCCATCCAGTTGTTTTAAATCCTCCAAGCTCCCTGACTCGAGACTTGGCCCCATCGGCTCCAACCTGAGGTCACCATCATGCAAGTAAATCAGTTGTTACTGTTGAAAAACAGTACGATAATCTCATGATTCTCATCCCATTATCTTAAAAGAAGCATAGTAATTTCATTCACATGTAGATGTAGTGAACTAACCACCAACTTCGCATACAAGCTACTGCCATCACTTAATTCCAGCTTTGCTGAATGACCTTGTTTGGACGATGGAGTCACTGATGAGACATTGTCCGTCTCTGCAGATGAAGAGCTTGGAGGTAAAGCCATTGAAGTTAATCTGGAAGGGTATATTGTGTTCTGGAAATCTGTATCCTGCACTCATTTAACATATTGATTTCATAAATTTTACCAGCTTTACTGTGGCCTTCTGTGCACCTTGGATCTAATAAAACCAAACAACTTGATAGATTTTGCAGGAACCAACTCAAGCCTAATCATAGTACAAACCCCAAACCAAAAGAACATCACTGCTTTTGATCAGTTTAGTTTACTGTTTTTAGAATAACCACGTTATTCAGTTTTGATCAGGTTTGTAACTCAGTAACTTTATTTCATATTTGCACTTGCATCAAAAGAAAAATGAAACTAAAAGACGTAAATGCTTAAACTTATCACCAAATCTACATAACACCCTGTTTTGGACGGGGTCACAGATAGGCAAAATTCACGCAGACCTTACCCCCACATAATATGTGGTGGACAGGGAAGATCTATCTATGGTGAGTACAGGACAAGCGAGTATTAATTGCATAAAAATGAATTTCACTTTTTCCCATTCAAAAAAATAAAAGAAATTCACTACTGCATTGCTCCAGAAGAAGAAAAAAGGGAGACAGGAGGGGAGGGAGAGTTAAAAAATAACATCACATAAGACTAATTAATATGCACAAATGATTAAGAGCCTAACTACATATTAAGAAGTTAATGTCTTATTTTAAATATATTCATTTAGTTATTCTTTGACGGGGTACTAAGCAATTTAATTATTGTTCTACATTGATTTCATGATTTATCTTTGGACCCTGGACAGCAGAGGATTAGGATGGGGCTGATGTTTTTAGCACAATTTGAAGACCCAAAGAACGTAATATAGATATGTAAAGATAATATGATGTCTAATCAAACACTGAATTTAATAAGACGACAAAAAACTTGTAGCCTTTTTAAACATTTTTATGAATTACGACATTGCAGAGGAAAATACCTGCATACACGAGAATAGAGAACTATGAAGCACCTTATTCTCCACCACGCATCTGAATCAAAAGCTCGATATCAGCACATATGCCATTAATAAGACCAGAATACAAAAGCTTATATTCATCATCTCTCGCACATGTTTGCTTACCCTAGAAATTCTTTATTTACATCTCTGGCAGCGTATCTTGTGTATCCTAAGCCAGTGTAATCCCAAACCTACAAAAGATCAAAACAAAATGCAGTACCTAATTAAGGGAAACCCTGCGCTTTGAGGCTTTGACCAAGTGAACCTCCAACACTTAAGCACCCCTCGCCCCAAACATCAGTAAAATCACTGGTGCTTTCTTGCCAAGGAGACTCGAACCAGGGCCTCCAAGCTAGAAGCATTCACCCTGGCCAACTCGTCTGCACCTGGGGGGGCCACAATTCTTGCCCCTTAAGCTGTATTTACCACTATAAATCCACACTTCCTCTATATGCATCTTCTTAAACAATTAATAAGTAAGGATTAGAGGATAAAATGATGCAGGAAAGATCTCAATTTACATTCCTAAAAGTGATTTTGATGATTTAGGGTTGGGGAAATTGGAGATCTAGATTCAATCTTGGGGAAAGAGAGGGTTTTGGCAATGTTAAGTATCTGATTTTGGCATACTTGCATCTCCATCGTGAAATCATAAGCACGCAGTAGAACGTTGAATCCAACAAAAGCCTCATACACCCCATATAATTCAGTTCAGTAGTCTATAAAACTAATTATAAATTGTAAACAAGAGATATAACAGATATGAGAGGAGAAGGGAATTGATCATCACCTGCATCATATCAAAGTATGCATGCCGATGCTGTTGGACATACTGCCAAGCACCAATATCTGCAATGTTTTTATTTGAAGTATATATCACAGAAAGTCCAATAAATATCTTAAATGCCCATTGCTGGATTTTCTAAACAGAATGCAATTTAGGTTTAAGGTTCCAACAAATGAGGAGCCTCGGGTTCATCATATACCTCTATAACAAAAGGAGAAAAATGAACTGCATGCACAACAGAAACATGACATAAAATTCCTTACTTAGATGGAGCCATTAATTTGCAAAATGAAATAACATGCCAACGTATGATATCAAAAACTAGATCAGGACTATTTATAGATGTTGATATTCACGTGATGCTATGTACACCTTAATGGTTTGGTACCATAAGGCTAGGAAGTAAAAAAACAAAACAAATGATTGTGATCAACCTAAAGATATAAACCTTTCGAACTTATCTTGTTTAGATCAATTAGGTCCTCTCATTTTTTAGGGATGAGTTTCTCCTTAATTGTTTCGGCGCATGTTAGCTTAATTGAGCACGTGTAATAATATCAACAATTAGATAAAAAGATTAAAATACTTATATAACTCAATGGTTTGGTTTGGATTGCTTTGTGTGGGTTTATCAGGATTTTTCATAATTGAACCAAGGCAGAGTGATATAACATCAATTTGGTTGAACTTTTGGTCTGACTGGGGTTCATTGAACCCTATGTCTTAGGGGAATGATAAGCCTTCTATGAGTCTATCACTTATTTGTCTGCAGTTGTTTTCCAGCACCCCAAGTACCAGCACATAAATTTTTGTAAGCAATAACGGCCAGTCACTACACTTAAGCTGATCAACAATATTTACCAACTGATGATTTCATTCTCAAAAAAAAATCAATTTAAAATCTTATGCATTAAAATTTCTTCTGAGAGCACTCTTTGATATAAGCTCAGAAATGAAGATGCACTCTCTTCATGTATATGATTAATGGACAACATGTAAATAAGCGCACGAAGAAAAAGAAAAGCAAAAAAAAAAGGGGGGGAGGAAGGATAATTGTGCTACTCTTGATACCTTTAAAAAGAGATATGGTTGCAGGAGTGACCGTACTGACCCTTGGATCAGGAGGATCTTCTCTCTTGATGCACTCTCTACGCCCTAATGTAGGATTGCCATCAATAATGGCGACATTCAAATGCTTTGTCAATGGCATTCTTGCTGCAAGAACACAATAAACGTGATAATTAGGTTTTCTAGGTCAGAAGTATTCTGAAATTAGGTTTTCTTTTTCAGAAGGAAATCCTCTAAAATTAACTAGTCCAAATGATATCTGGAACCAGCATACACAATATATCTCTTGCAAGATATGTATACCCAACCTCCATTTTACAATTCAATTTTGCGATTCCGATTTTACACCCCTTCTCTGATTCCAATCCGATCTTACGTTTTCACTACCATGATCTTCTTGCATTAAGTTTAAACTAGTTAATGGCATTAACTAGTTTAAATTTCACTTGAGCCATGATTCTAATACAGATTATGAATAAAAATAATAGTTACGGCTCTCATTGACTTTAAGCAGATATTGTCAATCCCACCACTAGGCATGCATTCTCCATGTACCTGTTACACATGCCCACTATATGGCATTGAGGTACAATTGATGAGTATCAGATCCATAAACCACTTTCCTTAAGGACAGAAGCTTTGAGAGGACGACCACTTAACTACACACATGACACATGTAATCCAATGGTGGACAGGCAAAAAATAGGTCTTGACCAAGTCACAAAGTGGGCAATCATCGCGAGTTTCACACTTGGTGTAATATGATCCTAATTAGTGCATAATGTTTCACAGCGCACCTAATAAACATACTTACCCATTACATTTTTATAGCATGAGAAATGTTAAAATAATTGGAAATCATTAATACAGTATTAATCCATACATGGAACTAAAATAGAAGTAAGATACCATCCACTATTGAATAACAGCTTACTAAGATCTATGCATGTGACAAACGGAAAGATCCTAGCATAGGAAATATTTCAAGGCAAGATGTGCCAAGCACATCATTCTTCAGAAAGAAGAACAAGAAAAGTCAAGAAAATTTCTAACCTGTGCAAAAGGGGATCTTATAATCAATAACTCGATCGTACAAGGCAATATTAACACTTAATGAAACCAATATATTACTGACCCAAAGAACAAGCTAGAGCCATGCCAACCATGCCTCCCCCAACAATAGCAATGTCATGCTGGCCGGAGTTCTGCTTATTTTCCTTCTCCTGCAATGTTGCAGAAAAGAAATTGATTGGGTTCAAAAACAACTGATAGCACTCAGTAAAGTCCAATCTAGTTCTTTTTATAGGCAAGTATACAGTGGGGTGGGGAGACTCGAACCCTGCCCTTTTGGGTAGCGGTGAGGGGCCTCTGCCATCCAGGCTAGAGGTCATCCTTAAAGTCCTATCTAGTTGTCTATGGTAACAAGCAACACTGATTTAAATGGCCAAGCTTATCATCAGCTGCCTTAAGGCTGCCAAGAACAATTTTAAAATAAAAAAATAAACAATATTTTCGCACAGAATTATACATCCCAGAAAAAAAATTCTACACCTACCATAAAAAAATGAAGATTATTACCGAGATAGGTTGGCCATGATTAACACTAGATGCTCTTCCAGCTGCATCACTACAGAAAGCTTTTCCAAGAGATCTCAATAGATGTGCATTTGCAGAAAATTTTCTTCTGATCACCCTGTTTGCATAAGAAAATTCTTTCAAACATAAACACACCATATTTGCACATAAAAGGCAGAAAGAACAAATCAAAATAATTATACAGTTGCTATTCCAGAAATATAAGTATTTGCGGACCATCCAAAGGAACAAAAGCAATACATTTGCACACAGTTTTACAGGAATTTTCTAACTCGCATTCAATATATCAAACAAATGTTAACATACCAACAAAAACATTGCAGGTTAACCAAATTTGAAAGAAACTGTTGATCCACACATAACAAATGACCACAATAAAACAAGCTGGATAGCTTATGCATGCTTCTCTCATTTAGAGTACTTGACCTTATAATTTTTGAACAGTACATTCTCTCCTCTCTTACTACAGAAAGAAAACAGAATACCAGATATCCAAAGCCATGGAATTACTGAGACAATATTTCAAACAGCCTGTGTGCATAGCTTCAACTTATCCTCTCTACATTTTTGGATTAATTTCTCCCAAATTTTAACTTCTATTTACACAAAACTAAACGAAGCGTGAATGGAGCAATTAATACAAAATGCGTACCTATTCATTGTTCACGAGCTCGGAGAGTGCGATTGAGACTGAAAAAAAGGCTCAAACAGCCAACGGAACGTTCAGCGATTGCGAATCACAAATCGCTCCAGATCAGCGATTTTCCATAAGCTCTTGTGAGCAGCTTCAGAAGAGATGGACCCCGCATCAAGCTTGTGGAACGCAGCAATGGTATTGGAAGGAGGATAGCAGGTGCTTTCGTAAAGACGAGAGGTTAGGAATATGCGAGGCTTAGAGCATTCAGTCGGTCCAATAAGGGAAAGGCCCATGTAATGTAAAGCACATGAAGGTTTTTTTTTTTAATGATAAAAATCACAACAATTAATATATCAATTATCTCAGCTGTCGGATCTGATGGACAATTGTCCAAGTAAATTCGTGAGTTCTACATATCTCACATACGTTATGTACATGAAATCTTATGCATATAACTCAACAGCTACATGATTGAGATACCAATGACTTAATTTGGATGATTGAGATACCAGTGACTCAATTGGGATAATTGAGATATCAACCGCTGTTGAAATCCCCATAATCCTATTATGCCTAAAGATCCTCGTCATTATGTTTCTATCTTTCTCATTCTCTCCAACCACCAAAGCATTCAAAACAAGTCTTAAAAGATTATTCATAGCACTTTGTATATCACAACACACTTCAAGCAATCAAAGTAAAGGTAAAATTGTACTTCAGTTGCAACCATAGCTCGCTCTTCTTCAGGTGAGGTGTTATTTGCTCCGATTTACACCGGTCCGAAGATGGATCCCATGGTGGAAGAGGCGATGGGCCTTCAATTGGGGATTCATATGTGTTTAGATTTTAAGTTCCAATAGGTTAAATTAGAGGGTGATGCTTTGATTGTGAATTTGATTGATAATATCAGGGTTGGCTTGCGTGGGATCCCGAATTGGAGTATCTCAAAGGTTAGCAAGCGTCCAAAAGCTTGGACGGATGGTCTCGTCAAATGAGCAGCGGCTAAGAATCTTTTTGGCAACATTCTCAGTCACTCTCTTTCATTGTGTAGCTTTTGTTGGATACCAAACATGATCCTCTTCATCATTGTTTTGGTATTTCCCCTTTGTTGTAGTTTTGTTTGTGTCTGGAAAAAAAAATCAAAGTTCTTTACACGATTATTCTGACCCTTTATTGGCCTAGTTTGATAAAATAGAGCCCGCAGTAACGCTTGGGCATCTACCTAGTCATTTTCTATTTTCCATGCAAGAAATGAGTCACTGGCACAAAGAAATTCAATATTTACACACCTGTATTGAAAATAGTTAGAAATAAATAAACCACTTGTTGTCTTCAAAATCCGTTGTCGTCCAGCGGTTAGGATATCTGGCTTTCACCCAGGAGACCCGGGTTCGATTCCCGGCAACGGAACTTTTGAGTTATTTTTCCTATATTTTTAAATTTTGTCACAAATTAATACATATAAGCTCGATCACAAATGCATTAATCTTTTTTCTTTTTGATACATGAATTTGATTATGAAAATATGTAAACAAATAAAATTTATATTTGGAGACATATTAGTTTTTGATACATGAATTTGGCCAATGAATATGATATGTGTATGGAAAATGTGTAAACAAATAAAACTTGTTTTTTCAGATTCATCTTGATTAATTTGATACATTAAATACATTATGATACATGAATTTGCTCAATGAATTTAATTTATATTTATAATTGCTATGTGCCTAAAATTTCCTTTAAACTACAATAAATTTACCTACTAAATGTTATTTTTGACAATTTGTTAGAATTACCAATTCTTGTTATATAAATTAAATCTGGATGGACTATAAATTTAACTTTTTTCTATTACTATTAATGTTCATTTCCTTTTATTTTATTTTTGAAAAATGGTACAAACCAACAAAGTTACACCTAACGCCGTAATAGCAGCCTAGGAAATTCATTTCCACATTTAGTGTCAAGACAACTCCGACATACCATGATAGTATATGTATAAAATTAATAGCTAATACTATAATACAAATTTCACCACTTTAATACGTTTCCATCTTTAAAAATGTTAAAAATTAATTTCCAATTTCAAAAATTGGCATAAAATCTTCTATAAAGAATCATTCCATCTTCAAACTAATTCTTAATTTACATAATAATATAAATTTTCCTAAGTACTGTTGACAAGTTATATATATATATATATATATATATATATATATAAGGGCACACTTCCTAGTTCCTCTCCATATAATATCTACAATGGAGTCAAAGAAAAACTATGCATTAGTTTTGATTGCCTGTTTGATATTAGGAATGTTTGTGGAAAATTCCTTAGCCCAAGGTCCTGGTTGTGTGCGATTTTGCCTCCCTTTGTGCCGATTTGCAGCGACTATAGAAAAATGCCATGAGTGCATGGCTGCTTGTCACAGAAAACAAACCAATGCACTGTTGGATGTCAAGGTATATAATCCCTTTATATATGTTGGATTCATATTATAATTGATTGTTTTAGGGGTGTAAACAATCGGTTCTAAATGTTTTTTTTTTTTCGATTTTTTGATAAAAAATTAATCGACTAATCGGTCGATTAATCGGATTATTTGGTTATTTTGTCGTTTAACCGTTCCATCTTTTTTTCCCCGATAATTTCTTACTGCCCTAATTATTTTTCTCTCAATTTTCTTCAAAAATTCAAATGTAATTTTTTTTGTTAAATAGAAGAATTATCTATTTCCTAACACAATCAAATGTACTTATTGGGTGTTCTCTTTCCTTGTACTAGATGAAGACGAAGATGGAAAATGTCTGAACTCATCAACGAGAACATGGGCAAGCTGCTAATTAGTCGGACAAAAGATTTGAAATAATTTGTATTGTGAAATAAATTAAGTTATTTATGAATAAGCCATGGATATCTTTTGTTTCTACACATCGATCCCGATGTTATGTTTATCTTTACAACTTTTATATATTTCGAAAAATGATAAAGATCTCAACATTTACAATTCCATTAATCCTAGTTTATGAGTTGTACGCGCAGAGTGAATTTGTGGGCTCCATATTTTCCACATGATGTACATGAAATCCATGTGCGTTCAATTTAACAATTGGAATACCAGTTGGGAAGAAGGTTCATAGCAACCATCTCAAACCGTAGCTACGTCTTGAAATTCTGCTACTTTATATGTGCTTGAAAATCGAACAAAACTTGATCAAATAACCATGATTGTTAAAAGAGTTAATTACAATAAATCCCTAATGCAAGATTAGACCAATGAGAACTTCAATAAATTAATTATACCATTAAATCTTTAAGCTAACCATTAATATTTCATTAAGCACAAACGTATTAAAATAAAAATACAATTTTACATATAGAGTTTAATTATTTAACAATTCTTTAAATACAAATTCTATTTAAGCTAAAATGTATGATACTCCCATTCTTGATTTGTCATAGCACATTAACAACAAATATGCTACCATTTATAACCAGCATATTTGCTATCAACATATACGCCATCATATATGCTACAAACAAAATTATTTGTCAAACAAATCCAGCGTCATTAACATAAAAAGTTAATGCCGGTGTTTCAAACAACGTCATTGTATTTTACTATTTTTTTTTTCAAAAATAACACTAATGACACTATTTGAATGTTTCAAACAACCTCAAGTGCTGCATTGGTAAATAATTATTTTGAGTGACAAATCAGTATTAATTTTATTTAAAATGTCATTTTGGTAAAAAAAACTTATATATATGAGACAAAAATTATGAACCCCAACCTGGCTGCATATATTAATCTCATCCGGCCAGGTTCGGGTTTACTCAATTTAAACCTAATTAGAAAGATAATAATTACACATTCCTATTTTGTCTCAAAACAAGTTTATTGTTCCAATTATACACACCCTACGATCTTCACTCTGTAAAATCTGACGGCTAATATTCCATCAGCTAATCATCCAAATTTCAGGCCTGCACCAGAGCTCCAAAACTTAGGACAACGAGCCTCTTTGCTTCGGTCTCAGTACCTCAGCTTCGGAACATAGCAAAAACTCCCCTCTAGTGAATTGTGATTATCCTCCAGTGCTGTTCGATGACCCAAATCCCCCGATCACAAACCCTAATTTTTGCTATATGTTCCTCTCTGAAGAGAATTGAACATCTCCGATAGAATTATGGGTAAAAAAGTAATATAAGTTTTTGTTTTTATGTTTTAATTTGGTGATCGTCGACGCAAGAAGACCGATATTATTAATGCAAGGTTTGATCCATTGAAATTGCAGGCGGTAAGCTAGTTCTTATCAATGCAGTTACAATTTAGTCATATATGAATGATTGTATTTGCTTATCCTATTATCATTTGAGGAATCAGTGATTATAGTAATTGAGATTCTCATTGAGAAATTGATATTTCATTTGTGGAATTATCAGCAGTTCGTTTGGTTTTTGAGCTGAATCCATGGCACAAAGTAATTGGGAAGCTGATAAGATGTAATTCTTCTACTTCTTTTCTTGGTTGCCTTTTTGATTACTTTTCTTAGACGTAAATTTACTGTGTCTGTTGTTTGATTTATTGCGCAGGCTTGATGTATACATTTATGATTACTTAGTGAAGAAAAAATTGCACAACACTGCAAAGTCCTTCATGAACGAAGGGAAAGTCTCCCCAGATCCAGTTGGTAATACGAATGACTCTAGTTATTGCAAGTTGATAAAATTGAAAGCTCAAAAGATATGCATAACAATCCATGCATGCTCAAAAGATATGGTGAATTTGTCTTTGCGGTATATGGAATGATGGTAGTAATTGATTAGTAATGCAAATTGAATGCCGTTAACATCAATTTGCTAGCTTTTGCATCAAATAAATGAAAATTGAATGAGTTATGATGTCAATTTGTTACTTTGTGCTGTAGACTGTTTTCACTCCTATTTTTCCAGCAGTACTAAGTTATTTAAATGGAAGGATCTGTTTTAGATAGCTTAACTGGGAGAAAGAGTGCGGTGGGGGAGGTGGGTTGACAAGTCTGAAAGCTTTTTAGAAGTGAGATTTTTTTTTTCCTTTCAAAAAGGTATTCGTGGGTTATAACCGTGTTTGGGAGGAAGAAGAGGATAATAGAGGGTTGGGTTAAAACCTTGTTTGGGAGGATAAAGGATTAAGGGTGATTTTTAAGGGTGCAGGTTTTCTGAAGCCTCCCAGCACTCAGTTAGTTGTGTTGGAGAAAGCTCTTCCTAAGAGTTTTTTGGAGGTTTACCCAACATTCCAACACCTCTCATGATTTTCCCAATCATGTTCAACTCACACCCCCTACTTCCACACCCACACAACCGCCTATCCCCACAAATTTGATTACGGACAGTCTGTCCTGTGATCGCCTTTCCTACCAAAAAGGTAACCCAACAAAATCGGGGTTTTTTCTAGACTAGACCTTCGGGATTTTTTTAGGATTCATACATGCATTGATCCAGTCGAAGAACCTGCTCCAGAGCGACTACTCCGCCTAGCCTATCTTCCTGCCCGCCCCGGGTTCTCTCTGCTCGGTTACACAATCAATCCCAGATCCATCCATTTGAGGTAGGTAAAATTCCGCGCTCTTCTAATTGCGTAGAAGGGTTCAATAGCTCAACCAGTGTCCTAGGAAGCTTAGCGAACGACTACCGAGTTCCCAAGCAGGAAGTTCAAACTAAACAGGCTATGTGCGAACCACCCACACAATCCCCAATCCCCACAAATTTGATTACAGACAGTCTTTTTAACATGTTTGATGTATCTATAACTAATTTTTATATATGCAGCAATTGATGCTCCAGGGGGTTTCCTTTTTGAATGGTGGTCTGTCTTTTGGGACATTTTTATTACGAGGACAAATGATAAACATTCAGAGTCTGCAGCTGCTTACATTGAGGTGGCATTGTAGTTTATAGCCATTGCATAGTTGATGTCCTGACATGGAACGTACATCGGTTTTCTCTCCTTTTATCTTTTCATGTTGTTGATATGCAGGCACAACAAATCAAAGCTAAAGAGCAGCAACTGCAAATGCAACAGCTGCAATTAATGCGTCAAGCTCAGTTTCAGCGAAGGGATCCTAATCATCCAAACCTGGGTGGTCCCTTAAATGCTGTTAATTATGATGGAATGCTGAGCCAGTCAAATGCCAGTGCATTGGCTGCAAAGATGTATGAGGACCGCATGAAACACTCTAATTCAGTGGATTTTGATACATCTCAACCGCTACTAGATGCTAGGATGGCCCTTCTAAAATCTGCAGGAAGCCATCCTGGGTAAATTTACGCGCATTACTCTCTGTATTTGCTGATTTAACTTCTTTGAGGGTCTTAACTTCTTCTTTTTTGTGCCAACAGTAAGTTGGTCCAAGGAAATCCTGTAAGTGTGACTGCAGCATTGCAACAAATGCAATCTACTCAACAGACCACTGTAACCGCTATATAACATCTCATTACATTGCATTATCATTCATTTTATTTTTCTTTGCAATTGAGTCTCAGATTGCTTTTTCTAGGACATTAAAGGTGAAGTGAACTTGGGTACCACAAATAGATCTTTGCCTATGGATCCTTCCTCAATTTATGGGCAGGGAATCATGCAATCAAAACCTGGGATTGGAAGTACAGGTAACTTGCTATGCCCTGTTTAGAGCCTGTAAGTGTCTTGTCTGTTTAGAGAGTAAAGATTATGATGGGAAAGTTGCTGTGAAGGTGGTGGCCTTCTGATCAGTAACTGTGAGCAAAGTAATTTATTTTTTAGGACTGAATTTTGCAATTCATGCAGATGCTATCAACATTTTAGGCTTTGGGAAGTTTTGATGATCCCGCCATTGGTATAAAATTAACCAGTCTGTAGAGGATGTATGACCCTCATAAAAGAGGCCGTCATGCATGTTAACAAGTTCTGTTTTGTAAAGCGTATCAGTGCACACTTCTCATAGATATTTTCAGTAACTTTATGGTAGGCATTAGCGATATAGATTGTCCTTTTGGATCAGAAAATTGAAGAACTTCCAGCCGTATGGCTGGGTCAGCTTACTCAAGTTGTCGAAGGAGTTCACTTGGACGACTGACAAAAGATGGTCAAGCATTTTCTTGGTCTGATTATTTCATTTCCAGTTAAAGTTAAGTAAATGCCATTTCAATGGGACCAAGGGATCCCTAGCTGGTTCCAATTGAATTTCTGTTCTTTGCTCAATTCTTGTCATTGGTGGAATGGTAAAAGCCACAGCTTCTTTGGTTGACACTTATTCTTGATGCAGTATGATGGAGTTTAGAGATTCTACTCTCAATCAAGGAGATCATCCTGAGATTGAACATGAGTATATTTAAGTTTATCTGTTCCTGTGTTCCATGCTATAATGTCTTTTAAATCACTTGTTAGATTTCCTGAAGTAGGGTCCTCTGTTTTAAATCAGGGCGTAGATGAACAGGGCTGCTTGTTAACTTTTCTTTCAGGACTTAACTTGAGCTCAAGCTTTATTTTAATTCTTTACATGTATGGTCTCTGTTGTTCTTCATCAAACCTGAAAATCCCATTATTATGCGATTGAGCAACCTTATCATTGATCCAAGAAAGGATTTTGTTGAGGCAATGGAATTTGGGCCCAATAACAGAGTTTGAGAAAGTGCTTGTTCAAGTTCTGGCGTCTTTATCTCTTTAAGTATAAACCTATGATGGTGTAATCTGTGATTTCTACTTTTGCTGGAATTTTTTCCTTATATTACATGCTATTAATATGTTAAAAATAGGAACATTCAATGCCTAAGAGTATTAACTCACTGTCCTGTTTTTGTGAGGAAAAAGCAGGACTTAAGTGTGGCTTCGAGCTCGGTGTTTGGTAATAAAAGTTTCATATCATTTATGAACTAGAATAGGCCTAGATCATCTCATGGAGCAAATTCTCTTATTTTTTTTCTTCATTCCTTCCTAACCACATAGAAGAACCAGTGAACCTGCCCTTGCCTTGGTACTTAACTATCTACTATAAATAGCATTGTGGGAATTGCCTGGCAAATGAGTTTCTTGTTTTGAATATAATTGTTTTGCACGGTAAGAGTTGCCAAAAAAAAGTTATGCCATTCAGTTCTGACCTTGTGATGTTATTTTAAGGTCCATTTGAAATAAATATTATTATCAATTTTTCTCCAGGATTGAGCCCCGGATCTGGCGGACTTCCATTGAAAGGGTGGCCTTTAACTGTATGTTAAAATGAACTTACCTGTCCTTGAAAATTTTCCAAACCGTACTTTGTTCTTAATAATTAAAGCTTTTGCTGAATCCTGCAGGGCATTGAACAAATTAGGCCAACTTTGGGAGCGCAAGTTCAAAGGCCATTTCTACAATTACAAGGCACCAGCCAGTTTCAGCTTTTGCCACAGCAACAGCAGCAGCAGCTTTTAGCACAGGCCCAGGGACAAAATAATCTAGGTAGTTCACCAGTCTATGGAGATATGAATGCCGGAAGGTTTAGGGGATTGCCTAGGGGTACTTTGAATGCAAAAGACAGCCAACCAAATGTAAATGACGGATCTATAGGTTCTCCAATGCAATCAACTTCATCAAAGGTAAATTTCCCATATTATGTGGGAGTAAGGTTTGCATACATTATACATGTCCCTAACCCGCCCACTACAGAAGCCTTGTGCATGAGAGGTGCTTACCTTTTTACCTTGCGAAGTAACTTTGGGGTAATTTTGGCTTTGAGCAGATGAACGCGCCGCATATGCTACAATCATCCTCTCAACAACAAGACCCTTTACAACAGCAACAGTCGCAAAAGGTTCTATTTACTTGATTCATTTATTAAAAGGATATGGAGTCTTCTTCTTCTTCTTTCTTCTTCTTCTTCTTTTTTTTTCTTTTTGCCAATTAAAAATAAACTTTGTATGGAATTCAATGTTCTCTTCTTAGAACTTAGGCGGTACATGTTTGAATACTGTTGTAGCTACAATTAAAAAGAAAATGAATAAGCCAGTAAAGTGAGAGGTTCTTGATTACTCAGTAGTGGTTGCAGACATAATGACTATTTCATGCTTATGATGTATTAGAATAACCGAAAACGGAAGGGAGCTTCATCATCAGGACCAGCTACTAGTACTGGTACAGGAAACACAGTAGGTCCTTCTCAGAACTCTCAACCATCTACTCCATCGACTCATACTCCTGGGGATGGTGTTGCTATCGCTGGCAATTTGCAGCATGGCAGTAACATGTCAAAAGGTTCAATGATGTTTGCTGCTGATGGAGCTGCTGCTCTTGCATCATCAACAAATCTGGTATGTATACAGTTGCAAATTTGTAGCCTAATTACCTAGACTCTAGAGACACGAAAAATACCTGAAGCAATCACAGTTAATGATAAATCTTAAAAGGATGTATGTATCTCCAAGTCAAGCTTAGAGACCCAAAAATTAGCTGGTCTCACTTGGGATCTTAAATTTTGGAAAGGTGGGTGGTCAATTAGTCTTTACATAATAACTATTACCACAAAAATTTGATAAGTAAGCACTGTTTATGCAAATGTATGAGAATTTTTTCAGCTTGATTAAAGCGTTTTCTTATTCATTAATTTCAATTTCAATGGTGCTCCTAATCATTTGATAGTGATATTCTTATCAGTCTTTTTTAATGACATATGGTGGTTAGTGTTGTAAGAATTGTGATTTGTAAAATTAACTCCAGGATAGCCCATGTTCTTGTTCGTTTTGTTCGAAAACCCAAACTTTTCTTGTTCGTTTTATTCAAAAACCAACACTTAAGGATAAAGATTCCACTGCATGGTCAATGAGTTACACACTAGATCCATTGGGTTGCTACTAGCATTGATCATCTGTCCAATTCAAATATTGAATTCGTTGCTTTGGATTTTACGCCTCACAGATTCTATTTAGCCTCAGTGAATACTACCATTCAGTGCGGAGATCATGATATATTCTATAATTGCAGGAAGACTTGGAACATTTTGCAGATGTTGGTTCCTTGGACGATAATGTGGAATCTTTTCTCTCACATGATGATGGTGATGGAAGGGATGTGTTTGGCAACCCATCTGAATATAATGCTGAAGCCTCAAAGGGTAACCACTATCCGCCTAGAAATTTTGTGTTCTAAACTTCTAATTGACCACAGCTTTTGTCATCTTCTATCCATTTCAGGTTTTAGCTTCAGCGAAGTTGGTTCTATACGTAAAAGCAATGGTAAAGTTGTCTGCTGTCATTTCTCTACAGATGGGAAGTTATTGGCTAGTGCTGGGCATGAAAAGAAGGTACAATGAGCCACAGCAGGCAATGACAAATTTCATGTTAGAAGATAAATGCAAAACTAGTTTTTAATTTCTTTTTACGTGCTTCCTAGTTTCTTTCCGTAATTCTTAGTTGTTGATTTCATATTGATTAATGTATTCGTAACACACAACCACCCTTATATTTGATTTGCTGCCCTCTTTTTTGCTCTTCTTCATGCAACTTAAGTCAACTGGCTACTCTGGTTTCTGCATGTAGAAGGTCTTGCTTGCACACCGCAAGACAATTACAGAATGCATGTTGTGATTAGTTTTGGGTGATCTCATTTAATACACTTTGGGACATCTTAGCTAATCTTTGGTAAAGAGGAAGGACAAATGGTGGTTTAGTAGTCAAGTTGCTTCAGTGCAACCTAGGGGCTAGGTGCCACAAGTTCAAACCGTTAAACAGTAGCTCTGTAATGCAGGGTGAGGCTGTAGATGATGGATGTGTTTTTTTTTCACAGAGGACATTCAATATATCCTTTTTGATATTCGTTGAAAAGAAATTAAACATAGGAATACATTCATTCTGCATTATGTGCATCTATTTGTATGTCTTGCAATAATTGGTTATAAATACATGGATGATGATTCCATACTTAATTATAGAATGGTCAGGTAAGCAAGATATGGTATTAATTTTCTTGATTTAAGCCGGTTTGATCTACAGTCTATATTTCTTTAAGATGGAAAGGAAGAAATTGTTTCTGTTGTTACATGCCAATTAGCAGAAGCTTCTCATGCATACTACAATAGGAGCAGAAATACTTTCAGTTACTTTTCAACTGAAAGCTTGATATTTGAAAAATAATTTTAAGAAGAAAATTCGTTGGATCCTTATACTAAAGGCTACTACTATCTTCTGCACCTAATATAATATTGCTGCAATGTATTTGAATCACATCTGGCTTGTGCCCTGGAAGTGTATCCCATTGTCCAGTCTTCTAACACAGAATCAACAGGTCATTGTAATTTTATTTTATGAACAGGGACATGTAGGTTTAATTATAGTTAAGCTTGAGTGTGAAACTGTTTTGGGTTCAGCAGTTTTTTTTTTCTTTTTCCTGCAGTTCTTGTTTGGGAATATGTTAATTTCTATCAGCGAAAACAATTTTGAAAGCCTAAATGATCAAATTTTTGCAAGTAAGTATGAGTATGCTAATGGTTTTTATGTCACTAGGTGGTTATTTGGAACATGGAAACTCTGCAAACTGAGTTCACTCAAGAAGAACATACTCATATAATCACTGATGTTCGTTTCAGACCAAATTCAACTCAACTTGCAACATCGTCGTTTGATGCAAGTGTACGACTCTGGGATGCTGCAGAGGTAAGTTTTTACTCCAGTTGTTTAATTCTTAGCCATTGTTCATCATCATCATCCGAGCCTTAATTCCAAAAGTTTGGAGTCAGCTACATGATGAGAAAATCAAAGAATCCACTACATTTATTCGTTTCCGCCAGTCCTTTCTATTTAGGATCATATTTTCTTCAACTCCTAGTGAATCCTTAATCTTTCTTACTATTTCAAGCCATGTCTTTTTATGTCTTCCCATTCTCTTCCTACTCTCTCCTATACAAATTCTCTCGATTCTCTCCACCGCTTCGCCGCTATCTCTACGTTGTACATGCCCATGCCATCTTAAATGGTTTTCTTACAACTTATCTTCAATTGGTGGTAATCCTACCTTGACAAGATAATAAAATAAAATAATAAATTGCCCTGATGCACCAAATTATCATGATCTAACCGTGATGCTTGACTGCTTGCATTTTGTTTCTTTTGACATTGGTCTTACTTTTTACTTATAGTCTTATTATTGTTACATATGTTGTGGGATGGGTTTATGCCAACACTGCTGATCCTTTGTTGCGTTTGAGATGCCCAACTTGGGGAATTGCATTTACTTTGTCAGTCACGAGTGCTAAGTCCACTTGTCCTTCTTGGTCCCCAAATTATGATTACTTACAAAGTTATTTTTGCAGCCAAGGTATTCGTTGCAGACATATACAGGACATACATCACATGTGATGTCACTGGACTTCCATCCCAACAAGAATGATCTTTTCTGCTCTTGTGATGGTAACAATGAGATTCGCTTCTGGAGTATCAGTCAGTATTCTTGCACCCGCATATCAAAGGTTAGCATTGAAACTTGCTTGTTACTTTGGTTTCTTCTTTGCTCCTGATTTCGAAGTAACTCTAATTCTTATCTATTCTAAAAGGCACTTTCCTTGGTGAATCAGGGAGCTACTGCACAAGTGAGATTTCAACCCAGACTTGGACACCTACTGGCTGCCGCAGCAGAGAATGTTGTGGGCATCTTTGATGTTGAGACTGATAGACAGACGCTCACACTAAGGGTACGAGTCTTTTTGTAAGGTTCAGAAGAAGTTTGAAACAACCAATCACCACCCCTCGCTCACTGTTATGTTTGAGGGCATTATTTTTTGTCTTGATTTACTAAGTAGACCATATAACTTTTTTCTTTCTCAGGGCCATTCCTCACAGGTTAATTCCATTTGCTGGGACGCAAATGGAGATTATTTGGCATCTGTTAGTCAAGAATGTGTCAAAGTTTGGTCATTGACCTCAGGAGACTGTGTCCATGAAGTTAATGCCAGTGGAAACAAATTCCATTCATGTGTTTTCCATCCAAGCTATTCCTCTCTTTTGGTAATAGGGGGCTACCAGGTGAGAGTAGCATTTGATGTTCTAACTATACATTTCGGCTGTCAGATTTCCCCCCCCCCCCCTCTTTGGAACAGTCTTTTATACTGTTTTCTCTTTCTTGATTTCCATTTTGGTGTTCCAACGGAGGTGAAATTGATCATTGTGACTACATCCTAGAGCACAACCAATGATAAATACTTGATTTTGAGTCAATTCGTTAAATCCTTTGTACTCTTGCATATGTCAGAGGTCATTCTAAGAATAATTGTTTTGTTTGAATCTAACTGATAATTTTGGTGTCAGTTCCATATTTTGTGGTAAACAATATATTAGACATCTTTTTGCCCCCATTTTGTCCAGACAAATCGGGAGTCTTGTTTTACTCTCATGGGATAAACAACTGGGCAATACTTTGTGAAACTTTCTGATGTCAACTATTCTGATCTCTAACATACTTATAAATACTATTTATTCTTTCCTTTCCTTGTTTGGTAAATTTACAGTCATTGGAGGTGTGGAGCATGGCTGACAACAAGTTCCTGACAGTTCCAGCGCATGAATGCGTGATAGCAGCTCTGGCACAGTCACCATTAACGGGCATGGTTGCCTCTGCGAGTCACGACAAATCTGTTAAGATCTGGAAATGAGTTTGCTGCCTTTTGTTGCTCCAAATTCCGCAGTGTCTAGTCTTCCGACCCTCCCTCCAAGTTTTAGGCGTGGGTAAGTAATGCTCAACCACCATCAGATTCAATTCTTGACTCTTCTCATTTTCATTAGTTACTTTCTTTATCATGCAATAAGGGGGAGCACAATGTTCCAAAATGGAAAATTGACGGTTTGGTTATGTCGCATTTCTTGAGTTGCTGAAGTTGATTATGCATAATGCTCCAAAGATAATGAGGGTGTGTGTGTATTAAGAGGCTCTGGTACTTGATTGCCATATTTGAGTTGAGAATTTCTTTGTTGGAAGATTATGTACATAGACCAATTTAGCTATTGGAAGGCCTTACCAGAGAAATTATTGTAGTTTGAACTGAATGAGCATCTTTAAAGGTTTCTTGCATGAACTGTTGTGAAAATGCTGGTTGTTGTTTATAAAACAGGAAGATTTTAAGTAAGACAGTGTTGTAGCCAACTGATAGAACAAATCAAAAGCATATGTGTAGCTATAGAGTTATTAAGATTAATTACTTTGTCATTCAACCGTTTCATATCATATATATATATATATACTCACCACTCCCCTTCATGTGTTAGAATATATATTCCAACACTACCTAGGTTTTTGAGGCCGTATCGAACTTGGGCAGACTCATAAATAATAGGACCGAATCTAGGGCTTGTTGAAGCCTGGTGCAGCCCGACTCTCTTTCATCCCTACAGTCCTTTCACATTTTCTCGAATTTTACGAACGGCATAGGTATTTTGAAGTTGGTTCGTCATATAGAGACATATAGTATTAATCATTCCATCCAGACTTGGGTCCAATTAATCATTTCAAAGCTTCAAAGATCATTGTTTTTGTAGGCGGTTCACTGAATGAGACATTTTCGTCAGATGACACCACCCACTATATTTAATCTTGACTCGCACCAATATCAACTTAGGGCCGTAGCCTATATGTACAATTTTTGCAGATACAAATATTATATATATATATATATATATATATATATATTACCTTTGGGTGTGCACCGGGTATATCATCGAGCCTACGTAATAACTAATAAACAACCAAACAAACACATGGAAAATCCATGAGGGGTTGATGCCTCTGGTCAGCTGGTGGAACTTGAACTCTAGTGAAAAGAAGTAAAAGACTGCTTACATAAAGAAGTTGGAAGAGTAGTACTAGCTTCAATTCAGAACACAATGATTTTGTACCAATTGGGTCCATATGACCTCATATCAGGCCTACACAAAATGCATACAATGACACCAACTAGCCCCTTCATAACCCAAACTCTGATGGCGCAATGCGATTGCACCCCACTTTTCACAAATAGTGTAATGAAAGGAAAATTACACCATTTTTTAGTACTAGTGCTCTAATACAAACTCACCTACTTTGACCCATTTTTAGGGTACTAATCCTTTCTTTTGAGGTACACTTCCCCCCAAAATCTTAATGACTTTCCCATTTTGATCCACTGCCACCAGGTGTTATTGAAGTCACAAACTATCCATCCCACACACACACACACACACACACACACACACACACACACACACACACACACACACACACACACACACACACACACACACACACACACACACACACACACACACACACACACACACACACACACACACACACACACACACACACACACACACACACACACATGTATGAATATTCAAAGCAGGGGACAGAAGACCCTTTTAGAATTGGTCAGACGACTTTCATGCCTGAATTTTTTGTTTGTTATTACCATTGCATTGCATGTGTGGCATGCAATCCTCTATATACATGTGTGTGTATATATATATTGTAAAAAAAATGGTGCTCTTCCCGAGTTACTTTCAACAGAAACCAATCGCAACGTGTGATGGTGCGTGGCTTCTAGTCTCCTGTGGGGCGAGTGAGGTGATATGAGTCTTATCCCCAACAGTAGTAGGGGTGGGAACGGGATAGGAATATAAAAAAATATTCGAAAATGCTATTTTCCACCTGACCACTTAGAAAGGGTATCCAATGACTGACTGGGTCCCACGAACCTCCGTTTCTTTATTTATCGCGAAATATTTAGTTAAAACATTTAGAAAATTATATTCCATTATGTAAAAAAATGAAAAAAAAAATGAATTTTATTTATCATATGAGTAATGAGTAATTACTCATTAGTAGTATTTTCATTTTTACTCTTTATCTTATCTTTTGTGATAGGATATAAATTTGATTTTCTTTATCCAAATCAATAATGAATCTTATCAATAAAAAAAAGAATCTAGTTTATCTTTAAGAAAAAATAATCCCAAGAATCTAGTATATCTTTAAGCAAAAATAATCCCAAGAATCTAGTATATCTTTAAGAAATAATAAAAAGTAGATAATAAGTGTGCGCTGTCAAAAAAAATTCATAATTTTTTTTAATGAAATTTTGGAATAATTGAGCTCTCTCTTTTTATTATTCTCAAAGAAATGAAACTGTAAGATGGAAATTGATTTGTAAAATATATAGTTTTATTACGTCTCTATTAATTAGGGAATTTTTTTTGACACGGAGATGAGAGATTTGAACTGTGGTCATCATAGTGAAATTAGGGATTTTGACACTGAGAGGGGAGATTAAAATCGTGTTCACCATGATGAAATTTGGGATTTTAACACTGAGATGGGAGATTCGAATCGTGGTCACCATGATGAAATTAGGGATTACGTCTCTATTAATTAGAGATTTTGAAATTTAAAGAAAAATAGGAATTTTAAACTCCACTTTCTTTTAATGGGAAAAAATAAATAAACCAATGACATTCCATTTCCAACTTCACTCCTTTTACCTTTCTCCCTCTCTCTCTCTCTCTCTCTCTATAAACAAGCCATCGCTCTTCATCTCCGTTTCTTTCTTTCGTTCCCGTTCTCTCTCTCTCTCTCTCTCTCTTCGTCTTCAACTGAGAAGGCCATTTCCCTCTCTTTGGTTCTCTCGATGACAGATTAGAGATTACGCTTAAGAAGCAGACATCGATGGGAAAGTACATAAGGAAGGTCAAAACGGCAGGCGAGATTGCTGTAATGGAGGTCTCTCAGACATTGGGAGTCAGCACCAGAGCCAGGACTCTCGCCCTTCAGCGTCTACAGAAATCATCTCCGCCTCCTTCCGATGGGGGATCCTACTTGCAGCTGCGCAGCCGCCGCCTTCAGAAGCCGACGATTCTGGTTGACTCGAAGAGGGAAAAGCCTAACCCTAGGCGTAATGCAAACCTGAAATCGAATTCTAAGGCTAAGTCCGGGTCGCGTGGATTGGTTCAAAAGAAAGGGTCGAGTAGGAAAAATGTTGGCGAGGTGGTTCAAAAAGGGAAGGTTGAAGGTCATACCGGTGACGGCAAGGATTTGGGTGCCGAGACTTCGTTTGGAGAGAATCGTTTGGAGATTGAAGGTAGAGAAAGGTGGGGTTTTTTTTTTTCGGTTCTCAATTTATTTGCTTTATGGGAAAATTGAAAGAAAAGTGAACTAATTTTGTGTCCAAAATTCATATAAAAAATATTTGTGCTTTCCGCTCGCTATTTTGGGTTTCTGGATTTTTTCCTTCCCTTTTCGGGTTTTCAGAATTTATTTTTCTTTAAAGTGGGAGTTTGTGTAACCTAAAGTTCTCATCTTGATTACTTATTTTCTCTCTCAATTTTTTACCATTGGAAAATGGGTTTAGATTTTTTTGGGGGCAAATCAGTGCTGAAGACGAATTTCGAAATTAGTTTTTAAATTGTATTATCGTCTTTTTTGTTATGAAATCTGTCGTTGTTATTCTGCTTCAGCTCCCTTATTTATTTAATAATTTTTTTTATGCTTTCTTCATTTTGTCTTTCTGGTTTTGGGAGTCTTTGTTTAAAGCCTCTTCTTTTGGTCAGTCAGAACTCTGTTTTCTTTTTTCTTGCAATTTCCTTTGCCTTGTCATTTCATTGCTGAAAAATGCTATGTAAAAGATCTATTGAAATTACAGTACTGCAGTTTTACTCGTTTAGAACTAAAATCTGTCCCTATGCAGCTTGTTCTCTTTTAAAAATATTTTTGTATCCACGTTGTTGTTGGGAGTATCAAGGAACAAAAATGATTGAAGAGGAAAAACATGTTTAATTTACTCTTACTGCATTTTTCCATATATATTTTGAATACTTTTTGTTAATTTATTTTAAATTTGGGGGATTTGTGTGTATAATAATAATTGTAGATCCCTCTGTTCTGTTTCTCTGGTTTTTCATTGTTGGAAAATTCAGGCAATTTATGCGGTTGTTTGGTGGTCTTGTGTGTTAGAATTTCGTCTTCTGATTTGCTTGTACAACTCTTCTGAGAGGAAATGAGAGTATCATGCCTCCATGACGTGTTTGTTTGATAGTGTCAGTCATTTTATCAACTGTTCTATACTTTGCCTTTGCCAACGGGGATGTAGTACAGTTGGGTTATCGTAGTCACATTCTTGGCCTGTCTTTGGACCTTTTTCTGAATTCTTATTGATGGGGAAAGTGAGAAGGGAAGAAAAGAGAGGGTATGCGATTATGTATGTTAATTGTTCTCTCTGGTAGAGTATTATTTGAACATCAATGAAGGTTTTGATTTTTTTGATATAGGTGACCCATTTTGGATTTTTCATCATGTTCATTGTGGGACTTTGTTTCATATGTCTTTGTAATTTATTTTGTATCTGCCTTACTGGATTTGCTGCTGAAGCATTGTGAAACAGAAGTCTGTTTTAGAAAATTGTAATGAGGAAAGAAATACAATGAGAAGCGAGTAAACGTCAGATTTAATCTCTACCAAAGTTGAAGTTACTTATTTCTGCTACTCTGGTTTTTTTTATTGAAAGAAGAAATATTTGATAGGTAATGGTGGTGATGCTTCCTGCTGTACAAATCTAATTTATTAGGTTGGTCTATCATCATAGTCCCGTATCACATTTAAGAGTTATTGTTCCTTTTTCTGTGACAGGAACACTAGGGAATCCACTCCATGCAGTTTGATTAGGGACCCAGATGCTATACGAACCCCTGGTTCTAGTACTAGGCCCACCAGCTCCACAGAAGCCAATAGGAGAAGGCAGAACTCAATAAGTAGACACATCCCAACAGCACATGATATGGACGACTTCTTTTCTGGGGCAGAAGAAGAACAGCAAAGACAATTTGTTGAGAAGTATGAACACTTCTCTAAAATCTCTTCATTTTTTTGCATGTGATTTTCAACTATGACCACTTCCTCGCATCCCCATTTAGCATAAAGAAGTGTGGGTTCATTTGCAGGTACAACTTTGATCCAGTGAATGACAAACCACTCCCAGGACAATACGAATGGGAGAAATTGGATCCATAGAAGAAGTTGGTAGGCTTTATCTGGACTTCCTGCTAATTCTGGGTATTAGGTTGGGGATCTAATTGTAGTAGTAACTGTGATGGAGGTTTTATTTCCATATTCCATCACAAATCTCAATTTACTTGTAAAGAAAGGGGTAGGGAAGGAAGGTGTAGACTAAATGACTAATGGTCTGTAACATAACAGAGGTGTTATGAGTTACTGAACAAAATACAAATCAAAAGTCCTTTGTCTAACAGATCATCATCATCTTAGTAGAAAGGTGGGAAGGGAAAGAGACTGGTAGGAGATAGTGCTAGGGTTTCTTCTGTCCACTTAGGTCAGTGTAGCTGGTACAGTAATTTTACTTGAGATCTTCATCTTCTGTAATGTATTTTCCCTCAACTTTTTTTTTTTGTCTATTTTTGTACTGAAGCAGATGCTTAGGAATAATGACATGATCTCTCTTTCCCCCCACCACGTTTGTCTCTTCTCTTATCATGTACTTTGCTACTTTTGTCATTTGCCATGCATGGTTCAGTTCATCTCCTTGAGTCGTTGTAAGCAAAATTTGTTCTACTCCCACCGTCTGCTTTATTTGACCTCACATGGCAGTGGTTAGCTTCATTGTCTCTTGTGATTAATTGCAAGAATCTTTCCTGTCCACCTTCTGCCTTTCTCTTGTCTGCAACTTTATTGACCATGGAAGGAGAAGTAGAATGACAAAGAAGACGTACATAAAGACAACGACGGTGTTGAAAATTGAACCATTTGTCATTTGTGTATTCTGGTGTCAGGAATAAGTGGTGATAGTAATTGATGAGGTTGAAAAAGAGTCTGGTGGTTATAGTGGCTGTTGTTGCTTAAATGGTCATTTTGGGTGTCGAACTGAGGAATCGTTTCAATTTCCAATGATACTATTTTGATGATGGAAGAGTCTTTTTCTCATGGGGCATTTACAATGATGATTTTAATGTTTTGGTATTTAGGAGACATAATTTATTCTACAATATTCATAATCATATTATTTTAACAAGTTTTCTTAATTTTGGAATTCATATGAGGAAGTTACAAAGAAAATCATTGCGCTCAAGACAAAAATTCTAAGGAGCTTTGCGCTCGAGCTAGAATAAATGATAAATTCTGGAGAACTTGGCGATCGAACAACAATTCTTGCGCTAGAGCGAAACCAGCTCTAATCACTTAGATTCTAAAACCCTACACTACAAGATCAAGATGTAATGGATCTACGTTCTCCTTAGCGAGAAGGGTAAGGGCGTATGGGGCGTACTGCAACAAACACGGTGACAATACTATAATTCAGTTAAAAACAAGAAAAATGACTAAAATCAGAATCCCCTTTTATAAACCCTAAAACCTAATTGTTTTCATCTGTGCCTTCGCCGTACTCGTCTTCATCTGGTGGGAAGACGTATGTCATGTTCCTATTTTCAATAATGTGATGCAAAACCCAAGTGAACAAGTCATTGGTCATCTCTTTGGATCCGATTTCATCACCAATCCATCTCTGACGGTCTATGGTAAAGGCCCAATGTCACCAAGATCTATCCCCTGTTGATTGCAAGGTGCGAAAATTCCATCATTTTACGGGCTTTTGGTTTCGCACTATTGGGCCGTAGGCTTATTAATTTCATGGAAGTAGTCTCGAGCTTTCAAATATTTTCATACCAGCCCCGTAACCTTTTAGTAATTTCATTTAAAGCCCTCGCAGCCCACAGAAAGTCTCGCACTCTATATATAAAACTGAACGGGATTCAGAATTCTCGCAAAAACCTCCTCTACAAGCAATCTTAGTCTACTAAATCGAAGGCCAAGAGACGCTCCGTAGATCCTTCGCAGGTCCGACATGGCGACGGCAATGGTGACCTCTGCCGGTGGGCTATTGGCGATGCTCAACGAAACTCATCCGTTGCTGAAGCAGCACGCTCTCTCTAACCTAAACAATTTTGTCGACCAGTTCTGGCCTGAGATCTCTACCAGCGTACCCATCATGTAATTTCTCTTGCTATTCGAAATTGCCTACTTTCTTGTTTGTTAGGGTTAGGGTTTGCGTGTTTTCGATCTGAGAGGCTGTGAAAATTTTGGAATTTTCTTATTGTTATTATCGCTTTTGATTTGAATGAAGCTGGGTTTACTACCGATTCTAATTCGTGGAGTTTACTTGCCGCGCTGACTTTGCACGAGTGCAGTCTTTGGGCAAAAGTGCGTTTGGAGTGTGAAATTTTGTTAATTTTTCCAAGTTCGCTATTTGTATTATAAAATTTTGATTGTATAGGAACGTGCAGTGCTAATTTATTGGGCTTAATGAGTTTGCCAACTGTTCAAAGCTCAAATTAGTACTTGACAGTCATGATTTTCAGTCAATTCATGAGATTCTTGAACATCAAAGGTCGTTTTAATTTGGTCAGCCCTCTCAGCAGATTATCTAATTGATTTCTTGGTTTGAATGTTTCTCTCTCTGATAGATCTTTTTTTGTTTTCAAAATGTTGGCGGTGGATTTTGGATTGTTTAGTTGTGCCAGGGTAACGTGATATATTTCAGTGCGCCTCATTGAGACTTAATTACTAATGTTAATTGATTGGCTTGTAAGAACGAAGTATAATTTCTGATTGTGGATGTTCTTGTTATAATGGGGCTTTTTCATCGGATGGGATCTTAACAGTATGTTCCCCCTCTATTTTTAAATACAGAGAAAGCTTATATGAAGATGAAGAGTTTGATCAACATCAAAGACAACTTGCTGCATTGCTTGTTTCTAAGGTCATTACAAAAATTTCCGCTTTCTTCAATTTTGTCATTTTTTATTATGTTAGGATAGTGTAAATGGCTCTCTGTACATATTGATTCTTAGGTGTGAACTTTATCATCCTGTTACCTGCAGATTCATCTTTTTCTTGTTGGTGCTTAAGAAATAATTTTAATCCTGCTACATCATTTCCTTCCCCCTTCCCCTCTTAACTTTTTTTTTCTTCAAATTTACTGTCCTTTTTCCTCAGGTCTTCTATTACTTGGGCGAACTGAATGATTCATTATCATATGCGCTTGGAGCTGGTTCCCTGTTTGATGTTTCTGAGGATTCTGATTATGTTCACACTCTTCTTGGTAAGTACAATTATTAGCTCTTCTATTTATTATTGGTTCCTCAGTAGTGTGTTCACTTGATTATTATTATAACTTTGGGTCTGGTTGTACTAAGTTTAAATGTTCAGTGGAGTTTAAGAAAGCCCAATCAAAGGAAACTATCTAGCTGATTTGTTGTTATAAGTTTTCATTATAATTACATTTTATAGTTCAGTATAATTTAATTTTTGAGTGTGTTTATTGCTTTATAGAAGTATGAAGTTGCATTGGACACCGCTATATACTGGCCTGAAATTTTTGGTTCTGTTTCCATCCTCAGCAAAGGCTATAGATGAATATGCCAGTCTGAAGACCAAGGCTGCAGAGTCAAATGATGTTGTAAACATAGACCCCAGGTTGGAGGCGATTGTGGAGAGAATGCTGGACAAGTATGTAGACCTGTTCTTTTGTCTTTTGGTTTTATTGGTCTTCCAAAGTTCCACCTCTCTTACCATACTTCTTTAGGTGTATTCTTGATGGAAAGTACCAACAAGCCATGGGGATTGCAATTGAATGTCGAAGATTGGACAAGCTTGAGGAAGCAATCACAAGAAGTGATAATGTTCATGGAACACTATTGTACTGTATTAATGTCTCGCACACCTTTGTGAATCGTAGGGAATACCGTAATGAGGTAAGAATATCCCTTTCACATTGACCTACTTAGATGATATGTTTAGCAGCTGTTTTGATTGATGAATTTTACTTTCACATGTTCTTCGCAAGAGCGTTTTGCTTTTTAATATGCCCTGTAATATCTTATTGATGTTTCTGGAGAGAGAGGTGTGTAATGTCTCTCTCTCTCTCCAGTTTTTCTTTTCGGTTCTTCTCTTCATATGACCTGTATACGTTAGTTATGCATTTTTTTGTTTTGTTTTTAATGAATTTTTTCGATAAACCAAATAGGTTCAATTCGTCTTTTTGTTTTCCCTACAGGTTCTTCATCTTCTTGTTAAAGTGCATCAGAAAATGCCTTCTCTTGATTATCTGAGCATTTGCCAATGTCTGATGTTCTTGGGTGAACCCGAAGGCGTTGCAAACATATTGGAAAAGCTTCTGCGCTCCGAAATTAAGGACGATGCTCTCCTAGCATTTCAAATTGCCTTTGATCTTTTGGAGAATGAGCATCAGGCTTTTCTTCTAAATGTGAGAGACCGCCTTTCGGCACCAAAGTCTCAACCGTCGGAAGCAGTGCAGCCAGGGTCGACCAATCCAGATGCTGCTCAAACTGAAAATGCAACCACTCCAGAGGATGTTCGAATGACAGATGGGACTCCTGCTTCCACAGAGAGTGCACATGAAACAGATCCAAAAGAAGTGATGTATGCTGAGAGGCTGACCAAAATTAAGGGAATCTTGTCTGGAGAGACAGCAATACAGTTGACGCTACAATTTTTATACAGTCATAACAAGTATGGGGATTGATTTCTTTTTGGTTGCTAGAGCTATTTAAGTAAGATAAGTTGTTTCCCCCCGCTTGAATAAACAGCCAATAATTTTCAATACTTGATCTTATGATTTGTTATAGGTCGGATCTTCTTATCCTCAAGACAATTAAGCAGTCTGTTGAGATGAGAAATAGTGTCTGTCATAGCGCAACAATTTATGCTAATGCAATTATGCATGCTGGAACAACTGTGGATACATTTCTCAGGGAGAATCTGGTGAGACATATTTCATTATTTTATTCTCTTATTTGTTTATTGATGTACAGTACATAAAACACATCTTGTGTTTATGTTATAATAGTAGACAGACTAATGTGTTACCTGTACCGCCTGAATTTACTTTCAGGACTGGTTGAGCAGAGCCACAAACTGGGCAAAATTTAGTGCAACAGCTGGGCTTGGTGTTATTCACAGAGGCCATCTGCAGCAGGGGAGGTCATTGATGGCACCGTACTTGCCCCAAGGTGGGGCTGGTGGTGGTGGTAGTCCCTATTCAGAAGGTGGTGCCCTCTATGCACTGGGTCTCATTCATGCAAACCATGGCGAGGGAATCAAACAATTTCTTCGAGATAGCCTCCGTAACACTAATGTGGAGGTGCTTATGTTCCCCAAGACCCAAGTTCAAATGATCTTTGGTTGAGGTTTAGGAAATAGAGAACTTAGTGATTTCTTTTGTGCAGGTTATTCAACATGGTGCATGTTTAGGTCTTGGTTTGGCAGCTTTAGGAACTGCTGATGAAGATATCTATGATGACATCAAAAGTGTGCTCTATACTGACAGTGCTGTTGCTGGAGAAGCTGCTGGCATCAGTATGGGCCTACTTATGGTTGGAACTGCCAGTGAGAAGGCCAGTGAGATGCTTGCTTATGCTCATGAGACACAGCACGAGAAGATTATTAGGTAAAGTTGCTTTTTGTGGTCTGTATGTTTCTTGGAGACTTACCTTTATCATCGTTTTTCCTTTCTTTACACACTGTTTTTACATGTTGTAGAGGTTTAGCATTGGGGATAGCCCTTACTGTCTATGGTAGAGAAGAAGAAGCAGACACATTAATTGAGCAGATGACTCGGGATCAAGATCCTATTCTGCGATATGGTGGTATGTATGCCCTGGCACTGGCGTACAGGGGAACAGCAAATAACAAGGCCATTCGGCAACTGCTGCACTTTGCCGTATCTGATGTTAGTGACGATGTCAGGAGGACCGCTGTACTAGCACTTGGGTTTGTCCTCTACTCTGAACCTGAGCAGGTTGGTGCTTGTGTCTTTTTTCACTTGCGTATCTAATCCCGTCCCCCTATTCTCCATTCCTGATCCAATATAATATGTCTTGCTTGTTGTGCTTTTCATTTTATCTGCTATTTTGATATGTGGATCTTATTGGTGGGAGAATATGAACTGCTTTAGATCTCACAACGTAAACTGTTAAAACTGCAGACCCCTCGAATTGTTTCGCTACTGTCTGAGTCTTACAACCCACACGTTCGATATGGCGCTGCTCTTGCTGTAGGTATCTCTTGTGCGGGCACTGGCCTGAGTGAGGCTATATCATTGCTGGAGCCTCTAACTTCGGATGTTGTAGATTTTGTTCGTCAAGGTGCCCTCATTGCAATGGCAATGGTCATGGTCCAGATAAATGAAGCTAGTGATTCTCGTGTTGGATCGTTTAGGTATTTCATTTTTACAGGCATTTCCCTACTTTTTGAAAATTTTGCTTGAACTTTCTATTGGTGTTATTGTTTTTTTGGGGTCTTTTCTTATAGGCGGCAATTGGAAAAAATTATTCTCGATAAGCATGAAGACACTATGAGCAAGATGGGAGCAATCCTAGCCTCAGGAATCCTCGATGCTGGTGGAAGGAATGTGACAATTAGGTTGCTTTCCAAGGCAAAACATGATAAAATTACGGCTGTTGTTGGCCTTGCTGTTTTCAGCCAGTTTTGGTACTGGTATCCTCTTATCTATTTCATAAGCCTTTCTTTCTCACCTACGGCTTTTATTGGACTGAATTCTGATCTGAAAGTTCCGAAGTTTGAGTTCTTGTCACATGCCAAACCTTCACTGTTTGAGTATCCAAAACCGACGACTGTGCCTACCACGACCTCGGCTGTAAAACTTCCCACTGCAGTTTTGTCAACATCAGCAAAGGCCAAAGCTAGGGCCAAGAAAGAAGCAGACCTGAAGGCTAATGCTGAAAAGGCAGCAGCAGCGGAGTCTTCATCCACTGGTCCAAATACTGGAAAAGGAAAATCATCTAGCGAGAAAGATGGAGACTCCATGCAGGTATGATATATTTCTTACTTGCTTCTCTTTGTTCGTGTGTGCGCACACATGTGCCTCTTTGTGGTAGTTCTGAGTGACAAGTTTGGGCCTTGTTTTGCCAATAAAATTCTGAAGTTTCAATGATATAATCTAGAAAGTAGATTGAACTTCTTGTGCCTCTTACTCGTGACGTGAATTGGCAAAAAAAATCCACAACACAGTTTAATGTTGTCCAATTTATTTGAACAGGTTGATAGCCAGCCAGAGAAGAAGGCAGAGCCTGAGCCTTCTTTTGAAATTTTGATCAACCCAGCCAGGGTGGTTCCGGCGCAGGAGAAAGTTGTTAAATTTCTAGAAGACAGCAGATATGTGCCGGTGAAGTTGGCACCTTCAGGGTTTGTCCTCCTAAGAGACTTGCGACCTACTGAGCCCGAGGTGCTTTCTCTTACAGATTCACCTTCGTCTACCACAACCCCTGGTGGTGGATCAGCTACAGGACAACAGGGTTCTGCGTCGGCCATGGCTGTCGACGAGGAACCTCAGCCTCCTCAGCCCTTTGAGTACACATCATGATTCTGGTGGTGATTACTGTCTACTAGAAACAATGATGCACATTTGTGGAGTGAGTCAGAATCTAGCAGAGGTATGTCCAATCACTTCTACGAACTCTTTCATTTTCATATCTCAGCTGTGTTTGAATGGGAAAGAGGAAGCTGCAGTTTTTCTGGTGACTTGGAGATATTGTTAGTAATGCCTTTTCCTGTAAGGGTGTTTGTTTTGTTCTCAGATATGGTTTCAAATATATTTCCCTTCCTTCCCTAGAAGCTTAGCAGTGATTTTCCATTTGGTTTCTCTGCCCTCTTGAGCGGATAAGGACACTTGCTCGGTTTTAATTAGTTTGTAACCTAAGAACATTCTTTCCGAAATTGTATTTGATTTAGGCGCAGCATCTCATATGTGTACTGTTCCTGCCCAAGATATCATGTTTTAAGGTTGTTAATTTAAACACATTGCTCTGGTAAACGAGTGTTTGGCTTGATTTGAGACACTTGCAAACATGTGTGTGGTATCTTATAGAGGTCTCGAGCTCGAGCCTACCTCATTCCCTTCTTCCGTATTCAAAGCCCAACTCTAACAAGCAAAAACCCCTGGCCCATTATATATACAGACATTTTTTCCATGGAACAATTTTCAGTTCGTCTACATAAACGTCAGAGGTGGTATGCCATCCTTGCTACTCAAAATACCTATAAACCGCAAAATATATGTATGATAATCTAACCGAAAAAAAAAATCGTATTTTTTTGGATCGTTTTTTGGCGTTGCGACTTGCACATTGGTCATTGATGGTGGAAGCATCCCGACATAAACACAAACAATGAAAATAGTTACTATAACATAGAAGAGCAAAAAATAAACGTATGTTACATCTGAAACTACATTCTCATTTTGGTTGATTGTGGCATTGAAAATACTAAAATAGCCACTAAAATTACTTCACTCCGTAATAGTCTCCAATCCACTGTATCTGGGCCTAAACCTAACCCATTGGAAAATTGGGGTGTCCACCTTAGGTATTTGGGCCTAAAAGTTAAGTTTTTGGGGTTTAAATTATTTGAATAACTAAAACTATAAACATAAAATCTTATTTGGTTTTTTGGGTTAAATCTGAAAAAATAGCCAATTTTTTTTTAAATAAATAGAATTCGAAACAGCTAACTAAAAAACCGAATAATCACAGTTCGGAATGTTTCCTCGGTTGTAGATCGGATTTAGACACCATTAGTATCAAGGAAAAATGTCTAAAACTAGAATAACATGAAAATTGAGGATGCTAGTTTTTGTATGGAAATTGGAAAATACCAGTTTTTGTATTCTTATTAATGAAGCGTAAAACACATCTAAACTAGAAGCTTGATACGTGTACAACTCAATTAAGCCCAGCCCACTCGATGAATAGTTCATTAATTAACGTTAAATCCAATCTTCTATCATGCTTGAGACAGAAGATAATCAACAGAAATAAGAATATTGATATACCCAAAGGTTTTTTTTCTAGTAGATGATGCCTTTTTGGATTTGTGAAGGTCTCTCTATTTGACTAATTGACTACTAGATAATGTGCATGCATATTAATTAATTATAAAAGGTCTTCCAATTACAAAGTAAAAATTATTCTCTTCAATGGCTTATTTGTATGGAGGGACATGGTTAACTACTCGCCATATGCTATTAATTAGCCATGATCGATGTGTACAAAATAACTTACCCTTTTGTACTAGCTTTACACATTATATCTATATATGTGTATGTATCTATATATATTTCCCATTTGTTTCTCTTCTTACTTATTCTCGACTCTCCATAACGTCTCAAAAGTTCAAAAGAAAGGTTGGTATAAGTTTCTACTCATGAAAAAAAAAAAATTTGTATGGAATTCGAGTTTAAGATTTAAGATTTAGGGTTTATATGTATGTTAAAGTATGTACTTAGGCATTGATTTCTAATGTTGTGGGTTTTGTTTTTTTGAAGAGAATGTGGAATCTCAAACTTTCAGAAGGTAATGATCCATGGTTGAAGAGTGCAAACAACCATATCGGACGACAATATTGGGAATTTTTTCCGGATCTTGGAGCGCCCGAAGAACGAGCTGAAATCGAGAAATTTCGAGACGAGTTTAGCAAGAACCGGTTTGTGGATAAACAAAGTTCTGATCTTCTGATGAGGTTTCAGGTGAGGAGGAAAAGAAAAGAAAAAGTCATGAACATATATATATATATATATATATAATATTGTTGATCATATAATTAATTAGTTGATCAATGTGATCATATATTGAAGTTTACAAAGGAGAGTCCAAGTGATGAGAAAATGAAGTTGCCCGCTGCCATGGTGAGAGTGAAGAAGGGTGACCAAATAAGTGAAGAAATGGTGGCAAATACATTGAGAAAGGCTTTGAGGTTCTACTCAACTTTGCAGGCTCAGGATGGGTTTTGGCCTAGTGACTATGGTGGCCCTCTATTTCTTTTACCAGGCTTGGTGATTGGCCTATCCGTAACAGGAGCATTAAACTCAGTTTTAGGTACTCACCATCGGCAAGAGCTCTGTCGATATCTTTATAATCATCAGGTACTTAATTAATTCTTTTCTATTATAATATATATACACACACGAGTAAGTATATGTATCAGAAATGATTTAAAGTACGGACCACTTTTTGAGGATGTGGAGGAATGAAATGACAAGTGAAACCTATTTTTTTGGGTTTCACATGTTCGAAATCAACAATGAAAACATAGTTCCGCATACAAAAATTCCCATGTACATATATGTGTAATTATGTAGATTTATATTTTACATTTATAAACAAATTATAAGAGATTAAGAATATTAATTCTGATTGATTTATTGATTAATTGCAGAATAGAGATGGAGGATGGGGATTGCATATAGAAGGGAGGAGCACAATGTTCTGTACAGCTCTCTCCTACGTGGCACTCAGATTGCTTGGACAAGATAAGGATGGTGGTGATGGTGCCATGTGGAATGCCAGAAAATGGGTTCTTGATCATGGTGGGGCCACCTTCATCCCATCCTGGGGAAAGATGTGGCTTTCTGTAAGACACTATTAATTACTATTAAATACATCTTTAATTTTTTTTCTTCCTTAAATTAAATAATTAACGTGTCAGTAGAAATGAATCAACTAATTTTTAAATATTTTTCCTGAAATATTTAAAATTATTGTTTTTATTTCGTTTTGTAGGTAATGGGTGTGTATGAGTGGAGTGGAATGAATCCTCTACCACCAGAGACATGGCTACTTCCTACATTCCTTCCGGTTCACCCAGGTTTTTTTATTTAATTATATGAATAATTAAATAATTTATTATTAATAGAGAAATAAAATAATGGAATCATTTCATAGCTTCTTTTTCTTTCTTTCTTTCTTTTTTTTTTCTTTCTTTTTTTTTTTAATAAATTTATGGTTTTGGTAGGAAGGATGTGGTGTCATGCTAGAATGGTGTATCTGCCAATGTCATATTTATATGGAAGGAGATTTGTGGGTCCAATCCATGATCTTATATTGTCCCTTAGACAAGAAATTTATACAATTCCTTATCATCACATTGATTGGGACCAAGCCAGAAACCTTTGTTTCAAGGTATCTCTCTGCTTCTTGATTCCTCAGTTTTGGTCTCTCAACATACTATATATATATCATTATTCCAAAATGTTAAGGATCCCAGTGTTTTTTTGTTCAGTTATCCCAAATATAGAGATGGACGCACATGATCCATGTGAAATCGTGAGTCCCTCATGATTCATATGAAATTATGTGCATGCGTCTATCTCAACATTTGAGATAGCTGAGACAAAAAATACTGGGATCCGTAAGACTTCTTATAATTATTATTCACTTGTGAATTGTGATTTTTTTTTTTGATAATTAAATTGTTGAATTTTTAGGAGGATTTGTACTCTCCACATCCATTGATACAAGACATAATATGGGGTGTCCTACACAAGATTGGGGAACCCCTTCTCAAGAGATGGCCCTTTACAAAATTAAGAGAAAGAGCTCTTGATACTGTAATGCAACACATACATTATGAGGATGAAAATACTCAGTATGTCTGTCTTGGGCCAGTCAATAAGGTAAGTAACTATGTTATTACAGTTATGATAGGGATACCCACAGTAGTTGGTATCCCAGATATTATCTTAGTTACTGAGTTGGACGCACGGATATAATGAATTCATAGGCTCCACACATCCCTCATGATGCACATAAAATCTTGTGCGTATAACTCAATAGTTAGGATAATTGGGATACTAAACTGCTGAGATCTTCATCATTTCCGCTGTTATTAACTCATTATGCCACAGGTGCTAAACATGATCTGTTGTTGGGTGGAGGACCCTAATTCAGAGGCATATCAATGTCATCTCTCAAGAATCAAAGACTATCTATGGGTGGCAGAGGATGGCATGAAAGTTCAGGCATGCATATATATACACACTCAGTATGCATTCTCTTGTATTTTCTCAAAAATGACATTCAACATTTCAATGACAGGGATATAATGGAGCTCAACT
Organism: Tripterygium wilfordii; assembly: GCF_013401445.1. Classification (NCBI taxonomy): domain Eukaryota; kingdom Viridiplantae; phylum Streptophyta; class Magnoliopsida; order Celastrales; family Celastraceae; genus Tripterygium; species Tripterygium wilfordii. Next base: position 15,038,651 of record NC_052244.1, on the reverse strand, counting down.
GTGGGATGTTGCCTTTGCCGTTCAAGCAATCTTGGCGACAAACCTTCCCGACGAATACGGTTCAATGCTCAAGAAAGCAAACTATTTCATCAAGAACACACAAGTAATAATCCATACATGAATTCAGAAACAAACCCAATCCATCAACTGTCTGTCTCACAGCTTACCTTGATTAATGCATATTTTGTTTTACAGATCAGGAAAAACAGCTATGGTGATCTCGATTACTGGTATCGACACGTTATGAAGGGTGGATGGTGTTTCTCAACACTAGATAATGGTTGGCCTGTATCAGATTGTACTGCAGAAGGCTTGAAGGTAACCAACCATTAGTGAGAAAAAAAAAGAAGAAAAACAAGCTTTTTAGAATTTTTTTATTGAACATTTCAAACAATTAAATTACTCTTTATTGCAGTCCGCACTTATGCTAGCACAAATGCCATCACACATCGCCGGCGAAGCAATAGCAGCAGAACAACTATATGATGCTGTTGATTTTATTTTGTCATTGCAGGTTAATTTTCTGTAACATTTTTCCTCTGCTGTTTCAAATTCTCCATCCATAAAGAATAGATGAAGAGATTAATCGATTTTTCGCCTTTTTGAGCTTGCAGAATAGTAATGGAGGGTTTGCGTCGTACGAGCTCACAAGATCCTACGCTTGGTTGGAGGTAAATGATCATTATATTGTTCATATCTGCATAATGAAGGAAGCTAGGATTCCCAGTAGCGAATTAACAGGCGCGAGCTTCGGGTTTTTTTCCTGTCACAGATGATCAACTCTGCAGAATCATTTGCGGATATCATGATAGATTATCAGTATGTGGAGTGTACTTCTGCTGTAATTCAGGGACTGAAAACATTCATGAAATATTATCCAGGATATCGGGGGAAAGAAATCGAAGCATGCATCGAAAAAGCACTGAACTTCATCCAAAGCATTCAAAAACCAGACGGATCATGGTATTATATACTTGAATCCCTTCTTACTCTCAACTAATATTCCCATATATATATATATATATATATATATAAGAAAGAATGAAAGATTAAGGTTATGATTATTTCAGACAATCTAACGTGAAATTAATCGATATGTGAACAAGGTATGGATCTTGGGGAATCTGCTTCACCTACGGGACATGGTTCGGTATAAATGGCCTAGTTGCAGGAGGCAAGACTTACCATAATAGTTACAGCATTAGAAAAGCTTGTGACTTCTTGCTATCCAAGCAACTTGACTGTGGTGGTTGGGGAGAGAGTTTTCTTTCAAGCCAAAACATGGTATTACAACAATAACTCAAAAAAAATTACACTGAATAAATTTCAATATATATATATATCTTATGGAAGCACCTATATCTATATGTTATTTGAACAGGTATACACTAATTTGGAAGGGAATAAATCACATATAGTGAACACAGGATGGGCAATGCTTGCTCTTATAGAAGCTGGACAGGTACTTATAATACAATCGAAATTATGCAGATTGCGACCTTTTTTTTTTTTGGGTAACGTGGAACTTATTCAAATGTCCAACGGACAAATGTAGAATCGAGACTCTTAGATCAATATATGTGACTGAAATTCATGCAATTTGTTTGTGAATTAGGCCGAACGTGATCCAACTCCATTGCATCGCGCCGCAGAAGTTTTGATTAATTCTCAAATGGAGAATGGAGATTTCCCACAAAAGGTACGCTTCATTTTTTTTTTCCTAGTGTGAGAAATCTATACAAATAAGGTTCAATATTTGACATAATTGCTTCATTATCTTTTGTAGGAAATAATTGGTGTATTCAACAAGAATTGTATGATAAGTTGTTCTGCATACAGAACCATCTTCCCTATATGGGCTTTGGGAGTTTATCGCAATCGTGTGTTGTTACCTACTAAGCTACAGAAAATGTACAAATGAAAATTTAAGTGCTGATTAATGTGTAATGGGATGATATATATATTGGGTACTGTATATCTATGATATGCAATAATAATAATGTAAAATTTCCCTATGCTTTTGATCAACTATACAAAATGAAGAAAGAAGATGAATGGAAGGTTTAACCCAATCTGATATATTGTCCGCTCTAGACTCAAGACCCGTATGACTTTGTCCTTTAAATAGTGCTTGATGTGTTATGATATTGAGTCAGGCTTATAAACCACATAGCTTGGCTTTCACCACGCAATCGTGAGAATTTTCCCGTTTCGAAGGATATCAATAGTGAGATTCATTATTCTAAATATATAATTAATTCAACTACTAAGACTCTAGTAGTGGGCGATGTCGGAGACATGCAGGACATACACCTACCCCACATAACAATTGCACCGTCAAAATTGACTTAAAATATGTGTAGGAGTGCACGACGAAGAGGGACAGCATCACAGATCGCATTTTTAGTTAGAAGATGAGACATGTACCAATCGAGCACGATGATCTGATATCCTCCTTGATGCTGCTTTCTTCAAGTGCAGGAAACTATTTGATGTTGTGTGTGGGAACACTAAGATAGAATTTAGTGTTCTTAAAGTCGTCCAGAAGTGGGTTGTATCCATCCTTCGTTCTTGTCTTCGTGGGTAACCCGAACTCTTCCATGAACAATGATGAGTCGAGCTACAAGAAAGATAAAAAAAAAACAAGTTCAAGTTTAAAAAGCCAGAGAGTGATCATGCAGAAACTGAACTTACTACCAGTGTATAGAAACCGTAACGCCTAAACCGCCAAAAAGCAGCGGGACATGGCATTAATATGAGTACTCAAATAGTGCATCTATTCTATTTTACAGCACAATTATGCTGATAATGCCCTCAATTTCTCCACATTGGCTACAAACCAACAACACTGCTCGCCTCCTCCTCCTCTCTGCACCCCAACTGGTGGTGAAAGTGGCAGTCGGTCCCAAATTCTAATCGATGCCAAGATGGTATACTGACAAGGTATTTTCACATTAGAAGTAGAATTATACTACTCTTTTTTGCAGTTATACATTGTCATGCCAAGATTTCAGAGATGGAACCTACATTGTTTTGTACAACAGAGTACATAAGGAAATAAAATTGGCATGATTGCCGAAAGCTCCAGTATACTCCGGGTTATACATGTCTAGGAGTATGATCAGCAGCAGTGCCTAATGTACCTATTGCGGAACCGAGGCAATCTAATCTAACAACAGCCATTAATTGATAGACTTCATAACCATTTAGAAAAGATGACACCTAACTATAATAATAAAATTTTGGTCAGTTCCCAAGATATTTTTTGTCCTTGCGGATAATTTGAATGTGGTTGCAAAGAAAAGTTTAAAGACTTGAACTTACAGTAATTGTCCGCCTCTTCTTTCCCTGCTTGGATGAATCACCATGCAGCTTCAGCCACCCAGAACAGTAATGATCCATACGCTCCAAAAGCAAAAAGTCGGTGGGGAAAAAAATATCGGCATCACCCTGCAACAACAAAGCCAAAACTACATTTGTAATCACTTTGAGGTTCTAAATACAGTTTATGATCTACGTCGGAACATAGCAAAATTCACAAAGCCAAGTCCACCAAAAAAAAGCAGTACGTTCTAAAGATTTTATCCCTTGAACAACCAATATGTAAATGCCCTGAGTGTTAACAGCATATTGAGAAGTTCAATTCACAAAATTGAGTGAGCACTCCAATAACTGCCTTTATCTGTGAAAGACTCCCCAATAAGAAAATTCCCCAAATAACAACTGAAGTTATAGTCAAAGTGATCGTCTTAGTAGCATTTTCAGCAGTCTTAAACTTAATCATTGACATGCTGAAGGATTCCGAATTGACAGTCTGATCACCAGTGTACATAAAATGGGGTTGATATCTAAGATTCTGCATGGTAGAGCGATCAAGGAACTTATAAAAAACTTCTAAAAAACATTTTGGATGCACATACATACTTTTTCCTAAAACAGCAAACTATCCATCTGTCCACACTAGGGTTTCAGAAAACCAATACACTGCTTTATTTTTCATTTTTAATCAACCATCTTTATAACACAATTTCTCCTGTTGCAACTCCTTTACAACTAATAAATAATTTCATGAAATACCATGCGCAAAAAACAAGTTTCAACTACCAAGGGGAAAAAAAAACCTGTACAAAGAGCTTGAGAATCAAGAGAAGACGGAAAAGAAAAGCTATAGAGTAGAAATCAAAATTAGCTTCGAGGATGAGTTACATGCACTGCTGGAGTTATGATGTTAAACTACAATGCTTAGAGATTCAAGTTTAGAGCAAGTAATTTTGATGAATCATTAAGATTCGGCCAAATCATCATTATATGAAAAAGAAGATAATGCATATATATGCTTATGATCTGGAGTTATCTTGAGCTTATTGCATGATGCATCTGCAGAAGATAGAAAGGCAAGTATATCTTGTTTGTAGTTTAACAAAGTTTTCTTCGCGGTCTGATGATAATATAACTGAACAGAGTAGTAATCCAGATCATGAACTACTAAACACATTTAATTGTAATTGCAGGTTCACATTGTGTACATGGGGTCTCTTCCTAGCGAAGAATACTTTCCATCAGCTCATATATATGGTTTACACTGAGCCAAAGGCACTCGGTTCCTCGATAAATAAATGAATAGAAGTACACACACACACACACACATATATATAGAGAGAGAGGGGTGGAACAAGAACATAATAGCACCTTCGCATCCAAGTAACTATCATAATCTGAGCTGTGGCCATCTTTCTGCAGGTTAAAAAGGTAAATAAGATTAATTATAAAAAATGTAGATTCTCGTAGAACAAAACAATTGTGATGACAATAAGAACATAATCATATCTTATACTCGCTATGTTTATAAGAACACAATGTTGATTCATTATTTTGCATAAGAAAAAAAGATAGCATCTACAAACATTATGACAATAAGAACACAATAAAGATAGCATCTACAAACATTATGTGAAAAATTCTTATGCAAAATAATGGATCAACATTGCATCCACAAACATTATGAAATAAAGATAGCGAGAGAGGTGGGGGCGGGGATGGGAAAGAAATACCTTTGTTGAAACCAATGGTGCCCGTTCACCAGGTATTTTCACATCAGGTAGGTAACTAAAGTCTGAAGCAATTAAAGACATCTTTGGTAAAGCCCCATGTAATGCCTCCAGTAGTTTCTGAATATTAAAAGAGGTATTGCTGCCATAAATATATTTCAACAAAATAAATCAAAAGTCATCAACAACATTTCATACCAAACAGCCAGTTGGTAACCAGCTTCTTCGTGGCTTAGGGAAGACTTTAGACCAAATGCCCTTCGCCTTGGAGGAAGAACTGCTTGGGGCTGTAAGATTATCATTCAGTTCCATGATCTCAATGCAACGCTTAATAAGTGGATCTTGCAGTGGCCGGTAGAGCTCAGAAAGACTTTCCCTACACATGGAAGAAACCTGGGTATAAGGATTCAATTCAACTTGTTCTAAAGGGCAACAACAAGCTGCTATCAGCACAATAGATTGCTTTTACCTAAAGGCAGATCAATTCTTATTTATACTAACAATAAATAATGAAAAAAATTAAGAAATGAAAAAGAAAAGAAAAGAATGAAACTGTAATATTAATAGATTATAAGTTATGGGAAAATAACATATCATAAGAGTAAGCAATATGGTAAAAAAAATGTCAACAGAAGAATAAATCAGCACAAAGTCCCTTAAGCTTCATTTTTAATCCGTAATGATATAATCCATCATCAATTGATCCACGAATGAGGCCTCAAATCAAAATTCTACTGAAAGGACTAGGAAAAAATATGCAATAACAAGTGAGAGATAGATATTTATTTGAGGAAGAAAGGTTAAGGATGTAAGATCACTTCCAAGGAGCGGTAAAGAGTTAAACTTCACTTGATTTCTGGGAAACATTACAGGAAGAAAAGTTGATGAAACAACTTCATATGCTGTCCTAATTTGAAAATCAACGAAGGGTAGAAAGCCATCTAGCAACACCCTCTCCACATAACTGCCTACCTATCATTTTGCTTCTCAACCCATACTTCCATCCAAGGTGAAACTTGATTTTCTGAATATACAAGATCGTGTGGAAGATTGTCAAGAACCTGTAAGGAATAAACACTTGTTGGCTTGTTGGATAATATATCATCAACCATAAGACTACACAAAATGATAAGACACAAAACTTGAATGTATAAGTTTTTACACAAGGATAATTTTGGTATCTATGTGCAACCGGGGCAAGACAGATAAGATTCAAGGAAGAGTGATCAGTATCATAAGTCATGTTTAAAACAATTCAAGATGATACAAAATTACATTGTATATAAATCAAGATTCATGCCATATTCTCCATCAATATCAAAACAGGCACATCTGTCAGATCGTGCAACAAATTTTTCAACAGGAAAAAAAGGTATAAAATCTAGACTTCTAGAGTACATCAGAAAAGAAAATCCAGAAGAAGCCGCGGAAAGTGTTAGATTAGAAAGCCTGAATACGGAACCTGACTTAGTTTAATTTTTTTTTTTGTTTGGTCACAACTAACCCACATGGGGAGTACATTTGCAAGAATGAAACTCAAAGGATTTGACAGCAGCCCGCACAAGCCAAAAGAAGAACCTTACTAGGGTTGACGTGCCTATAATCCTCTTGAAAGAAAGGGGCAACTTTGGAACTTGGCTTCAGTGGGAACAAATCAAACCACCAACCCCAGATGTCAATCACAAAAAGCACTTCCTAAACCCTAAACACTTCCACCACTCATCATAGATTTTATGCCCATAATTATAGAATGTTTTGTATTCAACAACCAACAAAGTTTAGTACAAACAATGGTCAATTGGAAATATCAAACAATTTTATATATCTGTAATAATCCATCCCTTTGCTCTAACACATTGTTCATCATCAGACGAAATCGAAGAAACACAAAGAAACAACATACCTCGAGCATTATGACCCAAGAGGGCTGTTCCTCAGCATCACCTATCAAAGTGCAAGCTGGCGTTACTTTATCTACAGCATATTTGAAAATAAATATATATCCAGTGCCATTCATAAAGAAAAGAGATTACTTATTTTTCTCTTTTCGATGTTAAGAAAACAGAAGAACATTAGAAATCAACATTCATATAAAAAATTCAAATCTCGAATCAGTTTCCACTTGGAGTCTGCAAATTGAAATTCTAAACACTAATTAAAACAGTTGAATCAATCCCCAGTTAAAGTGGCATACTTTAAACATTATGTATCTGTATATCTCTAGAATCTTCTTCTAAGGGTAGGGAAAGCATAATCAACAACTGAACTAGCTAATAATTTGGTAGCAGTTAATTGTCAAAAGTCATGGTGCTTTGCTCCTGAACTTCCATTTAATGAGCGGATATTCAGATAGAACGAAGAATAATGCAGTTTTTGTTGCTCCATGAAAACCATCACAATCAATATCAATCCTTTTTTATATCTCTAGGCACCAATTTGTCTCTTTGGGCATATACAATAAAAATGGACTGATACAAAGTACATCTCCAAGCACAAATTCAAAATATTGACAGTAGCCATAAAATAAATAAATAAATAAGTAACATTGACAGTTTTCGGATGATAAATATGAATGGAGTAACTACGAATGCTTATTAATTATATTAATAGTGAGGAAAGCGATATGACTTGGCATCAACAATAACATGGTCTTATATCAAATTATTGCTTAAAAAGTTCAAATATTATTTTGATGAATCTAAGTGACATATTGATTAGTTTAGCCATGTTATGTGCATGGGCATAGCCCTTCTCAACAAGATATTGTTGAATCTAAGTTAGCTTTATCAATCAACATAAGATATTGTATTACATATAGAACTATCTAGACCAGTAACAAGGAAACAAATGGGAAAAACAATTCAAAAGTCAAGGGATTTTCACCCCATCCACTCCGGTCAGCAGCATCACGACATTCTACTTTAAATTTTGATAAACGACTATGAATGTCTCCAACAGTTTCCCTTTGTGTCTCTGCCAGTGAAGGGCTGATTTCCACTGAGCTACAGAAAATATAAAATCCAATTTTACTTGCATGATTGCACTCTACATAATTCTCAGGAAAAAAAAAAGAAACAAATTAAAAAAAGAAATATAACAACATAATTTATGAAGTAAGTTGACGTATAATCAAGTACTTTATAAGTATTTTTTTTAAAAAAGCATTTTATAAGGATAATTCTCAACAAGTACCAAATAGCATGCCCAATAACATTACAGAAAAAGAAGGTGAAGAATTAAGGCTCCACCATTCACTTATCATGTTGTCCAGAAAAGCGAACAGTTTAAATAGGCTAAAGGTAGTTTATTATTTGTTCAACTGTATTTGTCTCGTAGGAAACATTTCATTGTAAATATGGAAAAAAAAAAGGCCAAAACAATTCAACACCAAATGGGCTTGAACTTTTTCTATGGGGCTTCGCATGTGCATAATTCTCTAACTAAAGATCCAATTCCTTTTTAAGATGAGGACCCAATAGCTTGGTTAACATCTCCAACTTGCTAGAAAATTCTCACTCCAACCACCCTAAAGGATTCACTAGGAAAGAACTTGAATTAGAGCGAAAACTAATTCCCTTGATTTTGTGGAAGATTCGATTATCTTCCCGCTAGTCGTTTTACGATTCTCTTTTCTTTTCTTTTCTTTTCTTCTCCTATGAATGGGATTTTATCTTCAAAATTTGGTCTATAACTTATGGAATAATCTAAAACAATATCACATAAGAGTCTAGTGTATCAACTGTTCCAAACACTTAAGATGATCATTAGACGGCATGTAGTAACAGTAACAGCACAAGCATGTAAACTGAGTAGCTAGTGGCTTCTAATATGAAGAACTTAATTGTTATGAGGTGCATAAAAACTATAATGAACTTACGTGTATGTCATATTATTGTAAACTCTTGAAGGTGCATTTAACATCATGTAGTCCATGATGCCCTTCGCACAAGTTCCTGATCCACCACCAATTTCATATATCTGAATCCAAATTGTAAAATAGAGAGACCAATTACTGAACTTGACATGTTAAACAAGAGGATTCAAAAGCATAGACAAATATCTGGACGAACTGTTGCTCATAGGATGATCTCTGATTAATAATCATAAACTAACTCTATAAGTGGAAAATTCAGTATGATGGCCCCAAAATTCATGCAAGAACACAAGTTCAAATAACTTTATCATTTTATCTTTTGAAATTCAGCATGAACACTCCAAAGCAATTCAACCATTCTACTCCAAGTTATGTATTGAAATTTACTTCAGCGGTTCATCCTACTCCAAATGAATATTTAGTGTTCCCATTTCCAGGCACCAGATACCATAGAGGAAATTCTATAAAGTACTCGATTATGAATCTATTAAGAACTAGCAAAAACAACACTATCCAAAGGCTACATCTCAACCATCTGAACTATATGTAGCCATATATTGCTACAGAAAAAATACAAAATGTACAGATTAAACAGAAAACATATTTTCTTCAAGGCTTCATCTCAAGACCTATCATTAATCACTTCCCATGTGTTTTTAGTTACATCAAAGTAGGAAATGCCTCCAATTTTAGATATGAATATGAAATTGATGAGAAGGGAATAACTTTTAATATTTTTTCCAAAAAAATGTCAAACCAACTTACAATATTGAAGCATAGAGATTCGCATAAACATGTATGAAATACTAGATAATCAAGTAAGTAATTTATCAAGTAAAAAGTATCTTACTTTTAATGGAACTGAAAGGTCAGCCGTACGCAGTATGGCTTCAGCAATACCATGGGCATACCAAGGCTACAAGCAAAAGAAAGCTAATACCAATAAGTAAATCGAGAGTAACGTGTGAAAGAATGTGCATGTATTTACATATGAATATATGATTATAATATTACATGTACATGTTTTTTCATCGTTTCCTTTCTAATAGTATAATTCCACTTCCTTGAATGTGGGTTGTTACACAAATCCAAGCATTTTTTATTTTTGTTTTTCTATCATAAATAACTCAATTAAGCAGCTATGGCACAAAGAAATTAACAAGCAAAGCTGGTTACGGTAATGAATAAAATACCCAATGAAAGCCATCAAATATACATGTCACATTTTACCCCAGACAACTACACATCAATAAGTAAATGTCGAGAAATAAATAAATTGGATTCATACAAATCATTCATCTCCATCTTCTGCATAAAGCCATAGCATCTTATAAAGAAAGTAGCACAACACACCACCAAATTACCATATTATTGTGGGTAAGCTTAATGAAATAAAGCACCATATTGTCCAATAACTGGGTTAGCTTCGGAACACATATTCATTGAATGGGTAACACCTGAAATATTATCCTTGAAAGCCTACCTGTTGCCCTCGAATTTCCAGAAGCACTGTTCATTAAACCTACTGTGTCTTTTCAATTATTCTTTATTTTCCACCGAGAAGTATTGATTCATCCATATACTTTGTTTGTCTTGTCTTTCCACTGAAAGCTAGTGCTGAGGTTGTAATCTCAGCACCAGTCCACAATAGAGTGGCCATTAGTGAACATTGTTCACTAGAATCCAATAATATGTGAAAAGTACATTGTCTCACAAAATTTGAGTAACATCAAGGTTTTTGCCCTATTGTGATACAGCTCCCACATGCCAGGCCAATGCACTCGAAATTAAAGAAACTTACCACCAAATTAGAACAGTCAAAAGTGTTTGCACTTATCGCAAATAACAGAGTATAAGATTCGTGAACTCTAACAAGTTATTTAGACAATATGAATGAGAAAATGTTTCACCCTTCTTAACTGTATATAATTGAATCTGAATCGCTTTAAGCTTCGAATTGTAGGTTGGTCAGGGGGTAGTTGTGTGCGTGCACATCTCTGTGTATACGTGAGAGAGAGAGAGAGAGGTACCTTGTAAAGCTCCACTGGAGTAAACCATGCCATATCACTTTGCTTGTAGATTTTGTCCAAGTATTTCATATAAGCTTGTCTGCCTAAAAAATGAAAAGAAAGTACTAAATAGAAGACATAACAAGAAGTAAATAAACAAACAGTTTAGATATGAGTTATGGTTCAGCATTCAGTTAACTTTTAAAAAAAAAATGTTTACTACAAAATAGGGGCAAGTCGGCAACCTTCAATCCCAGAGCTACACTCAAAACACATCACCATTTACCACAACAAACCTACATAACAACTTGGTTTGACCACAAAATTAGTTCTACCTTTTCATTTTTCAACCAAAAAACGAAAGGTACTTCCAATAATCATGATAGTCTTTTCCTCACCATAAAAACAGGATAAAGCCTAAACTTAACAGAAACCGTATAAGAACTCATTGTCCTCTTATAGTCTTATCCAAATCCAATCACTCCTTCCCAATCATATTTTCAGCAACAATCATCCCATTTGATCTCATATATTAGCTTGATAGGCATAGGACAATCACACAACACATAGAAAGCAGACATTCTTAAAAACTCTGGAAGCCAAATATAATTCCCAGTTTTCTGCTTTTCCACTTTTACATATAACTGCACGTATGCAAAAAAAAAATCCAAGTTCTAAGAAAGATGTCAGAAAAATAGCTACTTAAGATTCTCAAAGTTTCAGTTGTGCAGTGTCTCCTAAATACTGTCAGCCACAAATCACACATTAAACCATAATCACCAGCTATTATATAGAGAAGGGAAGGAAAAAAAAAAAACCTTCAAGCTGGTCAAATTTGATGCTTCTTTCGAGCACACCAACTGAACGCGATCTTTGCGAGAAATATCCATGCTTTGGGTCATATAAGGCAGAATGAATGAAATCTCGAACCTGCTCAATTACGTTATTTGTGGGGATAAATAAATATGCCGTACACAAGTTTGCAGAAGCACGAACGGAATAACGGATAGAGATTGAATAGCTTACAAGAATGGGCTTATCGCCAACAATGTACGAATGGAAGAAAGCTTGAAATGTAGGTGTTACGAGTCCACATGAAATTGCTGCAGTAATAATCAATAATTAAATGGGAACAAAGACAGATAATGAGCAATAGAGAGATAAAAGTGAACACCTTTAGGTTTCTGAAAGAGAGAGTGCAACTTTTTGGCAGCGAGAGGAGCACAGACCATTTTTTTGCTTGTGAAATGACCGAGGGTCTATGAATCCAGGCCTTAAACCCTTACGAGATTTTTCCCTGAACAAATGCTACTTCAATCTCCCAACCAAAAATGTATATGGGTAGTTTAACAAACACACACAAATCAATGGAGACAGCCGAAAAGAGAGAGACGATTTCGGCTCGACTTACAATTGCGTTAGGCAAGGTATTTTTGCGCATATAGGGTTTGCAATTAAGAGTTCGGAATGTCCCCGTTTTAAAAGAAGAAATAATGAATAAAGGTTGAAATAGTAAAGTTCCTCTTTTTTGTGATCCGCTCGTCGAGTCGTCGGTTAATTTTCAAATGCAATTTTCCCCAATCATGGGTGGCAGCATTACAGGAGAATACGATGGATTTGCATATGAACATGAATCCCCCGATAACTATGAGTATGTCGTTGATGATGATGAGGAAGGGTTTCCTTCGTTTCGACTCCTCCAAGACGAAGACGAACTAGTAGAAGGAGATGAAGAAGAAAAGGTATTTCCTTCGACTTCGGAGAAGAAACCGAAGCAGCTGAAACAGGGGAATCTATTGGACATGTGGGGGATAAAGACGCCCCAACATTCATCTCCATCTCCATCTCTGCCGCCTCCACGCAAAAAGACGAGGACTGGTAACAATTCTGAACAAGAGATTGGCAAATCGAAGCCTTCCAAGACTTGTCCTTTCTACAAGAAGATTCCAGGTATGTTTCAATGTTTCTTATTTGAGACTATAAAGGAACCATTTGATTGATTTTTCTTTCTCATGAACGAAAATGTATATGATTTTAGGGACACCATTCTCTGTGGATGCATTTCGGTATGGTTCTATTCAAGGCTGTTCCGCTTACTTTCTTACTCATTTTCATTCTGATCACTACGGTGGCCTCACTAAGGGATGGTCCCATGGCCGTATCTATTGCTCTCCGCTCACTGCTCGTCTTCTCACGTTGTGTCTTTCTGTGGATCCAAGGTAACTCCTTCCCAATTAATATTTCATTTTCAAGGACTCACTAGCTACTCCCGTTCTATTCTTACTGGTTTCACAGTTTGTCGATACCCTCTGTGCAGATTTATCCGTCCTTTGGAATTCAATGTTGAATATGTCATCCATGGAGTATGTGTGACATTTCTGGATGCTAATCACTGCCCAGGTGCTGTTCTCATCCACTTTCGTCTCATAGATGGACAAACCCATCTTCACACTGGAGACTTCAGAGCTTGTAAAGCAATGCAAACTCACCCGCTTCTAGCCAATCAAAGAGTTCATGTCCTTTACCTGGACACAACTTATTGCAATCCAAAATACAAGTGAGAATTGCAATTTCTTTTTCTGCTGTTCTTTGCTATGAACACTTTCTGTTATGCTTCCTTTCTCTCCTTTTAGTTGTATTAAAGAAAACTGTTCGCTGTTTCAGGTTTCCTTCCAAAGAAGATGTATTGAGTTATGTTGTCAGAATTACTGAGAACTATCTTAAGAAGCATCCCAATACCCTTGTGGTTGTTGGGGCATATAGCATTGGCAAAGAATGTGTTTACCTTGCTATTTCTGAGGCCTTGGGGGTACGTTTGCTTACTTCTCATCACTGATTCCTTTCTTCTTCTTTTTCCATTTCTGTTACTTGTGCCTCTAACCTGCTTGATGTTACCTGCATTTGATGGAAATTTTCTATTAGCATCCAATGTATTCCAACTATACCAGAATCATTAAAGGTATAAATACAACTCTTATGATTGGCTTTGCCTTTCTTACTGGAGTTCATTTAAGGGAGAGAACATTTTTTCTCGAATATGTCAGTAGACAATACAGGCGAACATGTGGTCCAGTAATAGAGTTCCAGTCGTCTCAAGTTCAATTATTGGAAACAGTCTCTCCATATATTATGAGGAGCTAAGGGTTGTGTACATCTTGCAAAATGCATATCCTCAACCGCACCCACTGTGGGAGCGTTGTGCATGGGAGTTGTTTAAAAAAAAATGACAGTAGGCAATACCTTGTACATGGTTGCATTAATGCATCAAGTTGGTTATCACCTGTTTAGCCCACATGTCTCAATGCTTCTTCGGTTTATACTTGATAAATCTAATTTTGAACTTTAAGCATCATTTAAGTTCCTGGCAGTAGTTTGAGGTCACTTAAAATGAGACATTTTGGATTTACATCTTTGGTTGTTGTTTAGTCTTCCTGATTTTTAAAATGGTTACTTTGCAAAACTTTAGTTAGTCTTGTTCGGCAAACTAAGAATAAAAGGATTAAAAAAATTTCAGCCCTTATATAGATAAAGGGGAGGGGGAGCATTTGGTGGTTGAACAATGAAAATAGACGACGTGACGAATGTGTGATTGAACAGATTGGGTCATTAAGGAGCAAGGTTCAAGTCTACCAGTATGTTGGAGGCCTCAGCTAGTCAGCTGCATACATCAATGCACTTACACTTGACACCTATTGTAATGATAAACTGTTAATTACAAGCTGTTTTGTACAAACTTTAGGTTAAAATATATGCTAATGCGCGGAGAAGAAGGATTCTACATTCTTTTGGTTGGCCTGAGCTTTCTGGGTGTCTCTGTGCTCACGGGACGGACACATTTCTTCATGTGCTACCTATGTCGTCCCTGCGGTTTGAGGTCTGATTCTAAGATTGCCTCAAATTAGTATGAATAATAATATCTCCTTTCCCATGCTGAATGGGTATCTCAAACATTTCTTAGAGCCTGAAGGATTACTTGAAAGGCTATGCAAATCAATATAAAGCAGTTTTGGCATTTCGGCCTACAGGTGAATTTCCTTTGCTTTTTCAACCCTTGATTTCTGCTTGTCCATGCTTTGTTTTGTAGATATATTTGCCAGAAGTTCGTAAGCTTTCCAAGTATTTATTCTTTGTTTATGCTCTTCCCTTCTCTAGGTTGGACATACTCTGAGCAGTTAGGTAACCAGCTTGATCTAATTAGACCCAGTTCCAAAGGCAACATTACAATTTATGGTGAGATACGTTGAATTTGGGAAAACTGATCACTTGCAAATTTCTCACGTACTCCTTATAAGTTGAAATTGCCTTGTGCACAAGTGTTGTTTATACAATAAAAAATATGGCTTAGTGGTAGAGTTGTGAGGGTACAACCTAGTGGATATAGTTTCAATTCCTAGAAACAACATGTTCGCATATTGTGTGGAGGTAAGGTTTGCGTACATCTTACTTGTCTCCGACCCCGCCTATTGCGAGAGCCTTGTGCACGGGAGTTGGTAATTTGTGTTTTTTCCCTTATATTAATACAGCAAAGTAGGCTTGACTCACCTATTATCAGATGCTGGCTGACGTTTTGGTTGTTGCTAGGTTTATTCTGAATCAATCTCTTAGTTATGCAAAATATTTATTGCATGTATGATTATCAAAAGCGTCTGCTGTAGGGGTTCCATATAGTGAGCACTCCAGCTTCACAGAACTGCAAGAGTTTGTTAAGGTTTGTCTGTGAACATAATTCAGTGATTATACATCTGTTTACATACATGTGTAGATAAGTATGCCTCGCTCACATATGAAGCAAGCTAATTTTTTCTGTCCTAAGCTCACTCCCTCCTGTAATATTCACAGTTCTTGAAGCCTGACAAGATAATTCCCACTGTCAATGCTGGGAAGCCCGCTAACCGAGACAGGATGCAATCCTATTTCCGAGAAATGCGAAAGAGCTGATGTCTTTGCATGAATTCACAATTCAAGTTCTTCAGTTGCAGATGTTAGCCAGATGCTCAAGCTCATTGTTGGACCTAGAAATGAGAGTCTTAATGCATCTTCTTTATCATGTTGTTTCAACTCATTTGATACCTCACCAGTGTGTTAGACTGACTAGCAGCCAGCCACTGAAAGTGTATTGCGGGTTTCACCAATGGATGCATAAAGTTTTATGGATTACTGGTCAGCCCTTACTATACTTCTCTCCATAAACTCTTCACCTCCATAGTTGAGAAAATTTTCTGCTCATTTTGATGGATTTATTATAATACTCTCGCATCTTCATTTGTTTTGAAATGATGTATCATCTTCTTGATTTGTCTTTTCTGGATATGAGCTTTCGCGATTTGTTTAAAATTGTAAAATCTACAATTTTAATCCAATAATTTGGGAGCCGGAAGGTGTGTGATGTCACATGATAGTTATATTTATGTTTTTCAAAATTTAAATTTTGTTTGAATTATAGGCTATAGAAAATTTTGGAGCCCTCAAATCAGTCTTTTCTTGTCTTTTTCAATTGAATTGAAATCGAATTAAGCGTACAACATGAAGGCCACCATAGCAGATGAAAACTATCCAAATCTCAACCCTTTGGTGAGAATAAAACCCTGAACCTCGAGGTCCTAGACAGACAATCAGACCCACCACACTACCTCGTATTCTCCTCATTATCATCAATTGACCATGAGACGCAATCATAATAAACAAATCTCAAAGTACACCAGATCAACATGTGCCAAGTGCCAACCACTTCTCCTTAGAATACACTTGCGCCACAGTATATAACCTCCTCTCAGAGAGAGGGGGAAATATAATAATAAAATAAAATAAAAAATTGGAGGAGAGAGAAAGTGACGCAACGACAGCGACGCAACTCGCAACCACTGCATGCCCTTATTTCCCCCTGGGACACTCATCTTTTTCGTACCCAACTTGGGAGCTCCGAGCCCCGGAACCGCATTTTACCCATCGGATCTTTCCGTGACATAGGGCCGATGTACTCGACGATACACTCTTTGCCGCTCGACGGGAGCAGCGTCGGGGGTCACGGTGTGGATTTTGCAGGCTCGCTGGAAGGGACGAATCTGCCTGGGGATGCGTGCCTCGTTCTCACTTCGGATCCAAGGCCCCGACTCCGGTGGACAGCGGAGCTCCACGGGAGATTCGTGGACGCCGTCACGCAGCTCGGTGGCCCTGACAGTAAGTTTATGCTTGCATGTATTAATTCACTCCTTTTTTCTGGTTGAGCTTTCGCTTTGATTTTGAAATTCGTTGGGTTTTCGGTCGGTGGCTTGTGGTTTGCAGAACATGGAAATTGCAATGTGGATTTGTTTTTTCAGTTTAAGGTATTTTGGGTAGTTTCAATTTGGATTCTTGATTCTTTGAAGTGTGCTTAACTTTGATTTGAAATTTAAGCCAAAGCTCTCCCCAACCCCCTCTCAACCTAACTCTCCCCAACCGCTCTGAACCCCATCAAACCCATCTCCCAAGCGAGGCCTTAAAAGTCTGGAGGAGGCTGTACATCTTCTCTGTGTAGCTTACAATAAATGTTGCTGTTGGGAAACAAATACTATGTAAATCAACTTATGGTAAATGTTACCTCTGGTTCATCAATTATGCTTGACTTTGATTTGAAATTTAAACCAAAGGTCTTAGCTGCAACGTCATTTGTAGATACTAATTTGTTTCAGGTATTTCTACATTGCATTGCTGCCCAGGTCGATTTTAATGAAGAATGATGTTTATTATCTGGAATGCTTGGCTCTACCATAAGTTGGAAGCTTGGGGCATATGCCTCTGGTCCTACATTGGTTCTCGCTCAACCAGAAATTCTGATATTATTGGGTATAAGATGAAAATTGATAATAATCTCAAAATTGAAGCATACTCGTATGATATGACATATAATTTCTTTTTTATTTTCCATTTTAAGTCATTCGGATTTGTATATGCACCATGCTTAACACTTTAAATTTCACTTGCGAAAACTTCAAGAGTTTTCCCATGATTGTTATTTTTGATTGTTCGTGAATTTTCATGTTATGGATTGTTAATTATGGCGTCTGATACTGTGATAAATGCACTGCAGAGGCAACTCCTAAGACTATTATGAGAACAATGGGGGTAAAAGGACTGACTCTGTATCACTTGAAGTCTCATCTTCAGGTGTTGTTTCCATTCCCTCCGCCTCCCCCATACCCAATCTCTCTCTCTCTCTTTCAACAGTTTATTCACTAATTTTTGTTGCCTGATTTCTTTTCACTTGCAGAAATACAGGTTGGGAAAGCAATCATGCAAGGAATCAACTGACAACACTAAGGATGGTATGACATCTGATACCATACGTGCATTTCTGAATTATGATTTTTTGAATTCTATTGCAGCTATGCTATAGATTTGGCATGTCTGTTAAATTGTTTTCCTTTTGAATGAATTAGGCAGATAGGCAAATCTATCTGTCTAGTCACTTACCAACCAGCACGAATAATAAAAAATTTCCGACGAGAGTACCCCATAAAATTTTCACTCATCAGGTGTAATGTATTTTTGGTTTGCAGCATCTTGTGTCGCAGAAAGCCAGGATACAGGATCATCTACATCAACTTCATCAAGAATTATTGGACAAGAGCTGAACGAGTATGTTAGCTTTCCCCTTCTATTTTCACAAGTTGTTACTCCATCTCCCTGCATGTTACAATGCCTGTTGGCTTTAACAGTGGTTACCAGGTTACTGAGGCATTGCGAGTACAGATGGAAGTCCAGCGACGGCTGCATGAGCAGCTGGAGGTTAGTTTTGATTGTTGTTGCTTCTGGTTTGCTTTCTATAAAGTGGCATGTGGGCTAGGAATTCACCTTTTCTGTACTTGTAAAAATGGTCATCCTCAGATATTACACGTCAAAAGTATGTCAATTGACACAATCCACTTGTGCGAGAGACAATGAAAATTGCCTCTGGGGATGCCCCCGGTGGTTTGTGATGTGTGCCTCTTTGACGTAGTTTGTCCTTGGTGGTCCAATTCTAGAAATTTATTTAAGTAATGTTATGTTGTGTGGGATGGTAAGTTCATCTATAACCACTGATAAATAAGTGTTTAAAAGCACTGGGTACCTTTTCAAATGTTTTGACTTGACCCATGTATGCAATGAAGACTTTATTTTGTTCTTTTATGTTAATAAGTGGCCTTTAATAAGCTAAAGCAATGGCAATGTGATGGGGTTACTGATTTTAATGTTGGCAACTTGATTTTAATTCTTAATACTAGTCTTCGAACGTTTCCCTGTAAGCAGGTGCAGCGTCACCTCCAACTTCGGATTGAAGCTCAAGGAAAGTACCTGCAATCCATACTAGAGAAAGCTTGTAAAGCTCTGAGTGATCAAGCTGCTGCATCTGCCGGGCTTGAAGCTGCTAGGGAGGAGCTTTCAGAGCTAGCTATCAATGTTTCAAATGACTGTCAAGGAGTGGTCCCAGTTGATGCCACAAAAATACCTTCCTTGTCTGAACTAGCTGCTGCTTTAGAGAGCAAAAATGCTTCTAACATGCCAGCTCGCTTTGGTGATTGTTCTGTTGAGAGCTGCTTGACTTCTGCTGGAAGTGCAGTTTCTTCCTTGGGTGTGGGTTCACAGGCTGCTTCTTTGAAGAAGAGAACAAGGCCTGTATTTGGTAACGCTGACTCATTGCCCTTGGAGGGCAACATACAGCAAGAAGTGGGATGGATGATGACTAATACCGGATCCAGATGAGTATAATGCCAACCCATATCTGTGATCAGATTTCCCCTTTGCCATTTTAGGGTTTTATTCTGTTCCTTGTCGTCGAATTGTCCATCGTTTTCGACTATCTCTGTAGTCTGTTGTATATTCTTAAAGAAGACCATTTAACTTAATGTTGCCTCCCTTTATTCATGAAAGTGGCACATTGGAAGTCACATGTTTTGCTTCTCTAGGGGATATATTATATATACGATATTGAGAAATGTCCATAGCAGGGAAAGTGAAGGTGGATTAGTAAATGCAGAACTAGTTGAGGCTATGTGGGAGTGAAATCTTTTGTTTAAGTGAGTCTTAACAACAACGCTTCTTGAAATCTACTCAGGAAATTGATACACTCCTTTCAACCTTGACCTAGCAATGGAGTCGGTGGAAGAAGCTAGAAGGAGTTACAGGGAAACACGAACCTTGGCATGTATTTTGGGACTCAACTCACCGCAATGTAATTCATCTAAACGTAAAATAACTATTTCACCACAATTTTTTTAAAGTGAAATGGCAAGCATTTATAAAAAAAGAAAAGAAAAGAAAAGAAAAAGTTTTGCATCTCGCCTAATCTCTTTCAGTTGATCAAAATATACCGCGGACCCAAAGTAAAATCACTCCCTCTTATTGGGCCACAAGGTCCAGAACATTCATTTTAATGGGCCCAGAACATGCATTTTAAGCTTCAGAGTCATAATGCATGGAAATCGAAACATTGTAAATATTTATTTATTTTTTGTCTGGAAAAAAAAACAGTGAAAATTGTAAATATTTATTTAGTCATACATTCTATTTACATTTCCATTCCATTCAAAAAGAAAAAAGGAAAAAGTGAAAAAGATAAGAGCCCACTGTCTCATTCTGGCTTTGGAGACTCTCTCTCTTGCTTTTTTGCTCTATAACAATTCACTGAGTGGGGTATCTTCCATGGCAGAGCAGCAGCAGCAGCAGCAGCTAATGATAGTAGTCTCCTCCTTGTTCATAGCCATCATTGGCGGTGCATTAGTCTCATCGGTGGAGGGTAACTGGTGCGTAGCCAGAAGTGATGCCAGCAACCAGGCCCTGCAGGGGGCCTTGGACTATGCTTGTGAGTCTGGGGCAGACTGCACTCCGATTCAGCCGAATGGGCTCTGCTCTCTCCCCAACACCATCCAGGCCCACGCCTCTTATGCCTACAACAGCTTCTTCCAGAGAAAGGCCATGGCTCCTGGCTCCTGTGACTTCTCTGGCACTGCCACTGTTGCCAAAACTGACCCCAGTGAGTCCTCTTTCTCTTTCTCTCTCTCTCTCTAGATTTCATTCATGTATTTGGTTTGTTGATTTTGGGTTCTCTTTGAGTGTAGGTTATGGATCTTGTGTATACCCATCTTCAGCAAGGTAGGCCTCCATTCTTCACCAATCACCTCTCTCTTTTCACTTCTGTTCTATCAATAACAAAAGAAAAAACAAAAGATAAATCTGTTTTTTTTTTTTAATGATAAAAATGGTTTCTTCATCTACAAAGTAAATGGGTTTAATCATTTAGTGTCTCTCTTTAATCCTGTTTAACTTTGACGCTATTTGAAATAGTGTGATTACATGCACTTTTACAATTAGTGACATTGTTTTAAATAGTGTCATTAGTACGTCCGAATCATTAGTTGGAGTGATAAAAACGATGTGTCACCCTGTGATTAGAGTTTGATTTTGAATCCCCCTCATCCCTTTCAAAAATAGTGTCATTAACTATGTTAGAATATGTATAAATGAAATAAAATACCTCAACCCAATAAATTAATTTATTGGATTGAATAACAAAGTAATTAATTTTACCATGGTATCTGAAGGGGAGGTTTTGGATTCAAACTTTAGTCTTCGTAATTTAATCTCATATTTATTGTTACCCCAAGCATGAGCCTTTATATATGTTTGTTATTAAGATGATTTGTAATTTAAAAGTTCTACCAGCTAGCTTGTGTTATCAGGATAGTTTGGATGAATTTTATCCTAACCTGCTGGATTTATGAACAAATATTATTACCAGCGCCGCTGGAGGGATCGCTACGCCATCAACAAACAACCCAAACGTGCTTACACCACCAGGAACTACAACTCCAACGTTGGGCGGCAATGGTGCTACCGGCGGTTTGAATCCCGGAATGACCCCTCCGTTACCACCTGACAATTCCGAAGCTCGTACAGCAGCATTCATGGTCACACCATTCTTGATGCCTATTCTCATTTTCACTAGTTCTCTCATTTTTCTTGAATAGAGCTGCATTGGGCTGAGCAAGGTGAAAGCTTAATTACACAGTTTTGTTAGAAGTAATTGGAACCCTTTTTCAATTTCTTTGAATTGATCGATCATCAACGTTTGTGAAGCATAGCAGTGAAAGTAGATAAAGATTGAAAGGTTAAAGGCCAATATTTGTAAATGGATCTGGACAGTTATCAGGTTCATTAGCATACCCAACTGTTACACTCTCCCAACTGCAACCACCATTGACAACGATTTGAACTGAGCAGCAGTCACCGAGGGTGTAGTTGTATACTCGATTTGACCTCTCAAAGGCAAATCACTATATATCTCTGATACTAAAGTCACGGAAACGGCATACTGAAATCAATGGAATAACTAAATTTATTATTTTGTATCAATTGAATAATCAAATGTCTGAAAAAAAAATGTAATAACATACTAAAATCAATGTAATAATCTGAGGATTGGAACCTATAGAGCTTGTTCAGGGCAAGTTCGACGATTGTGGTGGATTGCGGAGGAGTGGCCTAATGGTGGATGGATCGGGCTCCAAAAGTTTTGATTGACTATGGCTTTTAAGGCGAGATTCTAGCGAAGTAGGTGGTTGTTGACGACAAACGAAGACTAGGGATGGGTCATGGCGCTACGGCACTTCAGTTTGGTGACCCTGATTGGTTGCCGGACGGTCAATATTGGGTTTCGAGAGTGAGGAGAATATAGGAATAGGAGAGAGAAAGAGAGAGTGTGAGGGAGAGGGGAGGGTAAATACACTTGGATCATTTACCAGTGATTTATCATATGTGACATGGATTTTACAACTCATTTTTTTTAAAAAAAATAATCATATTTTCTTGCCATAAGGACCAACATGACTCAAAATGCAAAATAGAGAGTTATGTTTAGTCCTAAAAAAAATATGGGGACCTGATTGAATTTTTTGGAAAAGTAGATGGATTTTTTTGGATAATACTAAAATAGATGGGCTTTTTTCGATACTTCAAAAGAAAAAAAGAGAGGACCTACAATTATCCCCAGAAAGTTCTTTGTTGGGTTGGATCAAGATCAATCGAAGACGCGCAAATTAGAGTCGATCTCCTCGTAGGGTACTTGATCCAGACACTATAATCTGTAGCGTCCACATTATATTACACAAACAAGAGTGTGCGAGGAGGTAGAATAGAGAGATTTATCATGAATATATTCAGGTTAGCTGGGGACATGACCCATTTGGCCAGTGTCCTGGTTCTGCTCCTTAAGATCCACACAATCAAGTCTTGTGCTGGTATGTGATTTGCCCAATATTCATCTCGCTTTCTTTTGGGTTTGTTTTAATTTCTGGTTTGATTATGGGATTTGGGATCTTTGTGCCGAATGTGGATTTGGGTTTTGCATATGTTTGAATCCGGTTTAATTGACAGAGGAGTGATTTATTTCGTAACAACGTGAGAATGATGGATTCTCCTTCTCCTTCTCCTTCTCCTTCTCCTTCTCCTTCTCCTTCTCCTTATTTGTATGTCATTTTTTTCAGAAGAAATGAGGCTCTACTTATAAATGTAGTTATCAACAGGTTGAGATTGTTTGATGTTTTGTGTGGTGATGTATGTTTTTCATTTCCAAGTTCTAAAAATGAATTGGGTTCTGGTATTTCGGGTTTGGAATTAGTTAGTCTATTGATTGCATTTCAGGTAGTATTTGGCTTAAAGATTTGAGTACTCGGCTTCTGAATGTAGAATATATGGGTGTCATTTCTATGTGTTCGTGACCTGAACATAGTATTTATTGTGATTCAGGCTCAAATCATTTTTTATGAATGCACAATTTTGGTCTCAGTCAATGCCACATCCTCATTCTTACCAATTGCCCTTTTGGAGTCCACATTCTTTCCATGGATAACATGACAAAATTTCCTAGTAGGCATTCCTTGGTGAGCTAGAGCATGAGGCATTCTGAGTTCTGACTGATGTGTTTTTAATGCACACTTTGTATAAAGTCTTAACTCGTTTTGTTGAGGTTGAACTAGAAGGGTCATTTATATTTTGAATTTTGATAGATTGTGGTTAGCATCTTGTGGCTTTCTTTGTTTGTTGTATGATTTCTTTGTTAAAAGGGCATGCTTTATTCAGTTGCGTCTTATTGTATTAAATGATTAGTTTATGTTTCTCTACATTGTGCATTTGTTGTCACATTATCCATGGCCATCACAAGTATTTTTTCATCAGTCCTAACTAAATTTTGGAAGTTCTAACTTCTTATCTCATATTTTCTTGCAGGCGTTTCTTTGAAGACTCAAGAACTCTATGCTCTTGTCTTTGCCACCCGCTACTTGGATATATTCACCAATTTTATTTCATTTTATAATATTATGATGAAATTGATATTCTTGGGCAGCTCTTTCTCTATTGTCTGGTACATACGACGCCACAAGATTGTTCGTAGATCCTATGATAGGGATCAAGACACCTTTCGGCATTTTTTCCTTATCCTGCCTTGCCTGTTCTTGGCCTTACTTATAAATGAGAGGTTTACTTTCAAAGAGGTACCAATATCCTTTTTGTTCATTTGGTTGTGGATAATTCAATACATACTTTTTTTAAAAAAAAAATTATAGCTTATGCTTTTCTTTCCAATGAAACCATAAACTATTTGATTCTACTAGTATACATGTCATTTTTGGCGATGATTTCACTTCTTTTTTGATTCTTTAAACTGTTGAGCAGGTAATGTGGACATTTTCATTGTATCTGGAAGCTGTTGCCATACTTCCTCAGCTTGTATTGTTGCAAAGGACAAGAAACATTGACAACTTGACTGGACAATATGTTTTTCTTCTTGGGTATTCTGTTAACTCAAATTCTTTTGTTTTAGTAGCATTCTTAGAGACCTGACTTATTACATTGTGGAAGAACTTTGGCTTCCTCATGGCTTCATAATCAATTTGCCATTATAAAGTATTGTCACTCTTTCCTGACCTCCTTTATTCCCAAAGTTCGTTTCATTTCTTTGCTCGTTTCGTTTCTTTGCCATTGAGTTGATAATATTGTGGAATTAGTGATGTTACCATACTCAAAAGAAAAAGGGTGTGCTCACTGCTCAGTAGTGTCTGTTTGTTGTTGGGGGTGGGGGTGGAGAGCAGCGTTACTCTTTTTTACAGTTGGAGCATCAGGATCAAAGTTTTGAGTTTGATTTATTCATCAAATTTTATTTGTTTATGCGTATTCTTACCATGATCTCAATATTGTAGCAATTTAATGAGAGATTTATTCTTTTGGTGCTTATATACTAGGTAACTTTTCCCTCAAATAAGATTTTGATGATAAATCAAAATTTTCTAGACTTAAACTATTCAGATTACCTTGAACTCTTGGGAGAACTTGCAGTTCTTTATCCTAAAAGAGATGAAAGGAATGAGACAGAAATATTGCCGACAACCATAGGTTCTAGACAAATGGTATTGGAACCCAAGGGATTTGAGAAAGTACGAACTAGTCCATCGGTTAAATAACCTCCCTTCACATATCAAGGAAGCCAAACATAACCTGCATAAGGAGCTCAGCGGCTGGCCCAAGGTTTGCTCCCAAAGGTCAAATGGTATGACCTAGGCTTAGTCAATGCTTGTGATGAGGATTCTCAACTGCTCACATTCCGGGTTTTACCTAGTAACCCCATATTAAATTACTTATTAGGTCTTTGTGGTTTCCTCATATTAGAGAGAGGGGGGGGGGGGGGGGGGGGTAACACTTTCCTGCAAAGGCAATTTGAAGCTGCTTCCTTATGCCTGAGTTTTGGTGGTTTCCTATGAAATTAACTACATTGGAGCTTAAGATGTTGCTGATTGAGGTCATTAGTGGTAATTGTAGAAAATGAACAAAATTGATGCTGCAGTTTGTTTTTTCCCTTCTTTTTTTCTTCTTCCTCCACTATTGCACTGTACCAATTTGGCCACCAAGCTTGTGTCATAGGACCAGGATATGTCCATCCTTCTTCTACCACTGCCACACCGTCCCAATTTGGCTACCAAGCTTGTGTCACAGGACCAGGATAATATCTATCCTTAGATGTATTAGGTTTCCTGTCAGATGTAATCCACAAACCTGGGGCACCTACTTAGGAACACTTCCTGAGTAGAAGATCCATGTGTTTATAGGATGTATAATTTTGTGAACATGAAGGATCGGTAAAACTTGCTTGATACCACCTAATGTTTGGGTGGAACTTCTTGCAACAACATTTTTCTTTGCAGTTTGTTTTCTTGGTGCATTGGAAATCTCTTTAGTACCATATTCTTAAGGCATGATTCTGGATACTGGAAATGCAGAACTTTCTTTGGATGACTTTGTCATTCTTATCGAAGTCTTGTAAAATTATTTTAATCTCTAGATGCAAACCAGGCACTTATTTTACTTATTTTCATGCAGTGCATACCGAGCATTGTACATATTGAACTGGATATATCGATACTTTACTGAGGAGCATTATGTCCATTGGATAAGTATAAAATCTCTGCCTCTCTCTATTTATATATGTGTGTGTACGTCTTGGCTTGCGTTTGTGTTTCATTTTTATGTTTTATCTTGAGCATTTGCCAATACTCCCTACATACATTACTTTTTTCGTTACAGCTTGGATAGCAGGGCTTGTGCAGACATTACTATATGCTGATTTCTTCTATTATTACTTCCAGAGGCAAGTGCTTCTGACTTTTCTGGAAAACCTTTTGAAGATACATTGTTATGCCCAAATTGACTTCATTTATCCTTATGCTCATGCAGCTGGAAAAACAACGTGAAGCTTCAGTTGCCGGCTTGAGTGTTTCCAGGCGTAGGGTAGGATTGCAAGTCATATACATGGCTATGTATCTCCATTAGATATGATCTTCATTTTCGCTTTAAGATTATCATCCTCTTTTTTTTCCTTGGAAGGAAGGGGGAGAGCCCTAATACCTCCAAATCATCTGTCACCAGAAATTTAGTACTTTGAATGAAATTGTCAGTGTACTGATTTCTACAGGATTTTCTTTTTCTTTTTCTTACTGGTCATGCCAGAAGTTTTATTATTTGGTGATGTAGAAAAACTATTCTGCAATTTCTGATGCATAGAGACTGGAATTACAGTGCAGAGCAACCAACATATATCCTATTTGCCACTTTCAAAACTTTTGAAATCTTAAGGTATTGGTGCATACAAATTGCCATACATCGAGGTAGATGTAAAGAGGAGGTGGAAACAGCTAAATCTAATCAATTCAAGAATGCAAGCTAGAAACTCATAAGCAAGAGAATAGTTAGTTCCTGGCATGAAACACATGAGTCCTAGGTTCGACATTTCCTGTCAAATATTTTGTGGTCATACTTCTTGGTTCAAAGGGTCTGTTTCGGAGAGATTTCACGATAAAAAAGAAAAGAAATGAAAAAAGAAAAGAAAAAAAAGCAAGGAAAAGAAAAGAAATGAAATGAAGAGGTTCCACTATTAAAAAAATTCCATAATAAAAATTAAAAAGAAAAGAAGAGGAGTATTATAGGTCGTTCCGAGTCTCACCCCACTAATGGGCTTGAGATCTGAGACTAAAAAGAATTAAGCCCAATGAAATAAGAGACAAATCCTAATTAAATAACATGAGTTTTGATCGTGTTTACGAGTTTAACGATATTTTTTTGTCTAAAATAAAAATTAAATTCATCACAAAATAAACATAGGATGTTTCGGATCTATATTCAATGATTCGTAATTTTTATATCATTCTTATGTTTAATTTAATTTTTATTTGAGATAAAAATATATCATTAAACTTATAATCCCGATCAAAACATATCCGTAACTTTTTAAAAAAAGAAAAAAAAATTATAATGATTTTAGAGTCATTACAGTGGGACCTCTGCTGTAAATTGTTTAGAATCAAACTAATGGTGTGTTTGGTAGAGGGGTAACGAGGTGTAATGGTTACAGGGGTAATTAAATTTTAAGTTTATTTGCCTTTGTTATGTTAGTATAATTTTTACTCCTGTAATAAATTTTAATAATTGAGCTTATTTTTTATACATAAAGTTTATTGGTGGGGACCTGGGTAATAAAAAGTAATAGGCAGTTTTACTCTAACCTATTACTCCCTTAATTAAATCCCCAAAAAATTCTTCACACATGATAATTGAAAATAAGCTCCAACGAGAAGAATTTCACACTAGAAACTTATATATATATATATATATATAATGTGTCCGCCTGTGTATATATATATATATATGCATATGTATCTATATTTTTTAAATTTTGATACGTGATAGTCGTAACAATAAAAAAAAAATGATAGTACTTTTTCTAGTTTGGTTCATTACAATGATAACAAACAGGGGTAATGGTATTACACCAATAACTTATAGCCGTAACAAACAAGAGTAATGAATGCTTACGTATAGCCGTAACAAACAAGAGTAATGAATGCTTAGGTAAATTTTACCATTCTTTACCAAATAATGGTAATAATTATTCTCCATAATTATTATTATCATTGTAACATTTATATGAATAACAAAGTATACCCCAAATTCTTACTCCCATATCAAACGCGCACCCTAAGAATTATCTGAGAAAATAGAGACCTGCGAACCAGCGAAGACCACGAAGGATGGAGAAGAACTCAACACACCCTCTTCATTTTATTGCTTCACGTCTGCACCTTTAGAGGTATTTGCGATTTTCCCTTCTTATTTATGATCAGAATCTGCAACATCTTGTAGAAAAGTTTTGTATTTTGATTTCCCAGATTCGCATACGGGTTTTTGTGAGATTTTATCCTTTTGAATTGTGCAGTTTCTGATTTTGTCTATGTGGGTTGGTTTGAGGACTAAGTATTGTTATAGAAATTAAAGATAACTCATTATTCCCTTTTTTGGATCGAGCTTTGAACGCTATTGAATCCCCACGAGTCATTTTATTCGCCATGTCTTCTTTATGCCATGTTCGTCAAATTGGGATAAAGATTCCCCTTCATCGTTTCCAGTAGCGAAATCAGTATTGAAAATCCTTTACGTGCGAGGCCTTCATCAGCTCTTGAGTTTTGGCCTCCATCCCTTGCTTATTCTTTGGTTCGATTACTTCTTTTAGTACCCTTTTGGCTAACACCTAGTTCTGTCTGCTGGTGCTGTGACATGTTGGTGCCAATTCTATTCTTTTTTCTTCTTCGTTTTCAATTGTAAGTGGGTGATGCTTGGTACTGGCATTTGAGATTATGTGGATATGATTGCAGCTATGGATGGAATGAATTTGTTGATTTGATTAGTGGAAATTACTCATTCCGGTTCTTGCTTTGCATTACTCAACAATTAGGCCTCAAATTTTATTATCTCAATTCTTTGACATTTAGGGCCTTTTGTTATTCCCTCAGACACTTGCATTTTGTTTTTGGTATAATTCCATGCTTTTACAGAACATGAGAAGAGCACATGTCTGGTTCTAACAAAATTGTAAAAAGCTTTTTGGTGAATGAATAGCGCTACCAAAAGAAGAGATGGCAAAATTCTCAGTGGGTGCTGAAGAAGATGGAGAAGGACCAAGCAACAGCTGCAGACTCAAGAGGAGAAGGTCCGTCTCTCCTCCTTCACCTGAAAATCAAAGTCAAGAAGAAGATCAGACAGGGGCAACTTCTTTTATGTTACCCCCTGAATCTTCAAACTGTGCAGACGGAGTTGGCTCTGGTCATATCAAAACTAGCAAAGATGTTTCTGTTATCGTCTCCTTAACTGAACCTGAAGTGCTTGATTGTGCCATTTGCTATGAGCCCTTGACGATTCCTGTGTTTCAGGTTCGATTTACTCTTCACTAATCACTCCCTTTTGACTTTATTTTATATAGCTGCTGGTTGTTGATTTTTCTTATGGGAATGAGTTGATGCAGTTAGATTGATTTTATGTTAAAAAGCATTTGAAATCTTATTTGTTTGTTTAGATTTGCAGTTGGGTATTTGCTGTGAGATTGAGTTTTTGTGTATACCTCTCTCTGAAATTGGGGATTCTTACTCAAACTCAAATGAGCTCTGATTATTTGAAGAACTTGAATTTATTGTGTGGATTGGTCTAGATTGTAAGGCCTTTCTATTTTCTAATTATAATGACTTGGGATGAAGTTTAAATGTTTAGGACGAGGAAAGTGTGTGTTGTCCACTATTTATCATATTTTTTACTTTCTATGCCACGTGCTCTCCATAGTGGCATTGTGTGTTGTCCACTAATCATTTTTTTAATGTATAATTTTGGTGATATGTGTTTTTTTTTTGGAAAGTTAGCAAATATAGAGTCCATCAATCTCCAAAAAATATATATTCTTCCTTAGAAAAAACACTTTGTAATGTATTATTCTTATTTTTATATAGTATGTAAAATCTTTCGATTTTACGATTCCGATTTTACACTCCTTCTCCGATTTCGATCCAATTATACGATTTCACTACCATGCTCTTACAAGAACATTCTTTTTATTGAGAAGACAACATGTAGTAAATTTGCAATTAATTTGGTAGATTTTGAAGAGTCTGTCTTCTATGTCTAACAGGCACTGGTACTTGTTGGTGTTTATTGTTCAGTGTATTCTTTTTTATTCAAAAAATTATATTTGTTATTATAATTGGAATTTGAGGAAGCAGCAAGTTTGTGAGATTGGCTCGTCTTGAAATACATTTAAGATAAAAAAAAGTTAATGGTAGAACTTTGGAAATCAGTCCAATTTCACATTGATTTGTCTTTTGAAATCTGATGGATGGACTCTAGATTTTCAGAACACGTAAGGTAAATGTAATAAACAAAGATGCAAAATGTTTGTTTCCCGGTGGAGATTTGTGAAGAAATGGTCCGTAATGTATTCTGGTTTCAGTTCATACTTTATATGTGCTTCTATTTTGCTTCAGTTAAAATTATTAAGAATGGGGAGGGGAAAGAAATATAGATGTTAAAATCCTGCTGTATTTCAGTTTTACATTTTAATCCCATCAAAGTTTATAATTTATTGGTAGCGTTTTTGATAACTTGTCTTTGTTTTCTGGGTGATGCAGTGTGAGAATGGGCATACAGCTTGCTCGCAGTGCTGCACCCAGCTTAGGAACAAATGTCCCTCCTGCTCTTTGCCTATTGGCTATAACCGCTGTCGGGCAATTGAAAAGGTTCTGGAATCAGTCAGACTATCATGTCAATACAATCCCAATGGGTGCAAGGAAACAATGTCCTACAGTAAGAAGCGTCATCACGAGAAGATTTGCATCTATTCTCCATATCCATGCCCCTTTCCAAATTGCAGCTACTGTGGTTCATATAAGCAATTCTCAGTACACTTCAAGAGAAAACATACAGGTAGTGTGAAACACTTTCAGTACAACTGCACCTTCCGCATTCAACTACACCAAACTAGTGACGTCCGCCTCGTCCTTCAAGAAGATAAAGGTGACCTATTTGTCATCAGAAATGATTTTGAAATTCTTGGAAATGCAGTCACTCTGAGATGCTTTGCACCCTGCTCAACAATGGAACGACATGCCTATGACCTTGAGGTGAAAACAGCTGAAGGAACAACTCTTAAAATTCACTCTCTTGCAGAAAACATACAAAGTTGGGAGGGCATGCCTGTTGCTTCAGGGACCTTCCTTCTCATACCAACAGATTTCTTTAGAGCTGATGAGTATGCTACGTTATCTGTGCACATATACCACAAAGGTGTCGGTTCTGGGTTGTAAGGTACACAGTTTAAATTTATGTACATATGATTTCGATCAATGAATGAATCAACTATTTCTCAACCTATTATCAACATATATGCGAGACTACTTTGACACAATAGGTACATGGTGTCATATTGTACTTATGATTTGAATCAGCCTTTATGCATTGTAGGTACACTTGAATACCTATTTTTCTCTGTTGTTAGGAACTCATATTCTTCCTACATATGTAGGCACACCGATACTGGACATAATTATGGATCCTAAAATTACAATTTGTGTGCTTTTTCAGACTATGAAGAGGGAAATGAAATAAAAACTGCAGAACTGATAATTGAAGAATTTAAGTAATAATTGAAGAAGAATGTACATGGTGATCAACAACCCTAGCTCTTGCTTTTTCTATTAACAGAGAACTTTGAAGATTAAGTTCTCATCTATGATGGAACTTTGAGATCTTTAAGAGAAGATTTTAGAGTTTCCTTTCTATTTTTCAACTGATTCAAAACCATCTCTTTAGGTTCACCCAATTTGGCAACTATGGTCGTCGCGTCTTTTCCGTAAAGCTGCTTGCACTTTCTGTTGAGAGCAGTAACTTGATCATGAATATTCTCGCCCTTCTTTATATTTTTAGTAGCTAATGTCACAGCCTCCTTTTCCAAGTCCAACTTAAGCCTTTCATCTTCCCACATAAACAGTCTCCTCTCATGGTTGCTTGGGTTTGGGATCTTGAAATTAAAATGGCTGGCCTTGCAGACAAACTGATCATTCAATTGCGATCTCGGATCTGTTTCATCAAACACTTCTCTGTGCTCAGATGGAGGCTGGAGCCAATAGCTCTCTCCACCTTTGCTCTCACAATGTTCCAGAATTCGATTCAACTCAAGCTTAAGTTCCGAGTAACCCTTAACCATATCAAGTAACTGGTTCCTGCCAATGTCTCCTCTGCTGTAATGGTAAATGCACCTTAAGAAATATAGGTATCTGTCAGAGCACCTCATCCTCGACCGGACTTTTCGACACCATGTAGCTACCCTCTCACCCCATTCGCTATGATCCTTCCGTTGTCGTTCGTGTTTTTGTTGATGTTGTTGATGTAAACCAGAAATATCCCTATGCTTCCCCTTACTGTCATTACCATATATTAGTTCTTTGAACGCATTGAGCAAATCTTGATGATCACGAAACAAAGCTGCAATCTCTGGAAATATGTCTGCAAGAGTTTTGAGATCTGTTTTGGACCGACTTACGACATCGATGAAGTTGGCATAGACATGTTCCTGGTTTTGAAGCCGGTGTTTTACCTTCTTTACAAAATCAAGGAATTCATGGTAGCCGCTCACCTTCACTTGTTGCTGGATCTCACTCTCTTTATCATCAGATACCAATTCTTCGTCCCCAATAATCCGATCACTCACTTCTTGCTGGATCTCACTCTCATGATCATCAGATTCCAATTCTTCGTCCCCAATAATCCGATCACTCACTTGTTGCTGGATCTCACTCTCATGATCATCAGATTCCAATTCTTCGTCCCCAATAATCCGATCACTCACTTGTTGCTGGATCTCACTCTCATTATCATCAGATACCAATTCTTCGTCCCCAATAATCCGATCACTCTCACGATCATCGCCATCACCTACTAATTCTCTGAACCCGTCCAACAAATCTTGATGATCACGAAACAGAGCGGCAACCTCTGCAAACATATCATCTCCAGAACACAGGCCCTCTGTTTTGCTCTGCTTCACGACATGAAGAAACTTGGCATACACGTCTTCCTGGTCCCGAAACCGAATCCGTACCTTGTTCACAAAATCAATGGATTCCTGCAGGCGAGCGTCGATGCAGTGTCTTCTCCCGTCCACCAAGAAAAAATTGAAGGAAGCAATCATGTCATCGCAGCCATGGAACAAATCCCTAATCCTGAGCACGACTGTCTGGACGTCAATCTTCCTGTATTTGAAATCTTTCATGATCTGTTTATACAATCTCAGCTTCTCGGGCTGCTGCGTCTTCTTGAATCGTCGATGAACTTGTCTGATGAAAGTGGTAGAGTAGTTGTAGTATTGATGGTGGTGATGCTGTGCTCGACTCCATCGTTTCATGGCGGCTGTTTTCATTGCTTGCTCTTCCACAACTTGTTTCATCGCCAGAGAAAAAACAGAGTTTAGGGTATTTTGGATGGATTGAAGTGGGGGGAAAATAAATAGGATTTGAGGTCCAACTCCCTTTGTTCTAAGAGAAGTCGGAATCCTACTTCTTAAAAAACTCTTCTTGATTTTAGGATATATTTATCTTTAAAAGATAAATAATGCTACAAATCAAAGGGTATGAAATATATTTATTGCTCGGCCCATTTTCGCATAAATAAACATCACGTTTTTACCAAATATTTGGATTTTCTGACCCTAATCCGGATTGAATTTCAGACACACTTAATTAACCAAACCAAGATTAGTTTAAATTCATACAATTAAACCGGACAATAACCTAATCCGGATTAGAGTCTGGACAACTAAATTAGACAAGATTGTCGTGATTTTGTGTTTAGACTCGAATTTCAGACATATAACCTAATTTTTACATTAAAAAAATAAAGCTATTAATTAATTAATTATTCTTAATATTTGGTAAGGGAAGGATGAGATTGTGGGGATTTTAACATAATTTTTTTTACCCTCAATACCTGTCTTCCTTCACGGGCCGTAGTTTGAGACAACCAATGGTCGGATTTCGTGGGCAGAGGAGTTGAAGTTGAAGATTTGGATCAAATAAAAATTTTGTTGTCAAACTTTCTTGCTTGTGAATCCTTAATTCTCATGATTATATTGAAATTTTATTGAATCATTAGTCTTCAAAAAAGTTAAGAAACGGAGAATTACGAATAGTTCAGATGACACTTATATGTGTGATATCTCATAGAGATATCGAAACTTTCCGTTCTTTTATATTCATTAAAAAAAGAGTTAAGAAACGAAAAAATTTTAGACTTGAATGATATAAGGATACAAACTGATTTTTTTTTATTGAAGTTTGTCACATAATTTTTTTTAATATGTCACATAAGTGTCATATATTATTTTTTCCGATAATTTTCCCGACAAAACATGAAAACAAGTACTTCTCTCTAGTTGAGGGATAAAATTGAAAAAAAAGAAAGATTTAAGGACGAAAATGAAAGACTTGTATAGTTGAGAGGGACAAGAAGTATATTTAGCCCTCTGCTGTTTGACAAACAGCGAGAGAGGAACCGATCGAGGCAATCAATAGCATAATTGCACATAGGGGAGGAGAGAAAACTGTAATAGCATCATAACTATGGCGGGGGTGTCACTGCAGTGCGGGGATTGTGGGGCCCTCTTGAAGTCCGTACAGGAAGCGCAGGAGCACGCCGAGCTCACTACCCACTCCAACTTCTCGGAATCGACGGAGGCCGTTCTCTCTCTCGTTTGCACCACTTGCGGCAAGCCTTGCCGATCCAAAACAGTACGTTTACTATCATAAAGCAATTCTTTTTTTTGTCTGTATACATATATTCACACAATTTTTCGGGGTTTTGTGGGATTTATCAGTAGTGTATTAGTTTCCGCGATTTGATCTGCTGTATAATTTTGGGTTCTACAAAATTTTGAGGCTTTAGGTTTGGTTGTGGTTGGTTTGGGTTGAATAAAGGTCAAATTAATTATCTGCTGGTTTGCACTTCCATAGGATTGCCTAATGAATTGATGCCTTCTGCTTCTGCTCTGATTCCCTTCTAGTTTTAAGCAACTACCAATGCTGCAGTGCCACAAAGAAACCAAATAAATTTGAAGCTTTGATTTTTTTAATCTTTTAAGGGAATCCGGGAGGCCTTATGATGACATGATATACTGAAAATTCCTAATTTGTGTTCACTGTTCAGTTAGGTATCTGGGAAGATTTTGGGAAACAAACAGAACCTGGGTCGATTGTACTCTTTGCTCCTCGTGCTTAAATCATCATCCACCATATTGAGCTCTTATCTTCCACCTGGAGCTATTCATTCAAAGACTTCATTGACTTTTGGTTTTTTGTCTTATTTGATTTTGAAGGAAAGTGATTTGCATACAAAGAGAACTGGGCATACGGAGTTTGTAGATAAGACTTCAGAGGCAACAAAACCAATAAGTTTGGAGGTTCAAAAGGAGGCCATGGATACAGAAGAGGCTCTTAATGCTCTCAGTACTAACCAGCCTGAAGGTATTCTGTAAAGTGTTTCGCACTTGGATGGATGCTCAAGTTGTATTATAATCTCTGACATGCATTTCACAGTTCTACTGTTCTAGCTCTTTGATTGATCAGTAATGGATTATTTGCATGTCTGACATCAAGATGGACTAAATTGTTCTGGTTCAGCTTGATATATAATTCAATATGTCTTGCAATCCATTGTAACTTTTTCCCAACGGCTTAGCAGTGGCATCTCTTTCTTTGGCACTGAGAATATATACATACATCTTCTTTTTTTAGCCCTTTTCTTTGCACTTCATGCTATTTTGAATGGGGCACCTATATTGGCCAAATGGTGTCATTACTCATTGTATTTGTTAACAAATCACTCGATAATGATATTTTCAGTCATTGTGCTCATAGCTTTTGTGATGAAAATGAAAATAAATCAATGTCCGCTTGTTCTTATTCCAAACAAAAAGAAAAAAAGTTTGCGCGTTCAAAATGGATACTGGATGGTTGGTATCAGTTAAGTTTTATATGGCCTTATATTTCATCAACTCTTTGTTCTCTAGAAATGGTTGTTCCAGAGGTTGATAAAAAGTTGCTTGAGGAACTTGAAGCAATGGGGTTCACAACTGCACGAGCTACTCGGGCTCTCCATTACTCTGGTGAGGTTATTGAGTAGTACTTACAGGTTTCACCAGTTATCTATCGCAGAATGATGTTGAGATTGCCAGGATATATTCGTAATTTCATATCAGTGTTTGTCTTTTACGTTTGGATTTATATGGAGTATTTGGATTAGCATAAGGTTAAAATTTTCAGAATTGTTAGCTATGGCCTGTACTACTGTTTCACTTAACAAGTGATTAGCTGTTTATCATGAAGCTGGACGTCACTGAGACGTTTCAGAGCTGAAGGTTTATTTTACACTACAAATGACCAAAGACATCCCATTGCTTAATTTTGTCTTCTGTTTTTTTCCTCCACCTAATTGATCATAAAATACTGCTTTAGTTGAATTGTTGGAATTATGCGCATACAATGCATATGTTAGCTTTTGATATTTGCCTTTCAATGTTGTAAAGAAACATGGTTTGAAGTCTTGAATCTTGATTGAGTCATATTATGGCATCTTTGTAGTTGATTAAAGTTAAATTTCTTCAGGTAACAACAGTCTTGATGCTGCTGTAAATTGGATAGTTGAACATGAGAGTGACCCAGACATAGACCAAATGCCCTTGGTATGATATTCTTGCTCATTTTTATTAGTTTTTATCTTCCTTTTTCATTTTGCTTCTCTTCTTTAACATGCCTTTCTATGTTTATCTATGAGGATCTTGAGTGTGAAAGGTGGTTTTCCCAATTTATTTATTGTCCAAAACTTGCTATTATAATACAGTTGAATTTCAGATAGATCTGTAATAAATCTCATAAACCTTAATCAGCAATATCAAGACTAACCTCCAAAATACCACTATCAAGAGAACCTGTCACATCTGATACACCATGTGGTCTACCACAGAGACGTTCTAAATTCGTTAAAAAACATCCTTGAGTAAACATGAATATTAAGATTAAATTAACTATTAGTTAAAGCTTCAATTTCTGATAGCATTTCAAATTGGGGCTTCGGCATTAGAGCTAGCTATGAAACGCCTTCTAAGGCCTTATGAGTCCGTTGCAACATAATTGATCTTCCCTTGTCGCCTAGCAAATATGCTTCCTTAAGGAGTTAAAAGTAAAGAGATCTCTTGTAAAGGTCATGGCCAAGTTGTCGAAACTCCATTGTGATTCATGCATATTGCATAAGGCTGATTTCTGTAGTTTTGTGATTGTTTAAATTAACTGAACATTGATTTTAACTTTATACTGTGACGCTTATTATCTGTCCAGGTACCTGTCAACAGCAAAACAGAGGATCCAAAACCTTCTCTCACACCAGAAGAAATAAAGCTCAAAGCACAAGAATTAAGGTATACTTTATTACATTTCAATACTTACTGTATTTGTTGGATTAGGAAATTGCTTCAGTCGCTACGTCTATAGGAAACTAGGTCTTTGCCTCTTATGGCTTACGTGACCCTTGGCTTTGAATTTCACTTAGTCTTGTTAGATATGAATAAAAGGAATCTAGAACTTCTGAAGTCTTTTCATTTTGTTGGAAATTAATTTTATCTTTCCCTTCGAGGCTTTTGTAATGTTTTCCTGCAGGCTTGCTTATATTTATGTGTTATAGTTTTTCATTGAAACATTTTTACTGAAAGGCTAATGCTCGTCTCTTGTGTTATTTTGGCTAACATGTTTGTCCACTAATTCTATCATTCCTTATAATACTGTTCCTCTTAAATTTAAGAGACCGAGCTCGTAAGAAGAAAGAGGAGGAAGAAAAGAAACTGGAAAGGGAAAAGGAAAAGGTTCGTGGTCTTCTTTTTAACTTCCTTATTAGCTTGCATTCTGTGATAATTATATCCTACTTCTGTGTACAAAATAGTGGGATTATCATTTTGAGCACAGACATGTTTTATGTTCCTTTTTTAAAAAATTATCCTCAAAGCATCTATTAATTTTCAAACTGGAAAACTGGTATGAACTCTAACAATTCCTGTTTCACTCTACGAATCACAAATATTGGATGGCTTGGTACATTGTCTGCTTTTATTTCTGGAAATTAGATTTCCAGAATACGTGGATGATACCTTTAATGCATATTGCTTGAAAACTTGTAGACATTTTTCCAATGTAGAGATCTTGGTTTTTGCATGCGCAAGCAAGTAGACATTTTTCCTCTCCCTCTCCTTCTCCCTCTCTCATCCTGCTTTTAAGGTCTGTATTTACTGGTTAATACTGTAGTGATGCTATATACTAATATACAAGATACATATTATCTTTCGTCTTTGATTCTACATCTTTTAACATAGTTTTTATATTATTTTAGGAGAGAATTCGAATTGGCAAGGAACTCTTAGAAGCTAAACGAATCGAGGAAGAAAACGAAAGAAAACGGTTTGGTTTATCTATTATTTCTTTCATCTTGTAAACAATAAACATACAATGTTCCGGCCTTTTGAATATATCCTTTTCCTAGAATATGTAATTTTTTTTTTCCATTTGAATTTTGGATGAAATAATTCTTTGCTGTTCCAGTATACTAGCCTTACGTAAAGCAGAGAAAGAGGAAGAGAGAAGAGCTAGAGAGAAGATTCGTCAGAAACTTGAAGAAGACAAGGTTGGCCATTCTTGGAAAAATATTTGTAAAAGATTCAATTTTGTCATTTCGATTACATGATAAGCAATATTCTCATAAAATACCTAGATTTTTGTTGTTAAGTAAAGAACCTTTTACATCTTAATATACTGAGAAAAATCACCTTTTTATGGAGATATTACAGTAAAAGTACGTAGGGGCTTGTTTGCTTATGTAGGAGCATCATTGAATTTCAATTTTGAATTTCTTTCTTTCTTTTTTTTTTGGACAATGAATCATGGGTCTTTGGCCTATGTAAACCCCGGGTACTTGGATATTGCCCCACCCTCACCAAGTACCTTGGATCCTTGCCTTTTTTCGTTTGTTTGCTTGATTGAATTCTAGGAAATGAAGTCTATTTCTTCCTTTTCGATAATTTGAATTCTCATCTCCGTCAAGTAACTCTGACTTCCAGTCTCCTTAAAAAAAATTCCAGACTCTAAAACTTATTCCATATACACATTTTTGTCTTACAATAATTTTCCAAATGCTTGGTTAGATTTGATCAAAAGTTTTCTAGTCATCAAAAAGGGAAACTATTGTCTTGGTCATTAATTATTGTGGTTAACTTGTATTGGGGTTTTTTTTTTTTTTTTTTTACTGATGTTGATATTAGAATAATTAAAAAAATAAGATGGTATTTTGTGTGGATCATTTTATTAAATTAGTTTATTATAACATGAGATTATTTGACTTAAGGATATTTGAGCAACAAGTTTATTTGGAATTTAAACTTGTAGGTATTGCCACTACTTTAATTCGTAATACTAATTCATATGAGATAATATTCTGAATAAACGAATTACATAATATAGATACGTACTTCCGAGATGTTTTTTCTTTTCAATGAGCTGTAACTTGTAAATTGTTCTCTTTCAGTAATGACCTAGTAGTTGTTGGTGAATTTTTTGGTTTGGCTTTGCAGGTTGAAAGAAGAAGGAAGCTTGGATTGCCTCCAGAGGATCCTGCGACTGTAAAACCTGCTGCACCTGTTGTGGAGGAGAAAAAGGTAAAAGATTATCTAAATAGTTTTGGACTTGATGTGTTCATCAAAAATTTGTTAAAGTGATTAATAACTATTATTATTAATAATAGTTATCTTCTTGTTATGAAAATTGCAGAGCTCATTGCCTGTTAGGCCTGCTACAAAGGCTGAACAAATGAGGGAGTGCTTGCGATCCCTTAAGCAAAACCATAAGGTAAAGAAAATTATTCTTCTCCAACTTGTGCATTATAGCTTGGCTTTGTGCATACTTTTTGTTTGTTGGCTGTTGATTTATGGTTTCTTAATGATGGTCAATGTGTGTTCTAGTACTCAATTTACTATTTGGAGCTAATGAATTACCTTGCTCTGGGAGTAGTTCGATTCTTTGTATATGCATGTGATTTGTGAAAAGAAGGCTTGTGGAAACTGGTTTTATGAAATCACTTATGTTTTTTTAACTACATACATTGTTCATCAGATTTATAATAATGTAGAGTGAGATAGAGTTGAGTCCAGAATCTTGCCCTTGCAGAGGGTTTTGCAGAGGTGATTAACCTTTGCAGAATTCAGCACTTTAAGCATATAGTTTACTTGGTTGTAACTATTTAATAAAATTGGTTTATTGACTCTTGTATAATTTGTGGAATATAAATTTTGCTATTTCATTACAGTTTTGATGTTCTCATCTCATATTAAGCTGCCTTTTTTTGTTTTTTATTCGAAAATCATGTCTTATTATACTTGAATAAGTGTTCTACATTCATCATTCAAGAAGTATTATATATGTATTCAAAATTCATGTCTTATTTTCGGACTCTTCTTAAGAGGAAATATTCCTTTTCTCATTTAGTTGTTTTGCAAAATTCAACTGCTGCTACTGATAGCTGTTAAGTTGTTTTGTACAGGAGGGTTGATCTATTTATGCTTTTATCTCACTACAGTTTGTTCTTTTGGGACTAGGATGACGATGCCAAAGTGAAGAGAGCTTTTCAGACTCTCTTGACATATATAGGGAATGTTGTCAAAAATCCTGATGAAGAGAAGTTCAGAAAGATCAGACTTAGTAACCAATCCTTTCAGGTAATGGAGCTCTTACAAGCAATAGTGATAAAGTATAGTGCGCTATATCTCTAGACTTTATTGTTGCTACCAGTCTCACATATGTTTAAAAAATTAGGTGACTTGGCTACAGATGTCGAAAATATATACCACTATGATTTTCTTACACAATAGGTCCTGAATGGATGAAACCCATCAAGGAAGAGGCAATACTACTTTATTGATAATGAAATTCCTCATGGCTAAAATGTCTGTCTGTTAGCTATAAGCATTTAGGAGACTAAACATGGCTTTTTCTGGTCCTTTCTAGCATATTCAGCTACACTGCTAGCATCGCAGTGCCTCTATTGTCTTCCTTCCACCACCATTACCAAGTGCCTCGAGTACCTCCTACCAACTGTTTCCGGAAACCTGTAATCATTGTCTCTTGCCTCCTTCATTCTTAGTTTCTTACATGCCATGAGCTTTTACATCCTTTGCTGCCATATTATCTAACCACTTCTTGAATGGACATCTGTACCTCAGTGTCACAACCGATGTAGGCTACGACTGTGAGGCCTTGCATCAACCTGCTGCAACCTCTACAGAACCTTTTTGTCGGAGCTGATTTATTATTTAGTTTCCTTTTCTTTTTCTTTTTCTTTTTTCATTTGGTGTGAAACTGCGCTGCTCTTAACAGGATAGGGTTGGCGCATTGAGGGGAGGCATTGAGTTCCTTGAGCTTTGTGGGTTTGAGAAGATGGAAGACAATGAGTTTTTGTTTCTTCCTAGGAACAATGTTGACATAGCAGTGCTGAACTCAGCTGGCTCTGAGCTAAATTCAGCAATTAACAATCCTTTTTTCGGGGCTCTGTGAGCGACAATGGATTTGGGAACGTGACAATTTTATTTTATTTTTGGCAAAAATGCTATTTTCGTATCTGGGATTGTTAAGCATACACTCTGAATTAAAATGCATGGTTGAACATTTACTTATTTTGTGACTTTGTTGCTCTATGTTGGTTGTTACATCTATTTGGTTTCATTGTTACAGCGTGTAACTGGTCCTTTCATTGATGTTTTTTTTTTTTTTTCCTCCTAAGCTATGCTTTAGCGAAGGTTGAAAATAAGAGGATAAGGAGGCCTCTAGTAGAAATACAACTTATAAAAATTCATGTTTTTCTTTTTTCTTTTTTCTAGTCCTGCCAAGTATATTTACCCTTAGAATAATAATGAAACATGCATGTGGCTTGGGATCGTGTTATACCCAAGGTTTTGAAAACTGGATCGGTCCTTGAATCGGAAAACCCTCTGGTTCATGGTTCAAAGGATAAACCGGGGTCAAAACCTGGTTCGACCGGCTGGTTTTGTCAAATTCATCGGCCGGTTAAGTACTCGGTCATCGGGTGAACCGGCAGATCCGGTCTGATTTTCAAAACCCTGGTTATACCATGCAAGTGAGTACACATGAGGTTCATGTGGCTCTAGGAGAATGGTGGGAGAGTCAACACTGGGAAAGTGTGGCTTAGATTTTTAGGGTATCAATGAGGTTGAGCAGGAATACACGGAGATAGGTGGCTCGAAGGATGACGTACACGTGGGACTCATGGCCTTGTATCGTGGGCACTAAAAGAGTGTAAAGCATGGCTCTCTTGCATTAGTAACAAAGTGAGGGAGAGTGTGCTCAAAGAAGAAGGAATTTGCTTGTGAAGGGGAAATCGAGAATGTACAAGTGTATCGAGAATGTACAAGTGTTTGGAGTCCCACATCATATAAGTATAAGAAAATTAAGTGGTTAATATATCTGGATGGGCACAAAACCTAATAGCTTAAACTTTTTGGTTCATATGGGCAAAACATGTATGTTAACCTGTACACACATGGGTGTG
The DNA here is from genome assembly GCF_013401445.1 of Tripterygium wilfordii. Classification (NCBI taxonomy): domain Eukaryota; kingdom Viridiplantae; phylum Streptophyta; class Magnoliopsida; order Celastrales; family Celastraceae; genus Tripterygium; species Tripterygium wilfordii. The sequence continues at coordinate 14,995,698 of NC_052244.1, read as the reverse complement.
TAATGACACTCCTCAACAAACTCGATATTGTCCTCACATATTTAACAGCTAGTAGATTAGATATAATGTTTAGTTTGTGTTTATCATTTATTAAACACAATTCGGATAATCTAAAATCGATCCGAATCGTGATAGGTTTGAAAATAAAAAATCATTTTCAAGTCTTGTAGAATCGGTTTTTGTGTTTTAAACGGATCGGGTACCCTATATTTATTCCCATATCAGATTTTTTTTTCCTGTCCCTAATTATAGTGGATATTTTGGACTCTTACATTATTTTTAAAATTTTGAATATGTGGCCCGTTGACCCGACCCTAGGGTATTTCGCCAGCCAGGCCAGCCCGCTACATTAGACGGACAGGCCGCGCTGGGGTCTGCTCACAGTTTGGCAGTGCTTTAGCACTGCGTTCAGTTGCACCGCACCTCACAGCACCACAGTTTTTTGTCATACATCAAACATCTTTTGCATTCCAACTCATCTGACAGCACTCTCAAACGCTTATAATATATGTTGAATTGTCCTACGAAATCAAATTAGGTCAATTATTTTATTTTAGATTAATGTATAATGCAAACATTAAGTGATTTTATATTAATATTATTAGTCATCTAATATAACCATAATTTAGATACGTCAAACGTACCTCACAGCACCGCACCAAAGTTTTAAAAGTGATGCGTCAAACAACTTTTTGCTTTCTAAGTCACCTCACAATAGCACAGTTTTATAACTCACAACAGTTGACAACACTCCCAAACAGGCCTCATATGGACAAAAAATGGAGCTAATCCTCTTTATCAATTAATTTCTTCCGGATCTAAAGTTCTAAACCCCTTTATCAATTAATTTCTTCCTCCGTGTTTTCCGGTTTTCCCAGAAAGCAACTTCCAAACAGCACTCAGTACCTCAATCTTGAAGTTCACTTCACGATAATTCCCACCGTCGAAAGAAGCATACGAAAACTCTGTTCGTGCAGCAGAATAAGCAGCCAATTTTGAACTCTACTCCTCTGCATTTTATGGTGAGCCTTTTCTATTTCTTCTGTTTGGTTCTCGAGAAAATCTCAGGAAAATCTTGATGTGCTTTTCTTGTTTTGAATTGTTTAAAGGCGAGTACGTTGCGGTTGTATTTGGCGTGCATACGCAACACTCTCGAGGCCGCCATGTGCCTTCAGGTATGTGTTTCATTTTTGCAATGGTTGCTGTTTCGGTGATTAGGTATTGAAGCTTTTACAATTTGTGTTTTGAAGATTTTTTAATCAAAATTAATGCAAATGCTTGCCTCTTTTCATTCTGTGGCTTCTACATCTTCTATTTTCATCCTGTGGTGAGAAATTTGCTGATCAGATCGAGCTGTTTCATGCCTGAGACAAAATTTTCCTTTTTTCTTTTTGACTTTATAAATTTGAAGGCGATGTAATGTCTGGTTCGATTTGTAACTCATGTCCTTGTGCTGGTTGCAGAACTTTCCATGTCAAGAAGTCGAAAGGCATAACAAGCCAGAGGTTGAATTAAAGTATGTGTATTGGTTGCAATATCATCTTATTTATTGTATATGTTTACTTGCGCTGATAACAGAGATTTTGTGACGTTGATCACATATATGTTACTGAAAAAAAAGGTAGCAGCTACTGAATTACGATGTATATGCTGTAGAATGCTGGTGGGCTTTAAGAACTAATAGAATTTTTCTCTTCACTGGGGATTTTACTTGCTAAAATTTTCAATCATAATTGCAATTTAGAATGGATTTGACAGGGTTGTTTCTGTGCTTTCTTCAGACTCCAAAGTTACATATGAGATCATATTCATTTTAGCTATTTCATTCATCATGAGGTGAGGAGTCTCTAGATAATTGGCTTATCAGCGATTTTGATCGCAACGAGAACTGTTGGTTACATTTTAACATAAACTGTATTGACATGTGATGCAGTTATGAATTCAAGCACTATAATTTATTTTTTTTGATAAGTAGATCATTATAATTGTATTGAAATCCAGAGTACTCCTAAAATCTTAAATATATGGATAAATATTAAATGCTATAGCTGGTCAATGACCCTTTCTTTTACTATCCATTTATTGTAATTGTAGCTTATTGATTCAACATGTTCTTTTTGTTCAGCACATTCACTGCATGATGCCAATATAAGCATATTAAGTTTACTTAAGCACCACAGAGAATTTAGTGTAATGGCTATGGAATGGAACTCTGGGACTAACCAGCTGTAAACTTGGAGGTCTTGGCTTTGAACTCACTTAAAGTATCTTGAATTTAAAACAAGACTACTGTTTTGCTTGTGATTGCTAGTATTTGGGATTAACTCGACCATTAATGAACTATGACAAAGAAGCAAGCTGATGAGATTTATGAAACAAATTGATTGGCTAGAACGGTTGCAAACTTGTTTGGCTTTTCAGTTTTATATTTTTCTGCTTCCACAATTTATATCCTTCTGGAAATTAGGTAAGCTCTGGTATGCGTATCAAATCTGCTCTGCTATTTAGTCCATATACCTGCTTTTCTTTTCCATGTTGTGTACATTGATAATATTGTAATATACAGCATATTTTCATTTTGACTTGCATTTTGCATTGAGAAGGTTGAAATTCTTTTCTCTGCCATTTGCAGGACCAGCCCAGAACTTCTGCTAAATCCTGTAAGAACAGTCACTGATGCTGAATATAAGCATTCAATGTATTTTTCTCTTTTATTCGTAGGGGTTTAGGGTTTAGGAACAGTGACCCAAAGAAAGTTCCAAAAGGGAATTTTCTTTAAGCTGCCTGAATCTAAGCTAAGCAAACCTTGTCAGCCATGTTGATAGCAAAGATTCCATCGCAGAAGTATTTTTGTGATTTGTTTTGTAAACTGTTTCTGCTTCATTATTTTATTCTTTCCCATTTGAGGGCTACTGTTTGCATTCGTATGATTTTCGAAATATTAATGTAATGTCCAGGTTTTAGTTTAAGAGTTCTTGTTTCATGGAAGAATGCTTAAGGGTAATAATGATTCCACGATGTCCCTCCCGGGCATGTAGAAGCATAATTAAGTAACTACACTTCTTATCCACATTGTACTAAATATTACTATGGGTATATTGTCTGACTCCACATTACTCCCTGGAAATTTAAAACTTCGTGGAACATCTACCCAGTGATTAGTTGACATTCAAAAGCCGGCCCAAAAGCGAGAAGGAAAAGGATTGTGAGGAAGGAGATAGTCTAAGAAGTTTTTTTTTCAAGTGAATCAGTGGTAAAATAGTCAGAAGAGTTGACTTGTGTATCAATTTTCTTGAGCTTAAGTAATTATTTCGTTGCAAGTGGCTGTCACAAACTATACATCTTCTTTCTACTTTCTGTTGTATTTTATATGTTCATTGCTCCTTGTGTTTTAAATATGTCCAATTGCTATTGCAGGTTCTGATATGTCGAAACGAGGCTGAAAAATGCTTAATAGAAACTTCTATTAATTCCCTGCGCATAAGTCTCAAGGTGAATATGTGAATCATCTTTTTTTCCTTTGTAATATTAGAGTACTAGAAAATGGATTTGCTTACTAGTTACTAATATTGCTTTTGGTTTACATAGTGAATAGGCACATTTAAGATGTTATAGAAGTGATATTACTATCATCTTAAAAAGTGTATGGGGCGTGCTAATTTATTGCTGAAATTGAAAGAAACGTTTATTCATCTATTTACTGAATCAAGTTTTTCCTCACTTTATTTGAAATAGCTCGTAATTGGGTTTAACGCCTCATAATTGAGCATCCCGTGGAACGTATTCTTCTTTGTGTAAAATTAGTATATCTTCTTGAAGGAATTTCTCCTAGTCAAGGCTATTACCCTCTTTCTTCTGCACTTACAATTCGTACACCAAGTCACTAGCAATTATGAACTAGGATTTGTTGGTTAGAAGATCCTAAGAATTGTTTCTTTCTCCAATTTTCATGCAACATTTGTGTTCCCTGTTTTGTAGGTAAAGCAGTCAGATGAACTTGAAAACATACTAACTAAAAAGTTCTTAAGATTCTTGTCAATGAGGGCAGAAGCATTTCAGGTTTTGAGGAGAAAGCCAGTACAGGTACTTTTAGACTTTCAGTATCATACTATCATCTAAGTGAGTTGAGATTGTCAAATGATTCTAAATGTAAATTGGTTTGCTGGTTCCTAAATTGACTTTTGCATTCTCATATTTTTTGTGTCTGACCTTGTCCTTGCCTTGGTTAATGCCTCCCTTTTCTATCAATGATAACATAATTCTGCTGTTCCTTGAAGCAAGAGGTAGGTGGGTTGTCATAGGTGCTGGTATGTCCAGAGTTTTGTTGGGTTCCCACTTGGTGATGTCTCCAAGGGTTAGAGACAATAACCTTTTGCAGTCTCTTGCCCATCAAATGATGTTAAATATGGAGACTTCCATCATATCCAGGAGGAAAGCCCGCCATATATGCCTTGCACGTCAGTTCAGGCCTGAAGAAATCCTTTTAAGTTGATTCTATCCCTACAATGCGTTGGTTGAAGTGTTGTCGTTAAATTATGGGATCTTATAATACTCTTGGGTTGAAGATGGATATATGGCAGTGATATCTTCCAGGTTCTGTCATGCACTAGTGTCTCAATGGGTAATAAGTTGGGTTTTAGCCTTAGAATTGGTGCCCACAAATTCTTAGATGCAGCTTATGTGGAAAGGTCTGCCAAAACTAAGCATATACAAACTACTTCCTTTTATGGAAATGCTCTGTATATTTGCATAACTCCTGAATAGTCTGCATCTGAGCAAAGATTGTTCTTCTTGCTTTGTGAGGACTTGCCATTGGTTTGCATTCTACCGGATGATATTCTTTAGGTTTTAATGTCCACTTCCTGGTTGATTTTATGATGAAAGCATAATAAATTATGTACCTGGTACCTCGTAAAATAGGTTCACTGGCTGCTAATCTCATTTCTCAAATTGAATTGCAGTTTTTTATATGATTGAATTTATTTGGACTTTGGCGGATATCATGCTAATATGTCTTTTATACCCTGTTTTGTGGCCTAGGGTTATGACATCAGCTTTCTTGTTACAAACTACCATTGTGAGGAGATGCAGAAGCACAAACTCATAGATTTTATTGTGCAATTCATGGAGGCAAGAATCATGTTTTACTTTCGCTTTTTCTTTGCTTTCTGCGTGATTGCTTATTAGATAGGTCATAGATTGCCTAGAAGTTAAAATTCTTGTTACTTTATCACGAAAATAGTTATTAACTGTCCAAACTTTGAGAAATTCTAGAATATACTAAAAGCTTTTTTCATTTAGAGCCCTATCCTGTTTTCTTATAATTCATAAAATACTGTCTCTAGAATCTTTGAGTAGTCAAATTCCATGACCTACTGCAGTTGAGCCTTAAACTCACCTCCTGAGGACATTGGTTAGAGAACCTGGCAGGTTCTTTGCGATGCACTAACATAGATAGTACTAATAATTGAATTGGTTCTCAGATGACTGTGTACATGTGCATCTCCTGGTGCTAGAACGTTTAAATAATGACCATTTAAATTGGTCAGATTTGAGTAACATCTTGAAGCTATTTGATGGGTGCCATATTTTGATGGGTCCTGGCTCTATGGAACAAATAGGGTGCTGAGTCCCATAACGTGTAACTTTTCGTGTTCATGCCCTGGTTTTTTTTTTCTTTCCTTTTTGTTTTTCGTGCTCTTGTTATATGTCACAAGTTGACAACTTAGTAGTTAGTAATACGATTTTAGTCAGTTTTTTGAATATTGTATTGTTCTTAAATTGCAGGATATTGATAAAGAGATAAGCGAATTAAAAATATCAGTAAATACGCGGGGGAGGCTTGTGGCTACAGAGTTTCTGAAGCAGTTTATATAACGAGTTTAGTACCAGACAACCTGCTTTTTGTGCAGATCATTGTGATTTTTGAAGTATGTGTACTATAATTTTTGAGGTTTATGTTGAACAAGTTTGATATTTTATTTGTGAAAAGAATGTTGGAAGAATTTTTGTAAGATCTTAAAAGATTGTTATGTGTTGAACATGGTAAACGACATGGAGTTTTTGTACTTGAATCAGTGAATTGCATAGGTAATTCTTCATGAAATGTAATTCTCTTGCATGTTCACTTGTGAAATATTGTGAGTTGTATCAATAGATGAATAAAGTGTTGAAATTTTGTTATTTGGGTAAATACTCATCTTTCTTTTTTTTTAAATTATAGGAAAAGAGGCTCGAACTCAAATATCTACAAGATATCACTCATATGAATGTCATAAGCTACTCAAGATTCTCTATTTGGGTAATTTAATCACTTGAAAAACAAATTCATCTGACTTATTTATACACTCGTCTACTTTTGATTTTTTAATTTTATGTCTCCACTCATGGGTTTTTCTTGCAATAAGTTATTTTATTTTATTTTTGTGTCATGTTAATTACAACTACTTTCGTCTTCAAACTCAGTATGGCATTAAACAACCAGGGGGGGTCAAACATTTCATCTATAACTCTTGCCAAAAGGATAAAAATCAACAAAAATAAAAAGCTGTGATGATTCATCAATTCCCCAATGTCGATGTAAACAAGTCCTGGTGAATAATAATGAAGCTAATCATCGTCCTCTGGATCAAAATCTTTGACTTTCACATCAGCATCTTCCCCATACTGAATGCAGTTGTCAATTTGAGCCAATACATATTGAATGCTGCGCAAAGAAAATTAGACAATGTTGTTAATCTTCGCTTCCTTTCAGAATAGTACCGACTTCCAAGATTTACACTAATAGAGTATAATAACTTCTTTATCTTTACTATTCACCAACATCACAAACATCACCATTCACAAATGTCACAATGATATTAAAACGACATTGAGTTCCAGCTTTCAAGCATTCCAAAAAGAGAGCAGAATAGGCAAAAATAAAAAGGCATATATATATATATATATATAAAGAGAGAGAGAGAGAGAGAGAGAACCTGTTCTCCTTCCTCAAGTCAAGTGGGATAAAGCTCACCATGCTATACCCGTCAACCTGACAACCAAAGTATATAGCAAATAAGCAATCCTAGGAAATACCCGCTATGGGAAGGACAATCTCAGAAAAACAGTCTACAGTCTACACATAATGAAAGGATGAAATAGCAAAGGTTAGTATACAATAAAAAAAATCATATTGAAAATACCAAACTAAATACAAGAATAAGACCAACAACAGGAAAAAAAAATCAACTGATTAGTATCAACTTCAGGAAAACCTTGTCATGAAGAATTAGATATGTTTATTGCCTCTAAGTTACTTACCAATTCGATTAAGGTTTTATTTAGTTTTGCAAATTGAGGGGCCATGCGTTTGTTCAACTCTGACAGCAAAACTCGAGGCTCTGGATTCAAGTAGCTAGATTGAAGTAATAAAGCCATTATTATTAGAAGGAAAATTAAATTACGTAGAGGAAAAAAAGTGTGTACAAATTGGAGAGTACAGAGAAGGGATGAAGCAACCCACTCTTCAAGATCCCTTTTGTTGGTTACAAGATCCATTTTCGAGAGGATATTGACATGAGGTAATTCAAGCTGCACCATAGCAGAAAGAGATGCCATGCATCCACTTATGAACTTGGTCACATCTGTGATGAACTGACAAAAAATAAGATAAGACTCTTGAGTGACAGAGCAATGGCAAGTAATCACGGACGAAAGCTGGGGGACGAAAGGAAACAAGGTACCAAAGGAAATAAATATTGACAAACCTGTGAATCAAGCAAGTATACGGCACAAACATTGAAGTTTTTACGCTTCAAATGCTCCACAAAGTTCCGGAGCACTGGCACATGTGAAAAAAGTTCTATCTGGCCTGATAAAGTTTGAGAGCCGGAAGAATCAATGAAACATTTAGCAGTCGATAAACATGCATATAAGAAAGAAATAGTGGACCTTTCACACTCCAGTATTTTTATTGACCCTGTAAGGATCATTACTTTCTCAAGAAGAAATTAAGGTATTGAGCCAACCTATTAACATGTTCTACCCAAAAAATTGAGTAGGGTGATCTAACATAATTGATTTTTAAGCACTTTCCCGAGAGTGTACAAAGATAATGTGCTCCAGAAACTTAGTCCAAAATAATAAAAGAAAAATCTAGATCTTTGTTCCAAACAAATGATATTGCCTGAAGTAACTCTAACTTCAACTATATTACCCTCCATCAGGATCAAATGAATTATCATATTCAATAATAACATCTGATACTTAATCAAGCTTGTGCTCTTGCAAAAGTAAATGAAACAAGGAAACCACATTAGATACAATAAAAAAATGAAACTAGACGCAGACAGCTACTGATACCTGGACAGTCAAAAACTAGATAGTCATCATCCAAGTAATTGTCCAATTCCTCCGTCAACCAGTCATCAAGGTTGTCTTCAAGATGTCTAATTATGGAGATTAAGAGGATCCAAATCTTGCACCGTATAGGTGTATATAACTAGGGATAGTCGGATAGATTGAAAGGCTTTTCTTAATTTTTAGAATAACAAAAAGCCAACCCCCTTATGGCATGTAAGATATTGCAGTGGCCTTGAAGGACCAAAAAAGAAAAGAAAAAAACTCCAACAAACAAAGGATACTCCATGCAATACAACAGACCACCATTAGGACCCAATCCAAGCTCCTCCATTACATCATCTAATGATATGAGTTCTCTAATATCTGCACAGTGCACACAAACAAAAACAAACTCTTCATTTACCAATCGCTCCAGAACAAAAGATATAAAATTCAGTGTTTCGACTTCACTAAAGAAGAACAAAAAAAGAAGTGGGAATTCCTACTGCTACTCACCCATGGCCACAGGGTAGTCAAAATTCTCAGCAGCAGGATCAAGGTTCACAATATGTACAGTCCTTCCAACAGTTTCACAGTGCTGGTACAAATTAGTGCAGTACGTTGACTGATTCAAAAAAAAAACCCATAGAAAAACAGTCACAATCCATTGCCAATGAAAGAGAAAGATTGAAGCTTTGGCACCTGAACAACACCCAACAAAGATTATGTGAAGAAAGAGATTACCTTTCCACTGCCCGCAGGGCCAATAACTAGCTGAGCATAGCCCATGATATCCTCCTCAAATTGCTTTTGCTAGGTCAAAAATAACAAGAAACAACCGCAGGTGACAAGATATCTCACCACCGCTGCACCTCTTTGATCTCTATTCAGCATATGGAAGTGGAAGCTTCCCCCATGAGGCGGTGCCCTAAGCCTCTTCGTGTCTTTTGACTTGTCCTTGGACACTGGTTTAATGGTCTTGGGCTGCTTGAATTATGGGCCTTGATTCTTATTCAATAAGCCCAGTTCTATGTGTGTTTGGGCTTTGATCAGTTAGCTACTTGGGCCTGCTTTTCGGTCCTTTAAATCTTTACAAGCTTATTTTGAAAATTTCCCCACAATTACAAACAATAGGGAAGAATGTTGACCTATTATATATTATATTTCACATCATTCACAGGACGATGTAACAAAAGACTTAATTGTGTAAACTTAATCAATCATATCTATCTTTATTCGGTTCATTGATACTTTTGTTTGGTTTGGCTTCTGCATCTGAACCAAGTCCTCAATATGAAGCATTCAATCAAATTTAGACAAGCAAACATGTGACTCTATGATAAAATAGAAGGGGATTTGCATTTGCGAAGATCTGACTCGGTGATAGAGTGATAGGGGTGTGAATTATTCTCTCGAGAAAAACTATTAATATTTTAAGATTTTAATTTTCCTCGTAAAAAATAATAAATAAATCTTCTCTATAATCGACACCAACCGGACTCGATCCGACCCGCCAAAATGTTGTCAGCTGGTGTAGAAACTGTGAGTAGGTAATTTGGTAAATAAACGTTTCCTCCTTCTCAAGTCTCATCTCATCTTCTCCCTTTACATCTGCAAAACCAGGTGGATTGGAGTATTCATATCTAACGATCGAGTGACTGAGATACAATTTGAATTCCAAACGGTACTACAGTGATAATGAGAGTATCGTTGGCGTCAGCGGAGGACCGTGCGAGCAGCACCGCCGTCGTAGGGGGAGCAGGTTACCGAGATGCCGAGTCTCTCTTCCGCACGAAGCCAATTTCTGAAATCCGAAATGTGGAGGCGACAACCAACGACCAGATCCACGCCAAGAAGGAAGAACTACGTTTGCTCGTTGGCAACCGCTACCGCGATCTCATCGACTCTGCCGACTCCATTGTCTCAATGAAATCCTCATGCGAGTCCATCACTGCCAACTTATCCTCAATTCACCGCAACATATTCTCATTGTCTGTCTCCCCCGTCTCCGACACCCCCAAATTTGCGTTCCCGAACCCTGCTCGCGTAAAGATCTACGGGATCGCCTGCCGCGTCAAGTACTTGGTTGACACTCCCGAGAATATATGGGGCTGCCTGGACGAGTCCATGTTCTTGGAGGCTGCTGCTAGATACATTCGCGCCAAGCACGTCCAACAAAGTCTTATGAATGCGGGTGACGCTGGTCCTCTGGACAGCAAGATCTTGTCCTATTTTCCTCTCTTACAGCACCAGTGGCAAATCGTCGAGAGCTTCAAGGCGCAGATTTCGCAGAGGAGCCGCGAGAGGCTTCTGGATCGTGGTCTCGGGGTCCGTGCATATGCTGATGCATTGGCTGCGGTGTCAGTTATTGATGATCTTGAACCTAAACAGGTACTGATCTTGTTTTTGGATACTAGGAAATCGTGGGTAATGCAGAAATTGGGTACTTTTGTTCATGATGCTAGTGGGTCTGTTGTGGTATCAGTGTTTTATGAAGTTTTGAGGATTATTCAGGTCAGTGTGGGACAGGTAGGAGAGTTGTTTTTGCAAGTGTTGAACGATATGCCTCTGTTTTATAAAGTTATACTGGGTTCACCTCCTGCTTCTCAGTTGTTTGGCGGAATTCCTAACCCTGATGAGGAGGTGAGGTTGTGGAAGTTATTCAGGGATAAGTTGGAGTCAGTAATGGTAATGCTCGATAAAGAGTGCATTGCCAAGACTTGTTTGACGTGGCTGAGGGATTGTCGGGTAGAATTAATGAATGAGATTAATGGAAGGTATTTGATTGATGCCATTGCTAGTGGCCAAGAGTTAGCCTATGCGGAGAAGTTGATACGTGATACCATGGATAGCAAGGACGTGTTGGAGGGGAGTTTAGAGTGGCTCAAGAGTGTTTTTGGGTCTGAGATTGAGTTGCCTTGGCGTAGGATTATAGAACTCATTTTGGAAGATGACTCAGATCTCTGGGATGAGATATTCGAGGATGCTTTCACTCAGAGGATGAAAAAGATTATCGACTTGCGATATGAGGATTTGGCTAGAGTGGTGAATGTGACAGAATCAGTTCGTTCAGTTGTGGAGATGTCTGGAGATCAAACTGACTTCCAGGCTTATCTGAGTAGACCTTCTACAGGTGGTGGGGTTTGGTTTATAGATCCTAATGCTAAGAATTCTTATGGGGTTTCAACTCTTCAATCACAGATCGACGAGAATGATTTCAGGAATTGTCTCAATGCCTATTTTGGTCCTGAAGTTACTCGAATCAGAGATGCAGTAGACAGCTGTTGTCAAACTGTTCTTGATGATCTGCTGAGTTTCTTAGACTCTCCGAAAGCAGCTCAGAGGTTGAAGGACTTGGCACCATATCTACAAGATAAGTGTTACCAAAGCTTGTCGGCCATGTTGACAGAAATCAAGAAGGTGCTTGATAGTTATTGTGCTGCTATGGAAAGGCGCAGTAAGGAAGGTCAGAACTTGTCCCCAGCTATAGTTATAGAAAGATCCCTTTTCATTGGGAGACTCTTGTTTTCATTCCAAAACCACTCAAAACATATTCCGGTATTACTTGGTTCTCCAAGGTTTTGGGCGAAAGAAATTAAACCTGCCGCTTTCGATACGTTACCACCCCTATCGAGGTCGACTAGAGCTACTGATTCTCCCACAGTTGATAGTCCTGGAAGGCAAACACCCACTATCTCTAGAAGACAAACATCATATGCTACTGCTGCTCTGCTTGGAGCCAATGAAAGTGCAAGCCCTACTCTTGAAGAACTGAGTAGAATCATGCGAGATCTTTGCATCAGGGCTCATAACTTGTGGATATCATGGTTATCTGATGAGCTCTCGGTTATTCTTTCCCATGCTCTTGGGCAGGATAATGGACTGTCAGCAACAGCTCCCACTCCCTTGAGCGTAAGTGGCAATTGGTGGATTAATTTGTTATTATTTTCATTGAATAGGTTTTCACGTCATGTATTTTTTCATCAAGCCTTGAAAATCGACATTGTTTGATGAAAGAATTTGTTTTTGTGGACGTACATTTCCCTTCAGCACTTTTTGGTCCTTTCATATTCTTCTTTCATTTGGGGTTGAAGTGAAAATATTTTCAACTGTTCAAAGAGAAGAAGAGTGGAAATAGTTTCAGAAAACTGATGAGTGTTGACGAAAAAAAGAGAACATAACAAACAGTTTCTAGATATTTACAAGAATTCTTCTCATAATGAACTATGAAATTAAACCTAAAAGAGGTTTTCTTCTCAGCTTCTGTGAAAACCTTAATATGTAAATTTAGTAGGACAGGAGAGAAATGGGGGAATAAATTAAAATAGAGGGGAAAGAAATACTATAAAGTTGGAATTTTAAATATCATGGATCTATAATTCGATATGAAGAAAGGATCAAGGAGGATATGGGAAACATGATGGAAGTTGGTTATATGAAGTGCATCTACGGTCTTCTGCGACCGACAAATTCTGCTGAAGCTGAAAGTAATATTCACCCAGTTTTTGGTTATTACGAGACAGCATGCATGGATAATGATTCATGGAAAAGAGAATTTTGCATTGAATGTGCAGTAACATAAGAAAAGATAGGATGAGAAACAACACTATTCAATATAGGTTAGTGGCAGCACGGATTGAGAATAAGAAATATGACTTAGATGTATTGAGCGTGTACAACGAAAATAAGGAGTGGTGTTGCGTAGAGTCAAAAATATTCAGGTAGGAGACATATTCAAAAGAGAAGAGGAAGGAAAGAGACGGATGAAAATGATAAGAATTAAGAAAGGATATGGATTCTATAGGATTAGTTGAGAGTATAGCTTTTGATAGGATCATAGGATGATAGGAACTAATGGCGAAGGAGTTCTAAATTTTTCATGGTAATCAATTTATGTAGGGTGAATGCTTTGATATTGTTGATTTGTGGAGACCATTAGTGTAGCACTTTGCATCCGCTTGGTGCCTAAATATTTGTGTCCTTCATCCAAAAATCAATTTTCTTCTTCTTTTCTCCCTTATACATCCAGTAGAAGGTACAGCTACTGATTTGGCTTGACAATATGAGTCTTTTATCTGTCAAAATGTCAAGCCTGCGGCCTCAGAAGTTTGTTGAAGGGAAAACCATAACATGGGACTTAGATTTTCCTTCCCTCAAGAAATAAAGGGATCCTCGCTACTTTAATCCTTTAATCTTATCTGTTGAAATGAGTTTACGGTTTATTACTTTTGTGGTTCTTTTAACATTTCAGAAAAATAATTTCCTGGTTTTATGGTGTGCAATTATGTAACCTATATTTATTTAAGTCACATTCTGGATACTGGGCAGGGCTGGGAAGAGACGGTAGTGAAGCAAGAAGATTCTGATGTAAGCCAATCAGAGATGAAAATATCACTTCCATATGTACCTTCTCTCTATATTATTTCGTTTCTGTTTCGAGCATGTGAAGAAATCCATAGAATTGGAGGCCATGTGCTTGACAAATCAATTTTACAGAAATTTGCTGCAAGACTATTGGAAAAGGTACAACATTTTACCCGGTACCTGATTTCAGTTTTTTCTTTAATGAATTCTCCAACATTCCATTGATATGTTAGCATACGGGCCTTCTTCACTGTTGACATATTGTCACAGTACTTCAAATGCTTATCCAGGATGTGTTTGTTTCCTGTTTCAATCTTTGAGGCATAAATTGGAAAGTTGATTTCTCAATGAAGTTTCCACTTTAATTCATGGGCATCTGGCTGCTTTATGTCTTAATTTGATAATTGCTATCGATTTTCCTTTGCCTTTGAAATTTCCTCATTGCATTTCACAGGCTTGGATAGGTTGCAAGTTATGGTTCCACTGGACTTTATGTGTATGTTCACCGTACGATATTGGTGCAGGTTACTGGTATCTATCAGGACTTTCTTTCTACAAGATCTCAAGTGTCAGAGAAAGGAGTTCTTCAAGTTCTGTTGGACCTGAGGTTTACAGCAGATATTCTTTCTGGTGGTGATGGTAACTTCTACGATGACTTGTCTAGAACTCCTAAGTCAAAATTCCATTTCAGACGGAAGCGGGATGAAAATCGGGTAAAGTCAGTCATGAGAGAGCAACTTGACGGATTAATTAGTCAGCTTTCGCAAAAATTGGATCCAATAGATTGGCTTACGTAAGTCCATCATCATAATCAATGTCATTTATTCCTTTCTACGTTATAAATTTGTTATTACTTTACTTCTTATTACGGATTAAATATTTGTTCTTTCTGACAAAGGTTCATAAATGCTGTGATACAAACTCTTTTAAATGAAAACTGTAACTAAAACATTGTTGACTGGTCTAAAACATTGGCGGTTATGTAACAAAGCAAAATAATGGCTTGGACATGAATAGAGGTCCTCTATGTGTTCGATAATACAAAAAAAAATTATACTATTTTGTTTGAGGGCATATAAATGGGATATTGGTATGGCGTGAGAAAGGATAAAGGAAATTCAAGTTGAAGATAGTAATTAAGAGAAGAGGGAGACCAAAAAAGACATGAATGGAAGCAATATGAAAGGATATGGGATTATGGGTTATGTAGGATTAGGGGGGGGGGGAGTATAGCTACATGTAGTGAACTCAAACTGATTTCTATGCATTCATGTTGCCTACCACTAACTGTTTGGGAGGAAGGCTTTGATGATGAGAGGGATCATCTATACTTTTGATGATATGCAGTTGGATTAACAATTAACATCCCTTTGTTTTGATGGTGTTGCCAATGAAATGCAGCTGTACCATTCTTTGGACCCAGTGAAATTCCTAAACTATTCCCACTGGATAACTTTAATGAACAGGATGTCAGATTGTCAGAAGATATAGCTGAAATATTTTTAAATTATTGTTAGAAAAATGCCAATTAGAAAAACTTTTTGAGTAAAAGAGAATTTTGCCAAAGGGCACCAAGGGATGCATCGTTTTGCCGCAAAAACATAGTTTCGATGCAAAACACATAAAGTTTTAATGCAGCTAAACAGTCCAAATATCAAAGTTATAGATACCCCAATTTAGTTTCCTGTCTGTGATTAGCTCTACAATTCCTTCCCAATCAATTCTTCAAGAGATAACTAAAGGAATCATAGTAATTGTGTTTCTCCTCTCCTTGGTGACATGTTGGTATTTGCCATTTGGTAACACCGTGCTTTTAGCTTTTTGTCAAAAGGATCTACCATCATCCAAGATCATGTAATCTGCTTAAGGGCGCATCCACTATTTTGATCAACTACATTGGAAAAGCGAGTGGCTAACTGTTTCTTACTTGTTTTATGAAGGCAGTATCTAATTTCCATCATTCAACCTAAACTTCCCATATTCAGCAGTCAACCATTTCCCGAGAAACTTCCAGATTTGAAGAACGTGTATCTAGAAGGGTTTAGAATCCCAAACAACTTAAGGATAAAATTTGAGGTGTTTCCACCTTTGTTTTGGATGCAAAGATCCATGTCTTAGAAAAAAGGGAGCTATCAAATTTAAAATGCTTAATATTCTTTCAGTTGAACTTTTTTTTCCCTCTTTTGCTTTTCCTTCTGGGGGGAGGAGGTTAAGGGGGAAGAAATAATATATTCTTACATTTTAAAATTGCAGAACCATTATTAGCATCCTAGAAGAAAAAATGTAAGAAATTCCCGAATAACAGAAGGATAAAAATTTGTGATGTTACTAATCTGTTGTGTGAATATATTCCCTGATGAAACTGGTCGAATGCATCTGCTAGAGGTTTTACAAGTTTTTTTTATTTTTGAATTACTGAATTTAATATACGAGTATCTCGATCTTCCACTACAATAGGACTCTGGCACCTCCTCTGACCTGACATCCTTTCTGGCTTATCTAACTTTTAGGTATGAGCCATATCTCTGGGAGAATGAGAGGCAGTCATATGTACGACACGCTGTCCTCTTTGGGTTCTTTGTGCAACTCAACCGGATGTACATGGATACGATTCAGAAATTGCCTACTAATTCTGAATCGAACATTATGAGATGCTCCACAGTTCCTCGCTTTAAATACCTTCCAATAAGGTACACATATTTTCTCTTATTTAATTAATTGGCCACTGTAAATTGCTTTTACTTTAAATGGATATTCAGTATTCACTTGATTTCATATTTTCATCTTGGTTATTCAGCGCTCCAGCGTTGTCCTCAAGGACAACAAAGACATCCATTCCAGCCGCTGCTGATAATATTTCTTCTAGAAGTTCCTGGAAAGCTTATTCAAATGGAGATCTTTCTCCAAAGATTGAATTAGATGACAACTCAAATTTTGGGGTTGCAGCACCATTCTTGAAGTCTTTCATGCAGGTACTTCACATTTCTCATTCTTCTGTTTGAGTGGGTGTTTCTTGTCTTACTTTGGTAGCAATATTTGATAATTTATGCCCCAAACGACCTATCAAAGCTGCAAATTTGTGGATAATAGGTACAAAGCAAATCATTTTCTTGGTTTTCAGAGCAACCAATCTGTGACCTCTCTTTTATTTTTATTTTTTTTGTCTTTTTTCTTCATTGACGAAAAAAGAATCACATTGAAGGGCGCAACACAATCGATTACATGAAGTAATCACATCAAGGATATATTTTTGGTCCAAGTTACAGAACCTGCCCTAAATACGAAAAAAAATGGAAACTATCTATCATTTAGAAAATCAAAGTGAGGCTAATACTCCTAAATCCCTCAAGTCTTTTGCCTTTTCCAAATAAACCAAACTATGAATAGCAGAATTGCTTGAACACATTTCCTCCACTGTTATTCCATCACAGAAAGAGGTAGGCAGTTCAGTTTGATAGACCCAGGTTCTGGCCCCTCTATTAGTTTTGGAACTAATTTTTTTTGGTTTCTCCTGACTGGTAAAAGGCTTCTAAAAAGTTACAGACATTGAATTCAGTCAAAAAAATCTGAGTGCTAAACCAACTATCTAAAGCATTTCCTATGACAATCTCAATGCCTTTAAATACTCTTTTATTTCTTTCACCCAGATTCTCCAGCAGGTGACAAAAGGAGTCATAGAAAATAAGCCTTCTTCTGGCCTTGTCCCTGAGCTGGCCATGCCTTCAATTCTTCTTTAACTGACTCTGTGACAGCCCATAAGACTCCAATAAACCTAAGGCCATTTTACGTTTGCAATCCAATAGGAGATGATTAACAAACTCCAAGTTTTCTTTGCACATGAAACATCTGTTTGTTAAAGACCACCCTCTTTCACAGAAATTATTTAGAGGGAGAACTCTTTCCCAAGTCGCTTCCCAACCGAAGAAAGTAACTTCCTGAGGGAGTTTCAGTTTTCAAACGCATTTCCAGAGAAATTCTTTGTTTCACACATTCAGAGTAATGCTTTGTAGAAGGATTTGACTTCAAACATATAGCCTGTGGATTGCCAAGAACATGGAGCAACCATATTCTCAATTAAGAAATGGAATACTGTTTAGTTCTCTATGAAAAAAAACACACTTTTGCTATGAGGTGGAAATGGAAGAACCTAAGCAGGGTTTCAATATGAGACTGAAAACGTATGCATAATAGCTGATACAAAGTTTAGATATGTCATTGTATTGATGATTTTTTTAAAGTGCTTTGCTATTATTTTGTTGGCCCCGTCTCAGTTTGTGTAGGCAAGCTTGTGATACCAGTTCTATTAATGGAAAAGGCTTTTGCAATGGTCAGGTTGGCAGCAGATTTGGAGAGAGCACCTTGAAACTGGGATCCATACTAACTGATGGACAGGTGGGTATATTTAAAGACAGATCAGCAGCTGCCATGTCAACATTCGGCGACATTCTACCTGTCCAAGCTGCAGGTCTTCTTTCATCCTTTACGGCTAACAGATCAGATTCCTGATACTTGACTGTATCCTTGGATCTTGTTTTTTATCCAAGTTAGATGCATCATTTTCTTTTCTGAGGAACAACTGGATACTCGATGATGTTAAACAGTTGAAGCTATGATATGGAAATATGAATCGCCTCTGATTCAAGTGAAATGGGTGGAAATGAAATGCGAGTAAAGATATTCTGGACATTTGAAACATTGTCATTTTGGGAGGCAGGGAAAATTCACTTGGAGAAAGTGGGACGCAAAAGACGGCGCTGTCCTTTACAATCTGTAGAGGAAGAGTTAAAAATACTGTAGTGAATGAGATTTAACTGATATATGTATATTGCTTAGGATACTGTGAATATGGAGAAGAATCATTTCAAAGCTATTTGAGGAAGAACGATGTGAT
This sequence comes from Tripterygium wilfordii, assembly GCF_013401445.1. Lineage (NCBI taxonomy): Eukaryota > Viridiplantae > Streptophyta > Magnoliopsida > Celastrales > Celastraceae > Tripterygium > Tripterygium wilfordii. The sequence continues at coordinate 14,977,121 of NC_052244.1, read as the reverse complement.
AGCACAAAGGGAAGAAGTTTTGGGAAAAGGTTCAGTGAAGCAGAGCCATTAATTGGGTGTTTGCGTAGTGGTTATTGAATCTTGGTATCAATTTGGTTCCAGGACCCCCGACGCTAATCTAGATCTTGATGTCTCACGAATCTCACCGGAGGTCGCCTGCCACTTATTCACTTGACGAGGTGAAAATACTGTATGGACTATAGAGTTTGAAAAGAATGAAAATCCTACATTGAAAGAACAAACGTTCACGTGATAAATTTTTCTATAAAATGTGTGCGCGTGTAAGGGGTGGCGGGTGGACCTGGTCATCACGTGTGATGGATGAGGTTTAGAGAATTTGGGGAGTGCAAAAGTAGGCGTACCACTTATTCACTTGATATAGTGTGATGGATGAGGTTTAGAGAATTTGGGGAGTGCAAAAGTAGGCCTACCACTTATTCACTTGATATAGACTATAGAGTTTGAAAAGAATGAAAATCTCACATCACATCGAAAAGAACAAAACGTTCACGTGATAAGTGTTAGGCCCATTTATTCACTTGCAAGCTCAAAAGCCACACACATCTCCATCATTTAGTGTGAAAACCAATTTCCATCATCCACACAGCCAACCCCAACTGGAAACCACCACAAATGATTTCACTCAGAATTTCGTTTGATCAGGGAAAGCAACCCCTCACCTAAAGCTGTCCCGGCCATGCGTAGGAGGGTCATGTACTCATCTATAGTGGGGGCCCACCTCTCATAAAAGTTAAATAATAATAATGATTTGAGTTTAAGTAAATATACATAATTATTAAATTAAATAAATATTTATATGGTCCTTAAATTAGGTATATTTAAATTTAAAACATCAAATGTTCAAAATAATAATAATAAAAAAAAAAGTGCTAAACTTTTACATCGAGTGTAAATCATCTATTGTCTATCATAATTTATTATTGTGTATCAATCAATATCATAATTTATTTTCTTGTACGAGTGTGTATCAATCAATATTATACTTTATATTAATTGTAGTACTCTAACAAATTTAGTCTAATGAAAATTTTCAAAAACATAATTGCATGCAGCGACCAGCAAACAACTTTTTAGAAAATACATTGCTAAACCATTTCGAACTGGAATAGAGAATTAAATAAAAAGAAGAAAGCACAATAAAATTTACATAGAACTTGTTTGAAATGCAACTGAGAAAAAGACAAGAAAAGAACGCACAAGAAGAAAAGTTACATCATATATACAAAGGATAATATATCAAAGTCTTGATTTCAATGAATCAATTTGTAGAGGAATATTTTGATCAACGGAGGCCAATGAAAGGAGTTCCTCATCATGCTCCACCATAGACATGATTTCTTCTTCCAGTGTCACACATGCTTCTATTCCATTACCCATTCTATCATCCATGAGCTGAATCACTGATCCACTAATAGGTAGACCAAAACATGGAAACCATATCGGTTTCCCCCAACCAAAATCAAGGTTATACATGCCTGAGTTACACCAGCTATTAAACACTAAGAATTCTGCTCCATTGAACAACGCCTTAGAACATGCTTCATGAGTCTCTTTTACAAACTCCAAAAATCGCTGCAATCCTTGAGCACCTTGCAGACTCTTCAAAAATTCACCATCGATTGTGGATACGCTTTCCCTCAATCTGTCTATGAAACTACACAAACTTGTTTCCTCACCAATTACAATGGGTATCGTCAAAACTAAACTTCCCACACTTGTTGCTGGAAGTGGTGGCACAGCCCTAGATCGTAAGTTCACTGAAGTAGACATTAAAACTGACTTCTGGGCACCATGTTTCGCCTTTAATGCAGACATGACACATCGAAAGAGGAGTGCAAGCACAACCTCTACTCGTGTTGGGTTATGCACTCCAGAGCTTGTTGCTTTGGATTTAAGGTTTCTTACAATTGATCCTTCAAAAAAGAACCTCCTGAAAACAAAGTTACCTTCTCTACCAAATGCACTTGAAAAAGTCGAGGCCATCGGATTTTGTGGAAATGCAGTGTTTTGAGGAAACAAATATGAGCAGCTGAAATCGGGAGGTATCGCTACTCCTCCTTGAGCCATTGCAGTCCAAGTCTTGAGGAATGCCATTAAACAAGATGCATCAAATACGTTGTGAGAAAAAAGTAAGCTTATAGCAAAACCACCACAAGCAAACACATTTTCATGAATCATAACAACATTACCACCTGTTGTTATTTGATCACCAAAAGTGATTCCCCTTGGCAGTAATTTAGGGACTTTTGGCAGTATTTTGCAAATATCAGTTTGGTTGAAAAAATCTTGTAAATCGCAATTAACTCTAACCACCGTATAACAAAGTCCCTCATCGTTACAATCAATGGAAAGATTGTCAATGAACCTTCCGGCAAGCGGATAATAAAGAGTTAGTGTCTTTGATAGAGATTGTTTGAGCAGTTGTGATCTCTTGGAGATGGAGATTGAGGTAGCTTGGCTAATTGGTGGATATAAAAGGAGAACGGAACCTAACAATGGAGCGCTAAATTGATCAATAAGAGAGATCTTGTGGGTTCTAAGGTGTTGAGGTGTTGGAGAAGAGGGTTTGATGCACTCTCTTGATATTATCTCAATCTCCATTCTCTTCTTTTGATCGATATATCACTTGCACTTCAATATCTTTGCATTCATGTGTGTGTGTACACACACATATATACACATGATAATTTGTCACCATTCATGTGTGGTCAAAATTTCATCGATCATGGGGGGTCCCCCTCTCCTCTTAAGTCAAAAAAAAAAGAAATTTTAAAAAAAAAAAAAAAACTCACTATCAAGATGTGATAGTGGTGCACAATCAAATACATGTTTATCACGTATCTTTGATCTTCTAGAAATACACCGACGTATAGTGGATTATTAGATGTCTAAAATAAATTACTAGATTGCTTAAAATAATTTCTCCGATAATTTTATTTATTTATGTGGCTTGTACCTACTCGCTAAGGCCCACTTATTTATTTGGTGAAACTTATATTCTGATCAACTCCCAAAATTCAGCTCAAACCCTTTTTCTTTAAAACAAAATAAACTTACTTGGGTTTAAAAACATGCCCAAAATAAAATTCCTTGATTTGAGTTTGAAGATTTTTTTAGGATTATTTATTAAAAAGTGAACAAAATAAGTAAATATACATAGTTATTAAATTAAATAAATATTTATATAGTCATTAAATTAAGTATATTTAAAATTAAAACATAAAATGTTCAAAATAATAATAATGAAAAAAAACAAGTGCTAAACTTTTACATAGAAGAATTATTATATATATATATATGTATGTGTATGTATGTATGTATATAGATGTATATATGTATGTATGTATATATGTAGGCATGTATATATGTATGTATGTATGTATATAGATGTATATATATATAGATACATATATATGTGTATATTTTTATGATGATCACGCCAACACAATGAAAATATCCATTAGTCACTCCATTGTCAATGGAGTGACCAATGTTAATTAGATCACGTCATCTCTGATGGCGTGATCGTTTAAAATTTTCAAATAACACGTCATTATAGTGCTATTTTGAAATATATTTTCACTCAGGTGTTATATTGGGACATATTTTGAGTGAGAGTGTTATTTTGGTAAAAAAACTCTGAGAGGTGGGTACATTTAAAGACAGATCAGCAGCTGCCCTGTCAACATTCGGCGACATTCTACCTGTCAAAGCTGCAGGTCTTCTATCATCCTTTACGGCTAACAGATCAGATTCCTGATGCTTGACTGTATCCTTGGATCTTGTTTTTATCCAAGTTAGATGCATCATTTTCTTTTGTGAGGAACAACTGGATACTCGTTGATGTTAAACAGTTGAAGCTATGATATGGAAATATGAATCACCTCTGATTCAAGTGAAATGGGTGGAAATGAAATGCGAGTACAAGATATTCTGGATATTTGAAAATTTGTCATTTTGGGAGGCAGGGAAAATTCACTTGCAGAAAGTGGGACGCAAAAGACAGCGCTGTCCTTTACAATCTGTAGAGAAGAGTTTAAAAAATACTGTAGTTAATGAGATTTAACTGATATATGTATCTTGCTTAGGATACTGTGAATATAGAGAAGAATCATTTCAAAGCTATTTGAGGAAGAACGATGTGGCGGCACAAAGGGAAGTTGTTTTGGAAAAAGGTTCAGTGAAGCAGAGTTCATTAATTGGGTGTTTGCGCAGTGGTTATTGAATTTTGGTATCAATTTGGTTCCAGGACGCCCGACACTAATCTAGATCTCGATGTCTCACGAATCTCACTGGAGGTCACCTACCACTTATTCACTTGAAGAGGTGAAAATACTGTATAGACTATAGAGTTTGAAAAGAATGAAAATCCTATATCGAAAGAACAAACGTTCACGTGATAAATTATTTTATAAAGTGTGTGCGCGCATAAGGGGTGGCGGGTGGACCTGGTCATCAAACACATGTGATGGATGGGGTTTAGAGAATTTGGAGAGTGAAAAAGAAGTAGGCCTACCACTTATTCACTTGATATAGACTATAGAGTTTGAAAAGAATGAAAATCTCACATCACATCGAAAAGAACAAACGTTCACGTGATAAGTGATAGGCCTCCTTGTAGAGCTCAAAAGCCACACACATCTCCATCATTTAGTGTGAAAACCAATTTCCATCATCCACACAGCCAACCCCAACTGGAAACCACCACAAATGATTTCACTCAGAATTTCGTTTGATTAGGGAAAGGGTGCTGCTAAGCAGGGGTTCCCGGGGTCTGCTGTAAATAATTTACAGCAGACCACACTGTAAATTCAAAAGAATGGTCAGAATTGATTTGCTTTGATCCAATGGCTATAATTTTAAAAGGCCATAAACATTAAATAAAACATTCTCTCCTCTCTCCTCTCTCCTCTCTGTATCTTACTCTGATTTTTTCTCTCTTAAAATTGATAAGGCACCAATTCCTCCATATTTGTAAAACCCAGAAACCAAATCAAACCCTGAAATCAAACCCAGAAGTGATAGCAAGTTCATTGAAGAAGATGATGTAGAAGGAGACGAAAAGATGCCACCGCTTCATGAGATTCTCGAACAAGCATGGGGGAGGGAGCTGCAGATCATGTTTTCGGTTCTGGAAGGGATAAGGAGGATTGCAGATCTCCTTTTTTGGGTGGTCAAGGAACTGGATTTTAGGACCAAAAATCAGATTTTGATATCTACTGGAGTTTTCATTTCCTCTAAGAATATTCCAGATCATGGATTGCAAGCTTGGAAAGCCTGTTTATCCACTTTTTTTTACATGGCCCAAGAGTCAACTTTGTGTATCAAAACATTCCAGATCATGGATGCTGCAAATGATTGGAAAGCCAGAAGAAATTTTTCAATAAAAATTCAATTGCAGATTTCTTGTCTTAGGTCTTGCCTTCGTGAGTTGCAGTCGAAGTTCATGAAGGAAATAAGAACTTAAGAGAGAGAAAAAACAAATCTGAGAGTAAAGGATAAGAAAGAATATATTTTAGATAATGTTTATGGGCTTTTAAAATTACAGCCATTTGATGAAATCTAATCAAATCTCACCGTCCATTTAAAGCTCATTTGGTTCATGCAGCTGCACAAATGTCAAACTTCCTCAAGATGGCAGTTGTCATGGAAAACCAAATCCATATGCAACAAATAGAGACAAATTATGAACAAATGGATAATGCTTTAGAATGGAGGATATATATTCCACGTGAGTAGGAGAGAGAAGTCAATGAAGAATATGTACAAATATATTATATACAATTACTACCAAGCCAGGTTAACGGGAGTTTTAAAGGTATTTGTTAATGATCGAGTACATATCCCAATACGTCATAATATGTGATGAAAACTCTCTCGCCTATATTTTTAATTTTAAAATACATGATTTTTTTAAAAGAAAATTATAATACCCTTTTTTAATTCTTATCTAGTGCCTCCATTTGTTAGTCACATTTGAGAGACTGGACTTCCCACTCGTCATCTTAGTTTGCTCATCACATAGAAACCATTAGAGTCCACACTAATTATACCATATGCACAAAAATCACAAATGAGAGGATCCAACTAACCTGGAAGCCTGGAAGAGATGGGCATAGAGAACCACATAATCGTTATTAAGATCACATAAAAACGAATCGAAGAAAGAAATTCACCGGTGAATCGAAAGTCAAAACTCTAACGGGACATTTGGTTGGTGTTTTGATCTTGTTTGGTTAAGTTTTGGAGTTTGGAATCTCAAACTCATTCCACCCTCTATTCTCCCTTTGTAGAGAATGAGTTTTGATATGTAAAAGACTATTTTATTCTTGTTATAAAATATTGTTTTTATTTTTTAAAAAGAAAAAAAAGATAATATGAAAATTGTACTATTAATATTTTCACACTCATGCTCACTCTTTATTTTATACCAAACATGATCATGCTCATATCCTCCTCATTCGCACTCACATCGCACTCATCTCCTATCTCATCTCCTCCTCATCTCATGCTCATCTCACACAATTATGAATCAAATGCCCCGTGATGATATGATTTGAGATGAGGGAGAGAGATAGAGAGCGAGAGTGCGACCGCGTGCGAGACTACGAGAGAGACCAAAGCCATACATGATTTTCAATTTAGGAAATCAGAAAATAAGTTAAAATGTAAATAAGTAAATAACAACAAAATTCAAAAATAAAAAATAAAAAATGTTATTTAAGTGCACTGCGGTTGTAAAAGGGTCACGGGTTTCACGAATACCCGCAGTTTTTGACAAGTTGTGACAGACCATTTATGTGTTCGATTTGACATGAGAATCGAGCCGACATTGCTGGAAAAGGTCGGTTCAATCGTTCCGACCCAACTCCACAAACCACAATCCAATCCATCCAAACTCATATTTAGAAATCATTTCAGGAACTCGTGAAGGAGGTAAGAAAGATGAATAAAGACGAGATGACCATCCGGGTAAGAAATGGAGCAAGCATTGCACCATTAACCCTTGAAATTCGAGTCTTGAAACTAGTTAATGGACACTCTTATTCTAAATAATTTTCTTTACATTCCTACCATTTTAAGAAACATTATTTCAATTAATATGTTTGATAAGAAAGGATATTTGTAGCCTTTAAGAAAGGCAAGTGTCTCTTGAAATTAAATAAAGAGTATTGTCTACCGAAATGTTTATAGACGGTCTTTATTTACTTGATGAGAATGTGTATAGTAACAAGATTGATGAACAAATAAACAACATACCAAAGTCTAAGATAAAGGGATAAATCAAAAAACAGTGATCACCTCTCATCTATGATGGTGTAAACACAACCACCGTACAAAGTTAGACAACAACAAAAAGACCATCACATCCACTCATACAACTCCCAAATCACAATCGACCAGACAACAACAACAAAATCATCACATCCACTCATACAACTCTCAAATCACAATCCACCAGACAATAACAACAAAGGAAGGCCCCCTAAAAATTAAAAAGAAATTCAAATCAAAACTCACATCGATCAAGATGATGATCTTGAATCAAAACAGGTGGTGGAATATATTGGAAGTGGGTTTGCACTGTGACTGATGAGTGCATAAACAAGATCTACAATGAATCAATTTCTAGAGGAATATTTGGATGAACTGAGGCCAATGAAAGGAGTTCCTCATCACTCTCCACTGCAGACATGATTTCTTCTTCCAGAGTCATCCATGCTTGTATTCCATTACCCATTCTATCATCCATGAGCTGAATCACTGATCCACTAAGCGGTAGAGCAAGACATGGAAACCATATCGGTTTCCCCCAACCAAAATCAAAACTATACATCCCTAAGTTACACCAGCTATTAAACACTAAGAATTCAGCCCCGTTGGACAAAGCCTTAGAATATGATTCACCAGTCTCTTTCATAAACTCCAAAAATCGCTGCAATGCTTGAGCACCTTGTAGGCTCTTCAAAAACTCACCATTGATTGTGGTGGATATGCTTTCCCTCACCCTCCCTATGAAACTACACAAATCTGTTTCCTCACCAAATATAGCGGGGACCGTCAAAACTAAATTTCCCACACTTGTTTCTGGTAATGGTGGCACAGCCCTCGATCGCAAGTTCACTGAAGTAGACATCAAAACTGAATTTTGGATGCCATATTTCGCCTTCAATGCAGACATGACACATCTAAAAAGGAGTGCAAGCACAACTTGTACTCGGCTCGGGTTATGAACTCCATTGCTTGTTGCTTTGGATTTAAGATTGCTTACAGTTGATCCTTCAAATGAAAACCTCCTGAAAACAAAGTTACCTTCTCTACCAAATGCACTTGCATAAGTCGAGTCCATCGGATTTTGTGGAAATTTTGTATCTTGAGGAAACAAATACGAGCAGCTGAAATCAGGAGGTTTCGCTACTCCTCCTCGAGCCATTGTAGCCCAAGTTTTGAGAAACACCATTAAAGAAGTTGCATCAAACACCTGGTGTGGAAAAGCTATGCCGATAGCAAAACCACCACAAGCAAACACAGTTTCTTGAATCATAACAACGTTACCTCCTGTTGTTGTTTGATTACCAAAAATGATTTCCCTTGGGACGAGTTTAGGGACTTTTGACAGTATTTTGGTCATATCAGGTTGGTTGAGAAAATCCTGCAAATCATAATTAACTCTAGCCACCGTATAACAAAGCCCCTCATCGTTACAATCAATGGAGATATTGTCGATGAATCTTCCGGCAAGTGGATAGTAAAGAGTGAGTGTGGTTGATAGAGATTGTTTGAGCAGTTGTGATATCTTGGACATGGAGATGGAGGTAGTTTGGCTTTGTGGATAGAAAAAGAGAACGGAACCTAACGCTGGAGCGCCAGATTGATCAATCAGAGAGATCTTGTGGGTTCTAAGGTGATGAGGTGTTGGGGAAGAGGGTTTGATGGACTCTATTGATATTATCTCGCTTTCCATTTGCTTCTTTTGATCTGAAACGCTTGAGATAGCTCAAGGAGGTAGAAGAGAACAGAGCTTGGCAAAGTCAATCATTCAAGTTACCAATGAAGAAAAGAAACAAGCAAATAAAATAATACAAAAGAAAGCTTTACACGTAAAGGATAACAAGCTATGGCCCGCCTATAGAAAAAAATTTCCTCCTAAACGACAACTACACAGAACCTATACATCAGCTACTCTTAACATGATCGATCACTTGCAGATCTAGATCTTTGCAATGATATGTACATTTCCACCATTCATGTGTGGTCTAAATTGCATCAGATTATTAGATGGGTACTGATAAAAGGGTTTCATCCTTATCTTGTGCTAAGGATATTCGTTTTTATTTTCCTTATTAAATTTCATCCACATACATATATATATATATATATCACATGTTCAGCATAATTTATAATTTCTCAATAGGGTTACAAATCCTAATGTTTTTTCTTTCAACTATTTTAATTGTTGAGATGGACACACACGATTTCATATGGATATCATATACGGTATGTAGAGTCACAATTTTACATAGATCATGTGTGTACATCTTAACATGAGATAGGGTTACATGTGCACACTATGTATTATATATGCCAGTTGTGCGACATGCATGCACAAAGGTCTAATTTCTCCAGATGGGCAGATGGCAGTTGTACTGCATCGAAAACGAAATGCATATGCAAATTCATCGAATGGAGAAAAATTATGGACAAATGGAGGATAATGCACGTGAGGTGGTTCTATAGCTAATATATATATATATACGCTAAAGCCGAAAGAAACAGCCTTTGATGAGTGTATAATGTGTCACAACCCACTTGATCGAAAGAGCTTTCCCACGCATGCTTTACTTTGTTCAGTCTTTTCCACCATCTGTCTAATCATAGAGATTTGGTATCATATATGTAGCCTAGAGGATATTGCAAGCCAGGTGGTAGAGAGAAGTGAAGAAGATATATGAACAGATAGACTAATATATATGAACCTAATTTCTCTACATTATCTTATCACCTAACATTCCCACATTTATAACAAAGATGACATATTTAATCACACTTATTAATATTTGGAATCTATATTTGCTCAAGTTCCCTGACACAGGCCAGGAAAAAACAAAGTCGTACGGATCTAATGTATCTATGGGAATCGATAAATCAAAAGCGGATAATATAATTGACTTTATAGTGATTTGGATTTCTGACAATTTGTCAACCAATTTTTGTACTACTCCAAGAACAATATAGCATGTTATAACAATCAAATTCAGCATGTATAGAAGATCAATAATAGCTCCCCACCTCAAGCGAAGAGATTCTACAATGATCTTTCAATATATATGTGTACCAACGATCTCTCACATCAAGATCACATTCCTGTAGAAGCTTTTGTGAGTTGCTTCAGAGCATCAAAAATCTCTTCAGCAGTTGCATCCCCATTTATCCTACACATTAAAGGGCTTTCTGTGGGAACAATAGCATCTCTTAGGTCTGTTCTCATGAATTCATCAGAGCCTTTTGCCACCACTCCTTTCATGATTAAGGTCTTGTGAGTCCCAGATATCATTTCCTCGTAATCGGTGTCTCCGTTCTCACCAAGAAAAACATACATGTTCGCAACATTCAATCTCCAACGGACAAAAAGATACCTAATGAATGATCAAAACGATATGGGAAGAAGTTAGAATCAATTTCAAAGAGGAATTAAATCCATGCCACATCCCAAGTGTTTTAGTACTAAATCCTTCCTGCTGTACGATTAGCCCAATATCATTTTTTTCATACAATGATTTCATTGATAGAGAATTCATATGCTGTTGAAGGATCATTTGGAAACTTTTTAATGAAGTCCGAGAATGTGTTTAATATATAATTTCATGTTCTTAAGTTGTTCCATTCCGTAACCATGCAATCGTATATGGACTTCATAAGGCTTAGACATCTGTACGATTAGCCAAATTCCAATGAGTGAATGAAACAATTCAAACACTCTAGAACATGCTATGCAAATATGAATATCACAATGGCAATCATGATGGAAAGTAGATGTGCTCCAAAAGTCTATGTGATTATATATTTACCTGAGTGCCTGTGCTCGGGATGCAAGAAGAGGAACGATTTGCATTTTTGTAGAACTCCTGCAATACATTGGATGACAACGGAGACCGCGCATCCTAAGCTTTTGCCTTAAATCGTCCACTTTCATTATCTGCAAAGTAAGACACCATGAGCACTTCCAATAAAACAGACCATTGCGCATTGGAAAATTCTCGCATTCAACATTTTCTTAATTTTACCTTACTGGGATCTTTTATCAAGTATGCAACGCAATGAGAATTGCTCGATTTCACATCTTCCTCAACAGGGCTGGAAGATTGACTGGAATCTTTTCCACCTTCAGTTGTATTCATTAGCTTCCAAATGGTTTTCTTAAGACCTTCATAACCCCAACGGTAATCAATATGTGAAGCGTAATCTGGATCTGGAAAAGGCTTGCCATCTTCTTCAGTGTAAGTACCCGGGTAATAGACCTCACTCCCACTACTACAAACAAGTGCATCGAATTCATTTAATTGAATCTTTGCCGATGCTAAGAAATTTATGGTTTCTGATATCGGCATTGCTGTTGATAAAGCAAACCCTGAGTTCCTTGCAGTTTGCGAGTCTAAACGAACAGCCTTAAAAATATCATGCATTATTCGAATCATCTTGCTTTCAGGAGCCCCATCATTGTTGTACCAATCAAGTGCTATGACAATCAATCTACGTCGCCGCCTCAACATAGGATACTTGCTTGGGGCATTTTCAGGTGGTTTTTTCGTACCTTCAACATCTTCTCGGTCCGATTCCGGGCTCTTTATCTTGCTTAAAACACGCTTCACTTGGTCTTGCAGCTCAGGGTCACCAGCAGCTGCAGCTGTAGAGTCGAGGAATCCATTCAATGAAGATTTTTCCCCATCAACGGAGAGTCTGAGGGACATATCCTGTACGTCTTTGAGAGAATCATTGAGTGACGACTCTTCTGCTGCAACCTCATCCCCTGGAGTGTTGGTTTGCCATTGTGGGTGCCTCATCCGACAAGCTGCTATCGTGGTCAAATATGTGAGACAGTGTTCAGGCCATGAGAAAAGGTGTATGTTCTTCCAACCATTTTTTCTACAATCATGCCACAAGTTCTTCTCTGATACCAATTTAAGCAGGGCATCAGCAATTGCTTCCTGGTCGTGAGGGTCCACAAGCAAACCATTGTTCAATGCCTAAAAGCCAAAAAATAAGAAATCATGGAAGGCTCAGTTCATGGAGGAAGAAATCCCTTAATCTCATCTATGCATCTTTTAGACTACAGAGAAAAGAGAGCAACTGAGGGCAGGGGAAGACAACTTAGAATCTCATGACATTTCGAACAACATATGATTTATTTCAATTTCTAAATTTCATGTCACACTCCTCCAGCTTCCATGTTACCAGATGCAATAGACAGAGTGCTAAGAATGATCGAAAAAAAGTTTCAAGGAGCTCATACTATTCAAATGATTGAGATTTACCCGATGGATGTCAACTGGTCCACCATTCTTGGTAGCCACCATCGGAAGCCCATGCGCTGCTGCCTATGGTATCCAAAATATAGATCAAAAGATGATTTCACAAGGTTCAAATAAGAATAAGAAGACGCGATAAATGTTTCTAATTGATTGAAACCAACCTCAATCAGTGTAAGCCCGAAAGGTTCAACCAAAGCTGGATTTATGAAAACTCCCTGCCACATTCCAAATTTTTAACTTATTACCTGTATAGATCCATATAAATATAGTGTAGGAGTTAAGAACTTCATCAAACCTTTGTTTTTGCAGCAAGTCGGTATATATCTGGAACATCAGATTGTTTGTGATGCTTTGGGTGGGCCACTGATCCATATAGATCGTATTTATCAATCATTTTCAAAACTGCTATTAGAACACTAGCATTTCCTCCAGACATCTCGTCTATATCATCTCTGTTTCCCATAATCAATGTCTGTGACGGTGGATTAGTTCTCAAGAGAATGTTATTAATACCATTCAATTGGTACAGTGGCTGAATTAAGAAAACTACTTACAAGATTGGCAAGATCTCTCAAAGGACGACACTCTCCAAAGGCTTTCAAAAGTGTTGTGATGTTCTTCTTTGGATCAGGCCTTGACAAGGCCAAGATCATTGGCTTGTGAGGATTGGTAAGGAACCGCATCACCTGTAAAAAAGAATAATATTTGAGGAGACTATAGTTTTTCTTAGTATTGACATCTACAGTAATGGTACGTCCTAAAGGGAATACTCACTTCAGACCATATAGCAGGAAATGCTTTTGGAGAAGACCCCTCGGTACCACCAACAAGAGCTGCAAGTTCCCCATCAACATCAGGGGATTCTTCTTGAACCACAACACTGCTGAAGTCCATGCCTGGAGGGATGACCTGGAAAACAATATACTTGAGAATTCTTTTAAAGGTGCAAAATCTAAGCTTATATAATTTACCTTGTTCTTTCTTTTTCTTTTCGATAAAACGAATGATTGAGGTATAACCGTATAAAACCATTTGTTTTTCACTTGATATGATATTCTAGGTTGCCTTTTACATTATGAAGTTTGTGCAAAAGAAACTAATGCAACTAGAGACGGCATTGCAGGACATTTACCAAGGTGCAAGAACATGTTCTGACTTAGGTTTTCATAGAATATCATATTTCTTTCCACCATTACCTTGGCTCTTATACTGATAAAAAATAGCACAGATGAATGAGAAAAAGTGATTCTTACCACCATCCTTGGCATGTAACGACCATGGCAATTGACCCCACGTCTAGCACGAGCACGAAGGACTTTCTCAAGCTTGACATCAAAACCATCATAAAGTCCCCATTGTTCTTCAATCTCCTGCTTAGTGCTTGTGATTACAAGTTCTGCTGCATCAAGTGATAACTCTTCAGCTTCTATCCTCCTCATTATCTTATATGTTGTATTGATATCCTCTTTCGATTGTCGTCCCTGCTTAAGAAGTTGTTCAAGTTTGTTCCTCCCAAGTGAGTGTCCAGTTAAAACCATTGGGACATTTAAAGCACCTGATAGGAGAGCAGCACTATCTCCTGCATCTGCATAATGGCCGTGAATAACGTATGGCCATACTGGCTGCCCACTACCAATTTGATCGCCCAGAACTTTTGACATATTAAGAATATGAGCCAGAGCTCCATCTACAAATTCTTGAATATGAGGCCAGATTAATTCTTTTCGGAGATACTTATCACGTGGACCAAAGGGAATCCTTATTATATATGCACCACTGCTCTCCCCCACACCATCGTCATCATCTTCAGGGCCTGCAGTTAGCATTTCTGTTGGTTCACCATAGCTCCAATCAACTTCAGGCGATGAAATTTGGCGAGTAAAGAGGTCTACCCTGTACACCCCAGCCATATGTGCCAGTGCCCTAGCAAGCTCTACCACGTACTTGATCTGAAAAGTGTAAAGGACATATAAACTAGACAACTAAGAACATAGATGATGTTGTTCATCTTTGCATTTGATGGATTATTTACCTGTCCTCCAGTGTCGGAATCTCGACCAAGCTCCATGTTTTCTCCTCGAACCAAACCGTGTAAACTGAGAATGAGGAAGAATTGCAATTATCTATGATGTTCATAATTATATTGTCCTCCAAAACTGAAATGTTAAGCTTAAAATATATAGTGCATAAGCTGTAACAAAAATCACCTCTATAAATATATAGTCAATGATAAACTTTGAGCTTTTGTCTTCTTGATGAAGTAGATAAATTTAGTAACATCACATAAGGAGAAAGCACAACAATGAAGCTTCCAATAGAACAGTATGTCAATGAGTATTGCCTTGATATTACAAGCTTGGCAATATTCAATTATGAGAAATGTCAAAAGAAGACAGAAAATAATTTTATCGCTAATCTAAATAGCAGTGATTAATGTATCGAAACAAACTATAGGAATACTTATAGAATGTGAGAATGTTGTATGAAACATATTTGAAACTGATGTTAATGATTTTCTGACGTAGTCGAAGAGATTTAGTTGCCACAAAGTTTAAACCAATAAACAACAAAAACTAATCTGATTAAGAAATTTTTGTTGGCTTAGATCCACATATGCATAAGGTGATTACATGATTAACATACACTACAAAGAAGTATACCTGATAAGTACAATATAAAGTTTCTTTTCCTTCTTATCATCAGACCATACTTCAGGGTTCGATAAGTTACTCTGGAACTTTTTCCTTGGCGTCTCACTGGTCATCATCTCCCCTAAGATGTCTCCCTTCTCTCCTTCTGATAAGTCTTCGGACATGTCTTCAGTCGCATCTCTACGTCCTTGTTCCTGTTCCCATCTTCGGTTCGTTGATCTTTGCAATTCCTCCCATTCCAACTATTTACATCATCAGAATTACATTTAATCCCACAAAAGATTAGAGAGTTGTATGAATTTTTATGTATCTAAAATTACAAACAAACAACCTTATAAGTTAAAGAATCACTCCTTTAAAAGGTCAATTTACAAATAAAGAAACTAACACAAGAAAATTGTAACGAATTAGATTGCAATCCTAAAAGACTAACGCACACACGTGCCCTTTTCACTCTCCCTAAGAGAAGAAATATTAACAACAACAAAGACAAACATATAAGAAATGAACCAACTACAGGCAACCTAACCTTACTTGAAAAGAGATAGAACTGTCAATTTTCCGAAACAGGGTTATTAAACACTCAAATGCTATTACGGAAACAGGACAATTTTATATGCGGTTTACAAGAACTTAAGCCAAATACCATTTCTGAAGCAAAACAACTCATTTTACTGGCGCTAAGACAATAATCAGAAACCCAAGTCTTAAGCGATGGAAATTAATTCTCATTTTAAAGTCTCAAACGCATCTGAAAATCAAGAAAACCATTGAATTTCACCCCTGTATGCAGAATCAATAGATGTAAAGAAGACATGCATATGCATAATGCATTACGTTCAATGCCCACAAATCTATAGAATTGGCAGTAATGAGAGTGACTGTCAACAAAAAATACAATTATTCATACATTGATTTAAGACTAACCCAATTAAACAAACGCCACATATATACATATATATTCATGTATGTGTATGTATATATAGAGAGAGAACACCTGCTTCTTCTTGCGGGTGAGGTGCCAAATGCGCCAGCACATGTTCTCAAGCCTGGTGCTGCGTTCGCGAGTGTTGCGGGTAGCGACCACCTTGATCCATGTCCTGTGAAGGTCAGTCTCATCGACTGCGGTTACCACCTCTTCCACAAAATAGTTGGTCGGATTGAAATGCCCTCTTTCGCTGAGATTCACAGGCGTCGGTTTTTGTTCATCAATGGCCGCTGCCCCACTATCCAAAATCGCCTCCAAGTAGCCATTAATCCACTCGTTCCCAGCCATTTCCCTCCACACTTAATTTCTCCGCTACAAATGTTATAAAATTTTCACAATAACCATAAAATTTATCACCCAATCAACAACACATTCGAAGGAATGTATATATTTATTGGGATTTGAGAAGTGTTTGGAACGAAGGAAAACAAATACCCACTCCTTTCTATCACCTAGAAAATGAAAGAAAAAGTTGAAGAACGTTGTGATCCGTGTGTGTAATAACGACACTCGCACTCACTGTCTCACATGTCATTCATGCAAATTGCAGAGTAGATGGAGTTGATTTCTTGGGTTTTGTGCCTTTTCTGTGTATTTTCCGGGAAAATAAAATGAGAATCTCCCTTATTTGGGTATTTTTGGTATTGTGAGAGAGAATTCAGGTCGGACTGGGAATTTTGGGAGAGGCGTATTTGAGAGCGAGAGCAAGCATGGAGAGGAGGAGATATATGGAGGGAGAGAACCAGATGGCAATATATGGTGGGTCACTGACACGTGTACATAGTTCTTAAATTCACAGGATTCGTATATTTTTCAAAATTTCCAAGATTTGTCCACTTATCAATGCGAATTTGCAGCTTTGGCCCTCAAAATCCTCGCCCGTTCATTTACTATTTTGACCGAGTTAATGGAAGTAATAAATAAATGTACGCATTTGGTGGATTACATGTTAACAAACAAACTGAATTACCAACGAGATGTGATTCGATTGGTAATTAATTGTATTTGGCATATGTGTATTCAAAATTCGATTTCAACTGCAAGTATATTTCTCTGTGATATTTTTTAAAAAAAAAAAACTAGATTTATTAAATTATTAAACTAACAAGAGAAGAGAATAAAAATAATTAATAATTACTTAATGGTGGATTGAGTTGTTAACTCCCAAATGAAGGACCTAAGTTAAATTATATAAGAGCAAGCCAAATAACATATTACTATGTAACTTTTGAAAGTATGGGTCCGACGACTTGAGTTTAGGCCTATTTGAATGTTCAAAGGTTAAGTTTATAAGGTGTTAATATCGGTTATAAAAAAATTTGTGGATAATGCATTACCAATGTCATATGGATATTCTTTAAGAAAAATTATAAACCATATTATACTGGTATTGCATAAATTCTGTCAAAAAAGTACATAAAAAATGTGAAAATATGTACATGGCAACACCACATAATTCATTAAACAATGCCATTAGGGCATTTGTTAGAAGCACACAAAAATGAATTGGGTCTCTAACTTAGTAATGACAACCTTTCTTGTATGAACATATTGATTTTACTATGCATTAATTTTAATGCGTGGGAGGATTCGAACCTTCAAACTATTCGATATCTTAAGAAGTGGTTACCACCAGGCCAAATCGATATTTATCAAATAGCATGCATGTGGTTTGCTAGATATAATCCATCTCTTATGATGCAAAAGTATGTGGCAACAGAACCTCATCCCTCTATATTGTAGCCACCATCAACCAAACTCTATCCCTTGACATCTAGCTTTTGGCTCAAATGGATGAAGCTAGCATTTTCACACAAGTACCTTTCCAAACTTATAATTAATTTGTTTGCTGTTATATTACATATACATATACATATACGTACATGTATATGTATATATTGTTTTGTTTGTTTCATGAATGCATATGGTTCCCTCAGCATCCAAACAAAACAATGGAAGTACACTATATATACACAAATATATATAAACAACAAATTTACTCTTGAGTCTTTTTTTTTTGGCATTGAATTGTCTATAAATTGGTAAAAGTAATTATAAACTTTTACAATTCATGAATTTTATATTCAAATTAAATTTCCAAGCTCTAGGCTTTTCTCCCTCCACATGCATGGCTATTTACTTATGAATATTTTAGCAATGTCAATTAAAATTAAGATTTTCAATCTTGAAGGGTAAATTCTAGAAAAATTGAAGTGGCTCTAAGAAAGAACATATATAATTATATATAATATAGACAATAAATATGACAATGCAAGTGGAGGCAAGGTCATGTTGTATTTGAAACAAAATTTAGTCAAAAATGGAAAAAAGAAAAACAATATATTTTTGTGAAACTTCATAATTTGTCTAGTGTTAAAATTAGATGATCCAATATGTGTGTCACTTTATAGGAGAGCTTTGCTTGGCCTACAAAATACATGCATGCCACGCAAGCCTTCCTAATTGAGGAAATAAAGCATTTCTAGTTTCGACTTGGGTTCCATCTCAATTTATATAGTAGTGGATGACATTATATAAAGTTGGAGGATCTTTTAATTTGTAAGTCCACGCAATGAGTTATGTTTGCATGAAAAATCTTCCATCAACATAAAAAAGTTTTATATTCCCACATGCATTTTGTAATGTGTAGATGTTATTAAATAAACGACAAAAGATAAAAGATTGATTCCAGAAATTGGTCTCAGTTGGGATAACTGGAATCGCAGTTGTTGGGATCTTCGTAACACTTTTGTTAAGCAAATCGTCACATATGCCAAGTTTTTGAAATATCTTTCTACTCAAAAGAGAAAATTTAGAAACCAGGTCTCCAACACCCATCTTAATTAAGTTTTAAGGATCCAAGAGCTCTCACCATTTCTTCATGCGTTGTGGGAGATTGTTCAATTGTTGGACCACTCCTAAACTTATGGCCAATGTTTTTAATCTTCTTCCTTTGTCCTTTCACCTTTGTGATTCAATTCCTTCAATCCGTGTACTTTCCGAAGCCCAACGCACAGTAATAGCTCATTGTCGCGCACATGGTAAAGCCCAGTTGTAAATGGGCCGACAAAGGTTTTGTTTGGTAGAGCATTCTAAATAGCATTCATGTTTTTTTTCAACCAAACAAATATTTTTAAAATAGTGTTTGAAGGAATATTTTAAAACGCTACTTAGTAGGTACGTAGGTTGTTTATTTAACTTTTAAATATGTAAATATTTATATTTCTTTATATATGTAAATATTTTGTAGTATATTAACATGTCCCTTAACTAAAACGCATAATACTCACATAAATAATTTGTCATAATAGTTTGAACAACATAAATACTACTCACAATAATTAAATTAACGAGTCACATTATTTTAGACATCACAATTTTAAAACGACATATATGTTACTTTTCAAATACTCTATCAAATGGAGGTAAATAATCTTTATAAATACTATTCACAATAATTAAATTAACGAGTCACATTATTTTAGACATCACAATTGTAAAACTGCATATATGTTATTTTTCAAATACTCTATCAAACGGAGGCAAATAATCTTTGACAAAAGGAAACCCTCTCCTTTGAGAGAAGTTAGCTTCCCTATCAATAGAAGAAGTCCGCCTCCATAGTCTTAATTTCTTCATAACACTTGTACTAACTTAGACATTGAATGGTCTCTCAAGAATCAATTTGGCGACTCTCTAGGTCACTCTTCTTCTATGCAAGTCATCGAAGAAAACCAAATAATCTCGCTTTGACAGCTAGACTGATCATCCTGATACGTCAACAGAACTGAGCACCTTTTGGACATCATCAATTGGGTTCAACATAAAAATCCATTAAGAAGTAATAGTCGTTATTGTGCTAAAAAAAAAATAGGGTCCAACTTGAAATATATACATGACCAAACCAGTCCGGGTTTGACTCGGTTGATACGCCGACTTAGAGCACTCACAAACAAACAAACAGGCAGCTTATTTGGTTTTCTCCTGAAAATCCACCTAACGAAAACCCTAGCGAGTAGAAACTCGTACAGGTATTGAGGTAAACAATGGGGAAGAGAGACAAGCAATTGGTATCAGAGGATGATCTTCTGAGTACCCTTACAGACTTCACTAGCAAGGAAAATTGGGACAAATTCTTCACCATCCGCCGCGCCGACGACTCCTTCGAGTGGTATGCCGAGTGGCCTCAGCTCCGCCACACTCTCCTCTCTCTCCTCACCAACTCTTCCTCTTCTCTTCAGATTCTTGTTCCCGGCTGCGGCAACTCCCGCCTCTCTGAGCATCTTTATGATGCCGGATTTCGTGACATTACCAACATTGACTTCTCTAAGGTCGTTATTTCCGACATGCTCCGCCGCAATGTAAGGGAACGGCCTGACATGCGCTGGCGAATCATGGACATGACTTCGATGCAGGTGCGTACTTTGTCTGCAATATTTTAGTCTGTATATGAATTGCAGTTGATTGTTTCTTCTCTGAGTGTGTCTACTTTGGCAGTTTACAGATGACACCTTTGGTGCTGTTCTTGATAAAGGTGGGTTGGATGCTTTGATGGAGCCTGAGCACGGCTCCGAGCTGGGGAATCGGTATTTATCAGAGGTGACCTGGAGTTTAGTTTAATATCTATTTTTCTTGATAATTTTCGTAGTTTTATGTGATCACATCTTCTAGTTTTCGATAATAGTAGAGTTGTCTTTGTTAGTTGGATTCTTATAAATTGGAATTTATTACCAGGTCAAGAGAGTTCTAAAATCTGGGGGGAAGTTTGTATGTCTCACATTAGCAGAATCTCATGTTCTAGGTATGTTTTATACCTGCTTTATTTGGACTACGTGTTGCTTGTGTCACTTCTTTATTAGACAACGGAATCAACTATGTGCTTGCTCTATTCAATAACTACTCCTTTAGTGGCTTGTGTGAGGGGGACGACTGGGTGCATCACTGAATTGTATTTAGTTTTTAATTTGATACTGGCCTCCTCTATCTACTTTCTTATGTTGTGCTAGCAACAAACAACATGTTTAAAAAATTACAATGGAAAATGTTTAAAAGGTGAACTTAGCGAACCGTGGTAGCAGTAAGGAAGATATGGAGAAGAATGTAGATAAAATGGGAGAAGTCTCAGGTTATTTGAATCTAACGTATGTTGAGGGGGTCTTATGCCTTATGGCTGAAATATAAAGGTTTTAAGTAATAGACTTTTAAGAATGAAATACAGAGGGCCATAAAGGCCAGTGTGGAAGTAATGAGGAAGCATAGTGATGTATAATGATGAGTGGATGTTTTGCTTTAAATAGGAGATGAAATTGATTGGTAGTAGAGAATCCTCATCGTTGACTGTAGGTGGGTTCTTACCCTAGATCCATGTATCTGACCCTTTATATTTCGGCTGAACAGGTTGTTTTCCTCTTGAATTAACTTTATTTTCCTTTTGCTAAGATGGATTCTACTTTATTTTCTCCTTTCAGATTTGTTTTTCCCCAAATTCCGATTCGGGTGGAAAGTGGCCATTCATGCGATACCTCAAAAACCATCTAATAGGCCAGGCCTTCAAACTTTTATGGTTGTTGCTGAGAAAGAGAATTCGACTGTGTTGCACCAGATAACGTTGTCATTCAATCAATCTTCTATTAATTGCAGTGGAGATCAGGTAAACTTATTGACTTATACTTCATCGTTGAATGATAAGTATCTCATTACAGTATTGATCCGCTGTACAAAACTTATTACAAAATAGAGTGTCTCAGGTAACCTACTATGCATGTTTATTCCATTTTAAGCCCTTTGAACCAATTAGTTATTAATGGTCGTGATTCGTGAAAACCTTGTTACAATTTGTCTTTTGTGCCAGCTCTGTATTGCAGAAATTTGAATAATATTCTGAAAGCTTGATGGCAGCTTCTATATGTATTTCTAGGCTATTTGTCTTTATGAAGCCATTGACAAAGAGAATCAAATACGTAAGGAATATGCCGGTGGTTCTGATGTATTATATTCTCTTGAAGACCTGCAACTAGGTGCTGAAGGGGATCTGACGACACTTAACCCAGGTCGTCGGTGTCAACTTACTTTGGGTGTACAAGGGGGATCCCGGTTCTGTTACAAAGCCTTACTTCTTGATGCAAAGCAGCAGATGGGCCCTTTCTCATATAACTTTGGCGTTTTCATTGTGCCTAAGGTATGATTGTCTTTGTATAAAATTCTGCTTGATGGGGTAGGTGGAGCAGGGGATGATGTTTTTGAAAGAATCTAGGTAACACAAGAGGGGGGGGTGAATTGTTTTACCCTTAAAAATATGTCAAATTTGAGTTTAAACCTACTGATTTCAGATTACTTTAAATCTTATAGAAACTTGATATTAGTGAATATAAGCTTGAGGTCTAGGTTAGTTCAAGTAGGAATCAAGTACTAGAACTAAATACAACAAGCACACACACAAATAAACAAGTAAAGAGTAGGGTAAGAGAGTGCAAACAGATTTATAGTGGTTCGGCTACGTATAGTCCTACATCCACTCCTCAAGGCTCCTCCTTGAGAGTTTGAATCCACTATGATTTGCTTGTTGAAGAGCCAAGCCTCTCTCTTTACACCAGCTGTTGTTTAAAGTGCCAACTTCACTTTACAATGGCTGTTTTGGCTTACCAAGTGCCAGCCTCACTTTCTTGTGATTTTGTAAGCTAACCACCAGCACTTAGACTCTTAATTGTGTGTACAAAGTGATCCTATAATGATCAAGGAGTGTACAATGAAACTTGAGTATTTTCTGAGTAAGAATGGAGGCTTGAATGCTTGTAAAACTCTCAGAGAATTGGAATCAAGTTCTATGTATTTCTATGAAGTATGTATGAGCATTTATATGCACTAGAATTCCTAAATATGTCCGTTGCATTGAGCTATACCTTTTTGACCTTTAAAGCTTTGTGATATGAAAGATTTCAGCTCCCCTTTATTTCTTTTGCAGCTGTCTTTTACTTCTTGTCTTCTCCATTTATTTCTTCTTCTTATCTCTTCAATAATTCAAACAACTTATGTCATCTCTTTTATTTCTTTTACAGCCACCTTTGACTTCTTATCTCTTTCACCTACTTCATTGCTTTTCTTTTCAACAATTGCAGCTATCTTTAACTCTTTGATCATGTGATGTCTGTAGGCGCACGGAAAGTCTTCATAATTTAATTTTCAGCATGCTTTGCTAGCTGTCATTTCAAATCAGCTGCTAATCTTTATTTTCTGCACTCATTCATTGAATTTCAGCAAGCTTTGACTTTATAGGATGACAACTTGTGATATGCTAACTTGTGTAAGAGTAGCAAAGGCCAAAACAACAAGACAATTCATAGTGAAATCTGGAACCTGAAACTTAGTGACTTGTAAGCTTGATTAAAAGCTTCATGTCTTGATCTTTGTTAGCCTTGCAAATTAAAGCATTAAAGGATAGAAACAAGTTCAGAATATAATTAAGAATGCATAGCAAACATAGAACACATATTTTGATCAACATATAGAATGCACACTTCATCATCAAAACTCATATCATAACAGTTTTCTGTAACAGTTATTACATAATAACCCTGAGTATTTTATTATGGCTTGAAGTTCCATCAATGTTGTTTTTGTTCAGTTAAGAAAGATGTTTTTGAAGAGCTAGTAAAAGTATATAAACTGGTCAGGAAGTAACACTTCTCTTGACTTTTTTGCTGATAGGTGTTTTAGTTTGATGAGTTTTTGGCTTCGAGTATCTTGTAGCGACTTCTTTAAGGCTCTCCTTTTAGCCTCCTTGCAGTTCCATGCTTGCTCCATCTTGGCGCTTCAATAAAATTATTACCTTTCGAAGGAAGAAACAATTGCGCTTCCCTCTCTTCTATTGTCTCTCACATAAAACTAAAAAAGTGATCTTGTTATGAGTTTTAGCCTTTAGGAATGTGTAGAAGTGTGATATGGTGATATTTTTTGGTGGTTTTCCCAATTTGAGACTTCGGTAACAAGTAGTGTCTTTGTGTATTGAACATTAAATATTTACGCTGGTAGGCTGAGCACGCATATGGGATGTAATTATTACATGGTAGATTGAAAGATGCCTAACTTATTATCCATGGAGTCTTCTCTGCTCCCATGCCCCATTTTTTGTTTTTAGTTCTTAGTCATGTGCATGCGAACACAAGGTAGATACAAGTGGCCCAGCATTTTATGTTTATGCCTTTTGATGTCTATGTAGCAATCCTACTTAGTGTATCAATTTGGGTAATTAGTGCGCTTCTATTTTAAATACAATAACCAAGTATTAGATTTCAGACTCGGGCTCATGAATGGCTCTTCTCTTCAGAAGAAGGACAATGGATGGTAGTTGAAAGCTCAAAGGCAGCTCGTTTAATAATGGTAGTTTTCTGGGGAGCCAATTCCCTTGTCTTTTGTATTTCAGTTTTGATGAATTTCCTTTTACTTACTGCATCTATCCATGATATCATGATGCAAATGAAGGTCGTATTAGACACGAGTCACACTAATGCTAGCATGGATGACATTCAGGTGATATAATCTTGTCCTCTAATGAGATGCTTGTATCTATTGTGCCAACAGTTAGTTACTACTATTGACTGGTATTGACATTTCATATTCGGCTTCACTTTCAGAAGGACTTGTCTCCTCTGGTTAAATCATTGGCGCCTGGAAAAGAAGAAAATGGAGCCCAAATTCCGTATGTTACTTACTGAGTATACTTTTCTTTTATACTTTTCCATGATGGCATCTTCACTTTGTTTATGCTATCAAAGTCACTTGATCCCCAAGCTTTTGCTACACCAGAACCTGTGATCGGGTGGATTCGTTGGTATGTCGATCGGTCTAAATCAACTTTCCTCTGGTTGTGCCAGTTAGGTCATTAAATTATTCAAGATATATTGAGTTATGTTTAGCATAAACTGGATGCTGGTACTGCTGGGATACTGTTCACGAATACACTAGCAGTAAGATATGCTGATATGGCCTGTTTTTTCCATTCAAAAAGAGAAAGAAACCAGATATGGCCTGTTGTAGCTGGGTCACCTTTCCTGTATGTGTTTTTAGCTGTTTAAGTTTGCAATACCTCTCTCATATTTTTTGTGCATTCTTGCTCTGACAACATTTTAAGAGATGTCTCTCAGTTTACTAATAAAATTAGATGTTTTTAAAGTTCTTTCAAGAACTCCGGGTTCGTCTGATGTGTAGATTCCAAAAGAAGTCTTTATCTTTCCATTTTGTTTCCTCTAAGAAGCCTTTGCTTTTTCCTGCGTCACTTGTAATTTAAACTTCTTACCAGACTGCTCATACTTCATACAAATGCATGCTTAACCATATAGAGTGGGTGAGTAGACTAGAGTTTGGATATGACAGAAGAATTCTGTTTCATTTCATCTATCTAACTGCATGTGCAACTTGATGGAGATTCTCAATTTTTTTAGTTATATTAGTTCTGAAATTTTATTTTGTGCATGCCTTTGGTTAGCATTCACGGCATTGTGCACTCATTTTAAGTATCCAATCCGTCTTTAATAGTCTTCACTTGCTGTACCTGGATATGGTTGTTCATTTTTAGAAATATGATCATTTACATGGAAATTTCATTATTAATTTATTCCTTACGGAGTTTAATTTTTCGTTCCTTTTTGGTTAATCAACTTTCTTTGAGGTTTAAATAGATTGAATAGTGCAATCCACAGTTTTAATAGATGGAGTACTTATAATTTCACAATTTACTTTTTTGGTTCAATGGGATGGTTCAGGGAGATTAGAAATGAGAGGGACAATCTTGAATCTTATGTAACCTTTTATGCTTGTTGTTGATCAATAAAAAAGGTCAACACCACCTGTGCACAAAGCTCTTGCAGTGGGCGGGGTTCGGATTGGGTACACACGAGATGTACGCAGACACCCACATAATATGTGGAGAGGTTGTTTCAAGGAATTGAACATGTGACCTGTAGGTTGGACCCTTATAACTCTACCACTTAGTCACATGTTCGCCTGTATGATGTAAACAGCACCTGTGCACAATGCTCCCGCAAAGGCGGGGTCGGGAACAAACAAGATGTACACATATCTTACCCCCACATAATATGTTGAGAGACTATTTTCAGGCATTGAACTTGTGACCTCTAAGTTGCACCCTTGCAACTTTACCACTAGGCCACATGTTTGAATGTGCTGTCATTCATTTAATTTTCCATACAAAAAATCCTCAGGCTAGGAACTAGTTTTCTTACTAGTAATGCGGCTAAAAAACCTTGAGGAGTACATATACATAATGTGCATGATAATACGTCTTTGCATACAGTATGATGGCATAGGATTTACCAAAATTAGTGTAAATAGTATTCCTCTCTGTCCATATATTAATATCATGATAATAAAAGTTTAAAGCAATAGCATTTTGCTCTGATTTAGTCTTTGTTGATTTTTCATCAAGATTTTAAGTCATTTTTTGGTTAATGGGAATGCCTGCAGAATAATGATGGCCAGTGACGGAATCAAGCAACGGAAAACTGTGCATCAGGTTTAAAATTCTCTTACTATTTTATTGTCTACATTATTGTGTTCATGATAACATGGGCATTTTAAGGGGTTAAATTGGATTGGATAGTCAGCAAGTTCCCTTTCTCATGTTCTCAATTTCTTCCTCGCTGAGCCTACTTAATTGCATGACATTCATACTCCGAGCATTTGTAAGGAACTAAGGATGAATTCTGCCCACTTATTATAACATTTCATTCTTTGAAGTAATGCTTAGATAGGATTATGAGTGTCTAGTTGCTAGGATTATGAGTGTATAAACTGAATTCCATTTAATTATGCTGGAACGTGTAGTGGTTTTTGTGCCATTGTTCAAGTTCGATTAGTGCTTAGAAGGTTGTCTTTATCTTCAATCCCTTTCTCTTATCACCTAAAACTTTTGTTGCTAATGTTCTTTGAAAAAAAGAACTTTAGTTACTTACGATTTGATGGCTTTATGTTCGATGATTGTTTTCTTTACTGCTTAAGCCTACTGTTGTTAGTTGAATGCGTTATATTCCTGCCACTTGAAAATTTAGCAATTAGCACGATGTTGACATTCATAGAACTTATTATCGAAATTGGCAAAGTGATAATGATGATGGGGTTTACTTGACACGGAAGCTGCTCTTTTCAGCCAGTCTACACACTTTTGCAAATATGCATTCTGGATATGGACTTTTGTGAATATGGCATTCTTTTTGGGCTTGATGATACTGGATAACTGGAACTGGCTCTTCTTCTCCTTTGCTCTATATCTTGTGCACCTTTTATTGCTATATGATCTTCAAACTTTGTATGCATTTTGTAGGTCACTTCTTCTTTGACTGGACCAATAGTTATTGAAGATGTGGTTTATGAAAATGTTGATGTTGATGTGAGTGGCCTTTTGCCATCCAAAGATGTGATATTCCGTCGCCTTATTTTCCAAAGGAGTGAAAGTTTGGTGCAATCTGAAGCCCTGTTAGTCAAGAGTGAATCTTCTCAGAAAAGTACTGGTGGAGCAGATAGAAAGAGAAGTAGTTCGTCTGCCAAAGCCAAAAGAAAGGGAAGTCGAAAACGAAATGAGGGTAATGTTTCATCTCATTATTTTAATGGAATTTTTATGCATGTCAAGCATGTTGGTCAATAATTCTTTCATGTTATTGTGACTTTTGTGCTAGTTGGTTTCACATGCGACTACTTCTGTGGACAAAATCGACTTGAATTTCAATAGGATAATAATAAATGATGATTATGCAACTTTTGATCAACTTCTAGCATTGTCAATCTTTTATGCTGCAACTTTTTATTAATCGACTCACTTCTGCTAACATCCTATTGGGATCCTTCTGGGTTGTGGTAGCTGACCATAGTCGGTCTCTTACTCTCTTTTAGATGTCTGGAGTTGTACTTGTATTCATCGTTCATTATATATTTCGTTATTACAATATTAGATTACCTGATTATATAGGAATTCCAAGATTTCCTATATTGTTAGTTTCACTAAATTTAAATTATGATTTTATTTGAATTTTTTAATTTGAATTTTTTTAGTTTTTGCTGGAATTAGTTTATTGTTTCATACTTTTGAGCCATTTCCAATCATTAAGTGTTTATTTTAGTATTTAAAGTCAACGTTTCTTGGTTTGGTTAGTTTTATATTCCATACTAGAATCTTAGTTCTATTAAAGTAAGGATCCTATGGTTTTAGGATTTGAGAGTGGTTAGTGAGAAATTACAATGAGTCCAAGATTTGAGCATCCAAGATTGGTGCCTTTAATGATTGCAGGTTGTGATAGTGGCGTTTCTTCTTCCCTCCCTCTTTCTTCAACTCTTAGCTTAATTCTTCTCTCATAGGTCATTTGCTTGCTTCTTCTTCCCTATGGGATTATTTTTCTCTTAAAGTCCACTCTCTGTTAATCTATCAATTGTGTTCTACATCATTACCTTTTGACATCCCATCTTGTTTCTTTATATTTGCTTCAAAAGCTTGTTGTTTTTCTTTCTAATATCCGTTCCTAAACATTACAGAACTAAGCGATGGGCTGAAGGTCTATCACGATTATTTGGCTAGTTCTTATCATACGGGGATTGTTTCTGGGTTTATGTTGGTTTCTTCTTATTTGGAAACTGTGGCATCAGCTGGGAAATCAGTAAGTATTGCTATTCCTGGTTTGACCTTAACTTAAATGCTATCAAGACTTGCATTTCTTTTTTTTTCATGGTTAGAAATTGTTGGAATAGTGTGTAAACTTTGTTTCAAATTTAGTGCAGAATTTTTTTTTCCAACTTTTTTCATTTGTAAAGCAAAATTGTCGTTGGATAATTGCTCAAACAAATATGCTTTTGCACGATTGTTAAAATATATGAAAGTGGACTTGCTTTCCATGTTAATAGGCCATGTGCCTTGTGTGAGACATGGACCCATTTCAGTTTGCAGTGCATTTTCAAGTTCTGAAATCAACCTTATCGTACTTTTAGTTTGCACGAATGAGTACGATTTTTCTCCTTTACATGCTTCACATCTTCATCTTAAAATAAATGACTACAGTTGCCTACTTGCCTTGTGTGCTACTGGAGTCTGACAATTATGTTTAATTAGGTTAAAGCAGTTGTGATTGGTCTTGGAGCAGGTTTACTTCCCATGTTTCTCCATGGATGTATGCCGTTTTTGCGCACTGAGGTAATCTAATATCTTAAACACTCTACACCAAACTCAAAAGATATATGGGGATAGAACAACTAATCAACTATCATTCTTGTTCAATGGCTGTACCCAGGTGGTGGAGTTGGATGCTGTAATACTTGATCTTGCAAAGGACTACTTCAGTTTTACTGAAGATGCATCATTGAAGGTAAACAAACTGTTGCTCTTATTTGTTTACTTTCATTTATGTTTTTTTTTTCCTTTCTAATTCAACAGAAAAAATATTACTTCTATCAGGTGATAGCATTACATCCTTGGAGTAGTATAGAGCTGGATATATGTAGTTAAGACAACCATGACATGACTCAAAAAATTTGGTTGCATTGTAACTTTGATCATATTTTGGAATATGCGAGAAAATGGTGTGGTTGGTAAATATTTTTTTGTTCTTCTTTTATTAATTGATGCTGCCATAGCAACTTTGGAGGAATTGTAGGGCCTTAACCTGTGAGGAGTTGTTGAGAAGTCGGTGATGCCGTCTCTTTTGAACAGCACTGAATAATTCTGAAGCTCGATTATAGGAATATATGTTGGTGGTAGTGTTTCTTTTATACATATTTCATTCTTATTGTTCATGTTAAAGCATTGCAAGATTCATTACAGCCTCTTGAATCTTGATGCAGATTTTTTTATCTTATTCCGAAAAATTTTCTTTTATGTGAAAAAGAATGCCACACTTGGATAGATTTTTTTATTTGTCCATGGTACTAAGTTAATGTAAACATAGTCCTGTGAAGTAGTTTAGCGATCCTGTTCAGAACCTAACTTGTATAAATTGAGTGCCATATGTTGTTTCTCACGTATTAGTTAAGTTACCTTTAGCACTGAATTGGTTTGAATCAACTAGTGCTTAGAATTCCAAGAAGGCCTCCACTTATCCCTATCCTTAATTTGGTATCTGCACGGTGCTCATCAATTGGATTCTTCTATGAGTGTTCAGGTACATATTGCAGATGGGATCCAGTTTGTCAGACATGCAGATGAAGGGTTGTCTATTGTCCCGAGAAAGGAGAATGATTCTGGTGATATAAAATCGTTTTCTTCTGATGAAAACTGTGCCCCATTTCTTGCAAGTGGTGGAGGAAGTACCAAGGTTGACATACTTGTTATAGATGTGGACTCTGCAGATTCAAGGTGATTGTTCATATTCTATTTCTTTTGAATTCATGCCAAGGTCTTTCATCCTCAATTCCAGTACTAATTTAACTTTGTTCTTGTACAGTTCTGGAATAACATGCCCTGCTGCAGATTTTATAGAAGAATCATTTCTTCTGACTGTGAAAGATGTCCTTTCTGAGGAAGGTCTTTTTGTTATTAATTTGGTCTCAAGGTCTTCAGCAGCTAAAGACATGGTTATTTCTCGAATGAAAGCGGTCAGTGACTAACTAGTGCATATCATTATACATCAAATGCCTACTTACTGTTTCTTCGATTTGCCACATCTTGATAGATCACTTTAGTGCAATACAGAGACCGACAGATTAACTAGTACATATCGTTATAATCTGCAATTAGTGAGATGATGTAAATTTCCCTACCCAGCAGTTTAGTACTCTGCATTAGATTATTGCTTACAAGGAAATTCAATGCGGTGTGAAATCTGATTCTCATTATGTTATGTTATCCTCTCCTCCTTCAGGTCTTTAGCCACCTCTTTTGCCTTCAACTTGAGGAAGATGTCAACTTAGTTCTTTTCGGTGTTTGTTCGGAGTTGTCTATCAAGGAGGGTTGGTTCCCCGAGGCTGCTGGTCGGCTTGAGAAACTGTTGAATTTCAAACACCCAGAAGTAAGAAAAAGCATCATGGACGCCTCGAAGAAAATAAGATGTTTAAAGTGAAAGGCAGTGAAGCAGGCATGGTTGAGTGAGAGCAGGCATTCATGGTTCTTGAGGTTAATATAAAAAATAGTTGGACCTCATGTGATCCTGTGAAATGCCATAAGGATGGATATTTTTGATGATGTGCAGCCGAATTGACGACGACGGAGTCGAGGAAGAAATTAGAAAGCATTAATATATAGACCTTACCAGTCATTTTTCTAGATATGTATAATCCTTAATAATAATACAACAAAGGAGAGGATACTCGTGGCTGCTACTTGAACGATTACCGGTGGCGGGCTCAGATGTTTGGGTTGCGATCACCCTGGGTTTGAGCCATGTTCCACACGTTTCAGTGTTAGAAAACATATGATTCTCTAAAACTTTGAACCAAATGTAAGGATATAAGTGAGGACAAGGGCGTATATTGTGAAATATGTTTAGCCATTGAAATCGAATTTTGAACATACATATGTCTAATTCAGTTTATTGTCAACGGAGTCATCTCTCATTGGTGCAAACTTAACGGACTTGTTAGTGAAGATAACTCTGTTTAAACCTTTAAACCTTAATGTTAACTAGTATTATTTTAGAGTCTAGATTAGTTCGAGTAGCAGAAATTATCATAGAAGAGAAAAATTTTAAGAAAAAAAACCTAAATAATTTTCGGAGTTTCTTACTTTGATTCATATTTATAGAAGTGAAAAACTTTTGACGATATATAATAGGGTTAATTATACATTACAGCACCGAAAGATAGGGGTTGTTACAATTTGGTCACCGGATTTGCATTTGTTACAAAATCATTATTCACAGTGAGGTTGACAACATATTGCTCAGGCCTTTTGGTCACTTGAAAAATGGAGTGGCCACTATCCCCAGCCCAATGTGCTGTCCAATAGCCACTGTTTGCCCTCTCCATTTCGACCTTGGCAGCAACCCTTGGAACAAGTCTTCCTTGGTACCTTCTCATTTTTCTTCTCAACTTGACATGCCTGTTCATTGCTTCTAGCCTCAACTCTTCCAATAGTGTGATTATTGGTTTGTCCCTAAATTCCAGTATCTTGGCATTGAAACTTTCTGACATATTGTTCAAAATGGCATCATTCTTGGAATGGGTCATGAAAAATGCCCTAGACCACACGTTTGGTGGAATATCATGTAACCAAAGCCATGCCTCTTCCTTCAGACCCCTCATTTTTGCAATCTCCAACTGAAATTCTTGATATGTTGTTGCCTTAGCACATTTAAACAGCTGCTTTTTGAACTGCAAACCCTTGAACCTCTTGGCGAAGTTGCTGTAAATGTGTCTGACACAAAACCTATGCTCAACTCCATTTCCTAATGCCATAAGAGCAGGAACCAAACCCTTCTGTCTATCAGACATGAATGACCACTTGTTCTCTTCTATAGGTCCAATGTCCTCCAACAATCTATCCAAAAACCACCTCCATGATTCACCATCTTCCTTACCTACAACTGCCCATGCAATGGGGTAAATTCCATTATTACCATCTTGAGAAACTGCTGTCAGAAGATGTCCACCATATACACCCTTTAGGAAACAACCATCTAGCCCAATCAATGGCCTACACCCAGCCCTAAAACCCCTCTTTAATGCATCAAGGCACACATAAATTCTCTTGAATACAGCTGGTGTTTCTGGAGTAGGCCTCTCAACAATGTTAAGAAAGCAAGAGCTCCCTGGATTGCTCCTAAGTACCTCAGCACCATAATCTCTAAGCCTCAGATATTGATCTTTGTGAGTACCATCAATCATCTCTTGTGCAAATCTCTTTGCCCTAAAAGCATGTGTTCTATTTACCTGGATAGAGAGGTTGTCTTTGATCCACACAACTAAGTCAATGGATTTTACCCTAGGCTCACCCCTAACCTTTGTTAAAATTTTTTTGGCTAACCATTTAGTAGAGGCTTGCTTCACAACAAAAGACCTACTACAGTTGTGCTTATTCACAAAAGTCTTTATCTGATATGTCTCCTCTCCACTTATTTTAGAGCACCAAATCCTAAAAGGGCACCCTTCCTTGCATTTAACTTGACATCTTTTTTTGTCATTTCTATCAACTCGAATTTGCCTTCCATTTGCCACAGCATAGTCTCTAACAGCTTGCTTAAATTCAGCCAAGTTTGTAAAATGCATCCCAAGCTCAAATGTCACTTCACTCATATCAGCATTTGTATTAAATTCTGGCATAATCCTTCTCCCTTGTCCAACAACTGTTTCATCATCAGAAGAGTGCAAACTCTGCAACTCATCACTTGCATACCCTAATTGGAAGTCAGGATCATCACTTAAACTCATATCACTGCCCCCTCCAGCTATTCTACCTTCCTCAACATCAACTTCATCACCATCAGCTACTTCATCAGATTCACCTTCCTCCATATTATCTCCTTCATAAGATTCATCACCATCAGAGGTATCACTCTCACTATCACTTCCTCCACTTTTATCACCTTCCTCCATATTAATCTCCTCTATTAGTACTTGTTGTTCTACACTAGCTAGGTAGGAATCAAGGACTTCATCATCAAGATCATCACCATCAGATAAATATCCTTCACCATCAACTCGAATCTCATCATCAGCTCTAACATCATCACCATCATTTGCCATGTTTCACACCTGGAAAGAATATGATTAAAAACCACTATTGCTCTAACGTATTCAACTAATTAAATAAATATTTGGGACCACAAACAATAAAGAAAAAAAGAAAGAAAGCAGACAAAGTTGTATGACATTTTTGGGACCACAAAGTTCCTAAATTTGTTACACACGGGACCACACAGCAACAAGTATGCAAAATTTCATTCTTTTCTTGTCACTATATGCCAAATCGTACAAGATTTGGGGTAATCTTAAACCCTAATGGTATAATGAAACATGGACGAAATTGCCAAGACTTTAACAGAGATGAAACCCAGAGAAAAACCAGCACTTACCTCCCCAAAAACCCAGCAAC
This sequence comes from Tripterygium wilfordii, assembly GCF_013401445.1. NCBI lineage: Eukaryota > Viridiplantae > Streptophyta > Magnoliopsida > Celastrales > Celastraceae > Tripterygium > Tripterygium wilfordii. The sequence continues at coordinate 14,942,912 of NC_052244.1, read as the reverse complement.
AAATCTGATCTTCGCGAAGCCTTGTTCTCCGTCTCTTTGTCTTCAAGTGTGGTTGCAGAGCAATATGTTTTAGATCTGTGGTTTAGCTCATCGAAGATGGAAGTGTTTGTGATTTAGGTGGGATATTTTACGATTTCGCGCCAATTATGTTGCCCTAGAAGCCACATCAGCTGCCACATAAGCATCTACCAACATGGAAGACAAATAAGCAACCACGTTTGCATATTTTGGCCAATAGACGTTGACTGGGTGCCACATCAGCACTCCATCTGACCGGATTTAAGTGAAATCTGCCCGGATGACTATTTTGTTTCATTTTTTCACTTTGAATAATGATTTTGTAACAAATGCAAATCCGGTGACCAAATTGTAACAACCCCTATCTTTCGGTGATGTAATGTATAATTAACCCATATATAATATAAAAAGGTTTTCTTCATACTTACTTTTTTTTAATTTCTAAAACGATAAATCAAGCTTTTCTTTTCTTTTTTAATTTGAACATGTATTTGTCAGTTGTCGCCAAAAAAAAAAATTAAAAAATGTCATTTGCAGCAGCTTCCACGTCTACCCAAAGCCCTAAAACTAAAACCCCTCCTCTGCGCCATTTCTGATTTCTCCCCCATAACCAGAACACCTACCTGTTTTTCCTCATATTCTCTCACTATATCTTTTCTCAACACATATATATGTTTATGCAACTCTGCTCACTACGCAGGCCCCGACTATGAAAGCTTGGAGGGCATTGAGACCCATCACTGCTCGCTCATCCAGACCCCTCAAGTCTCCCCATCTCAACCCAGCAGCAGCAAGTCTTCTCTCTCGTTTCTTCTCCGCCCAATCCCAACAAAACGACACCGAAGTTGACGACTGCTCTGTGTTTGATAGCTCCCAATACGCTATTCCCAACACGAGCTCGGATACTAACACTTCTAAGAAGGAATCCAATTGGGATGTCAAGTATAGAGAGAGAGCTGATACATTGGTCTTTGGGAAGGAAACCCAGAAAAAGAAATTCACGGTTGAGGGGGAAGACGAGGTGAGCAGCAGGGTACTTGCCAAATTGTTGCTTGAGGCGGCACTCGAGAGGGCGGATGAGGAAGAAGAGGAGGAGGTGGGGGGTGTATTGGTTAGGGAGGAGAACCAGAAGTCGCTTTCCGTAGGGATGATTGGTGCACCGAATGCTGGAAAGTCTGCACTCACGAATTACATGGTTTGTTAAGTGCCCGTGTTGATGTTGTAATATATCCAATAATTTTGTTTGATTGGGTTTAATTGAGTTATTTCTTTAACACTAATGGAGTTATAACTTGATGTTTTGTTTAGTTCATTAAATGGTAAGACTATCCCAACTCTGGCCTATTTTATAAACAGTTTCTTGTGCCACTGGATTTGTGCAATGAAAACTGCACTTTTTTCAAATACAATTAGGTTTATTTAGAAGCTTGAGGAATCAAATGTTCCTCTTTCGTTTCAAATTGGGCCTGACTTAGCGAAATCGTGCAAGTGGTTTGTAGTTTTGGATGTGGATGAGTATAATAGGGAGGTAGAAGTACTGCAATAAGGAAATGGTATTTTTTTTTTGTTTAATAAAAGATCAGGTTAAGCAGTTAATTTTGGGTTTATGTTCCATCTGAACATATGATTTTTCCTACTCTTCTGTAAGTTGCATTCTCTGCATGGAGGGTGAACCGCTGAACTGGCAAGGCCATCAGTTAGGCCTATTTTCTACACATACGTCTATGAAGTATGCACATTTTTGTGTTTGTGTGGGAAACCAGGACAATTGCTACTCTATTTTTGTTGCTTCAATTACATTTGTCAAACTTTCTCAAGGGCTGATTATTTGTGTTGTGTCTAGAGAACGTATTGACCACTTTGGGTATTAAGATTTAAATCTAAAGAGCTTAATGAAGTTGCACCATTGTAGAGCATCCCTGGTCATTAACTTAACTCTTGATATCTTCAGTTCTAATCCAAATTCTGTGATGCCGGGTAGTCGATTTTGTTTATTTTCCTGTTTGTTCTGTAGGTTCCTTTTCTATAGTCCAGGATTCCTTTTTTTAAAAAAATATGTAAGAACATACTAGGATCTTTATCGGATCCCATTCTTGACCTAAACAGGACAGGAGACCTTGTCTTTTGTTCTTGATCACTAAGAAATAGCATCTCACATCCTCTGTCTATACATTTTACAGCTGTTTAATCCATTATTGAATGCATTTGAAAGGGAGTATGTGAAGAGGCCCCCTTTAAATATGTTTGAAATATCTTTTTAAGCTGGGTTGTATTACCTTTTTCTTCACACATGTATATTTGGCTTTGCTTATGAGCTACAAAGCATTATTTACAATCTTAATTTCTGGATCCTATAATCATATTTTCTTCCAATGTTTGCAAGTGCTGAGTGATTTATTTACCAAATGTGCTATAGGCTGGGACAAAGGTGTCTGCAGTGTCGCGGAAGACAAATACGACTACCCATGAAGTTTTAGGAGTTATGACGAATGGGGACACACAAATTGTAAGTTTGCTGCTGCCAGTTCCTTATATATGTGCCATTTCATCAACATCAATTCATGTATGATGTGCATATTGTCTAGGTGGTAAAACTTTATGAATTGAAAGCTCTTTAAAACACATCCGCCCACCATCAAGGGCACCTACCCGTCGCCTTCACAAAGCACACACAATAGGTACAAACTAAATAAAATAACTTGCAAGGCTATCCTCGTGTCCCCTTGCCTTTAAGAGCACCATGACTACAACACATGAATAAATTGTTGAGAAAAGTGAGTAAACGTTTCAGAAATTTGAGTAAATTAAAGTTTCCATGCCTTAGAGGCATCATGGAAAAGCCTGCATTTATATGGTTTTTTCCTAGTTATTTTGTATGTTTGTAAACAATAATGTCCAAGAAATCGCTTTCACTATTAAAATGGTCTTTCATGCTGTCCAAGTATATCCCAACACATACCTACATTCAAATATGTATGTGAGTGTGTGTTTCTGTATCAATGCAGATGAATGGTTGAAATTGCAGTCCTTCTTTGATACTCCATTTTCGTGTATTAATACATATATGAATTATTGAAATTGCAGTGCTTCTTTGATACCCCTGGAATTATGCTAAAGACCAGCGGGTTTCCTTCGAAGGATTCCAAAGCTCGTGTGCAAAGTACTTGGAGCACAGTTGAATTATATGATGTGCTAATGGTTATTTTTGATGTCCATAGGCATCTTACGAGGTCAGTAATATATTGAGTATGGTTTTGAAAAGATGTATTTTTCTTCTTCTTTTTTATTCATTGCAAGTTTATCTTAGCATCCTTATTTGTGGATTTCTTTTTCTTCTTTGTTCATGATAAAAATTTCACATATGGCTCAGCAGTAGAGGTATATCTTGGGCAGGGCCAGGTATACTTTCGGATCATGCTTACCATGTTGGTCTGAGCAATGCTCTTAGATAAAAAATTTAAAGTCAAATCCTTTGGAAACCATTTAAAAATTTTGGGCACTTCGACTGGGAGAACAATCCCACACTTAGATTCTGAAAGAACACGCCCAGAACACTACTTGGTGCAGTCCAAAATTTCTAGCCTGGTTAAACTTAACAGGATAAGCACCATTGCTGAAGTTGGCCCACGGATTGCACCTTTCTAATGGGCTGCATGGAAACGACAATTCTGTTCAAATCATATAAAATTTAGTATACCCTTTATACATACATGTTGACATCTATATCTCTGCCCATCAAAAATGAAACGGCATCTCTGATCTTAACTTCATTGCATCTTTTACTGCAATATGAATAACTTCAGTCACTTTAAGAAGTGTGATAATTGCATTTTCATTTCTTAAATTTTAGTTTTCTTTTCGAGAACATGCTTAGTGTTAATGCTGTTTCCTCCCAACATAGCTGATCAATTATTCTCTTCTCTCCATTTTATTTAGACCTGATTCAAGGGTTGTAAGATTGATTCAACGTATGGGAGCAGAGGCACACCAAAAGCAAAAGCGGGTGTTATGCATGAATAAAGTTGACCTAGTCGAAAAGAAAAAAGAATTGCTGAAGGTTACTGAAGAATTTAAAGATCTTCCCGGGTATGACAGGTAGGGTTTTCTTTTTGCAAATTTTGGCAATTTACTAAGTATGCTTAATAGTTTCTGATTCCTAAATGTAAACATTTTGTATTTGAAGGCATTTCATGATCTCAGGACTAAAGGGGTCAGGAGTACAAGATCTTACTCAATATTTGATGAAGCAGGCATGTTCTTTTTCATTTAATGAAACACACTAGTAGTCTAGTAGAATCACAATATTTACAGGTTGGCATATTTTGATTGGTGAAAGAACTGATCTCCATTTTGTATTGATTTGATTGGACTGCATTTTATATGTTTGTCTGGAGAGGGAAAAAAAAAGGGGAAAGAAAAGACACTCTGTCGTGCTGTTGGACAAGTTATAGCAAGATTGAAAGAGATGATGGATTTTGCACATCATAATTCATGCAGGAAATACATTCTAGGACCCGAGATGTGTTTCTTTAAATATGTGATTAGTATATTTTAAATAACAAGTGGTAAGGTGTCTATCAGGAATATCTCTGTGTAAATTTCCTGCATGCAAGAGATTGAATACTTTGTTGAATAAAACTGCTCGGCATTAAAGTTTACAGGGAATACATCTTACTGCAGCTTCCAGGATATCAATCGGTTTGTCACTTGTGTATTTAACCATTACCTTCTTGCTTGCCATATTCATTCATTTCTCAGCCAAACTACTATGTCAAAGAAAAATGAGTTCAATTATTTTATTTTTTGTTTTGTGGAAATGCCTTCGTTGGTTTTGGCTCCCATTTTCTAATGCATCTCTGCAGTCAGTTTTGGTTGCAATATCCCCCCATAGTAGATTGAACAAAAATGCTTAACGATTAGCCTGTTTACCTCAGTGTCTTGTCATATATTTGTGGAACAAATGCCCTTGTACTGTTTTTGTTCTGTCCTGGTGATTTTCTCTGACACTGGTGCTTCTCTCATTTACTATTCTTAGGCTATTAAAAGACCCTGGGATGAAGATCCTTTCACGATGAGTGAAGAGGTTATGAAAAGCATTTCATTAGAAGTTGTCCGTGAAAAGTTATTGGACCATGTCCACCAGGTAATTCTGGGAATCTTATGCCTTTGAATTGTGAGGTTGTGGTGTATTCCATCAATACATAGTTTGAAAGAATAAAATGGGTAGCTGATGGTTTTTTTTATAGAGATATGGTTAGAGACTTAGAGTACTTTAACTGAAAATCAAAGCGGGCACATTTCAGGAAGTTCCATATGGTATTAAACATCGCTTGACAGACTGGAAGGAACTACGAGATGGTTCTCTTAGGATTGAGCAACACTTCATCACTCACAAGGAAAGCCAGCGTAAGATTCTTGTGGGCAAGAATGGCTCCAAAATAGGGTACACCTTTCTTGGTCCCATTTACTTTTTTATACTATTTGCTTCTTTGTTTGAATGACTTTGTTTCTGTTTATTATCTTCAGGAATGTTTAGCATAGATAGACGAGGACATGTTTGATTCCCCTCTCCAGTATAATATTGACTGGTGTTCTGGAATGATCCGAGTACACTATTAATTCAGCATTGGCTTGTGGCATTGAAAATTGCTCCAGTCCACATAGTTTCTAATCTTATATCAAGGAACCTCAAGCATCTAACTAGTTCTCCCAGATTCATCTTGTCCCTAACTTTCTGGTAAAAGCATAGTCAATTGGGGTTTTGTAGAGGTGCTGGGATCAATTTTCGGACAGGCCACTTGAGACCAGCCTGGCCTGACATTGGACTGGGGAGAAAAGACTAGTGATTTTTCAAACCTTGTAGAAACTTACACGAGGCACTTCTCCACATGGGCTTGAGGGGTTCCTTTAAAGTAAATTCATAGATGGTCACCTGTGGTAGTCTTATTTCATTTTTGAGTCAATCTACTAAAGTTCTTCCGCATGTTAGATCTTAATGTTACATTATGACTTATAGTAATGCACTTTAGTCTTCCTGCTGAATCTAAGCTTTTATTTAAACTCCGTTTCGGCAAAGCAAATGAAATTTTGTTTAGTAATGTATTTTTGTTCTAACGCAGGAGAATTGGCGTGGAAGCTAATGAAGAGCTACGGTCTATATTTAAGAGGGAAGTACATCTCATCCTCCTGGTTAGGGTCAAATGACACTACTCAATAAACTAAACAAGAGTCAGGAGTCAGGAGTTGCACCTTCTAAACGCATATATGCAAGCCTTTCAAGTTTGACGGGGATTATCTGCGTCGATTGGACTACAAGAATGAATGAAGATGCTGTAATTCTTGCAGAAATGCCCTGTTATTCATTTTTGTTTAGCTATTTTGATAAGATCACTCACTTTTCTAGCATTAGTATTCCTTAATATATCCTTGTATCCTTTTTTGTGGAAGCAGAGTTCATTCAATCAACAATTGTATTAATTATTGATTATTGACTGGAACATTTTACTGAAGCTTCAAAGTAAGTTGTGTATTAGCATTCAATAAATTTGTTTTTGGGTTGCAAAGTAAATCCTTCACATTTAATGACCATTTTTTTTCTCATGCAATTCCATGATAGTTCAAAATCTAATTACACCAAGAAAATAACCAGAAAATAAAATGAAGAGAGGAAACTGTCACTTTGTATTAAAAGTAATTTACGTGTATCATCATCTTGCATTCCCTATATCTTCAAGTTTGAACAAAATCCGCCTTGCAGTCACATGCTTACTTGTAATCAAGAATAGCCTTCAAGTGAAAAATCCGTTCAACTTTTCTGGTCGAGTGTGAAGAAGCTTCGTCGTGCTTTGAAGTCGATAATGTTTTTCCGGGGACAATTACAATTACGAAAGGTGAGATGAAGATGCTTCGAAGTTCGTCCTGGGATTTTGATTTGTAAACACAGGAGGCTCTATGGGTTCACTGCTTCCCATATCCTTTGTTTTGTGAAGGAGAAAGGTTCCAGACAAAATTGTAATGAAGCCGCACAACTCGGTTACAATTTGAGAAGCATTTTGTGAGTCCCAATCCTATAAGTAAACAGAGAAAGAAAAAAAACTAATTATGAATACTTTAAAGCACTAAAATCTTACTATATACATACATACACACACAGACACACACATATATATATATATTGGGGTAAAAAAGATAACCTTAAACATGATCATACTGGCAAGAATAGTGAGTGAGGTAAACATGACATAGTAGATGGGAGATATAACGGCTGTGTTGAAGGTGTCCAATGCCTGCAACATATATATATATATATATACAGATGCTACGTTTAGCCTTCAACTTAGAGTAAAACATTGAATAATTGGAAAGTAAATATGAACAAATTAAGAATAAGACGAACAAAGAGCATATGCCATCATTCCCCATCTGCATACTCTATTTATGTGTAGAGTTTCAATAGAAAATGATGAAAAAGAGAAGATTTATTCGCTGGAGCACCACATAATCTATGTCAAAGTGAGAGTCTCCGAACGATACCTTGTTTAAGTAGTCAATTTGTAGAAGGCAACAAACCACCACAACAAAAGTAAAAAGCCAGGTCTGAAAGTAGATAAACTGATTCATTCCAGAAAATGTAAGCTTTAACGCAATCGCAAGTGCTTTCACACTCATTACCTTCAGAATAACAAGAAGAGTTACAAGCCTTAAAAAAAGAGAGGAAATACTGCACATTTTTCATATACGAAACATCGAATAGGATACTGACCGTTAGAGAGCCCATGAGAGAGCAGATTCCAACATATACAATCAGATGGCTATGTCCATAGAGCGGCACATATCGAAGAATAAGGATGACGACTAGAACGACGACTATACAAGTGTAGACAAGGAAACCTGCTAATCAAAATATTCCTCAAAAATTCATATCTTCTTACTACGCATTCAAAATAGCATGTACAAGTTCTCATACCTGGCTCTGTCGCAAGGTTCCATACTTCCTTCACAGATTCCATATTTTTTTCTTGTGGAGCATGTAAAACAATACTCGTAGAACCCACCACACAGAGAACGCATCCAAGCACACCAAAAATGTGCAATTTCTCTTCTAAAATGAAATGTGCTAGCACTGCACTGCATAATTATGTTTCGTTCAGAAAATTACCTACATGACCCGACAAGGAGTTCTTGACCTAGTGTTAGCCTATTCTCATATTTTAAGGTAAGGTTCGAGTCTCCTTTCACGCTGATAATAATAAATACAAATTAAAAAAAAATACTTGATCCATACATAACTAGAATATATCTATAGGTACCTATTTACATTTTTTTTTTCCTTTTGAGAAGCAACCTACTTACATACATTGTACATGTAATAAACAAAAAAAAAAATTAAGCATATATACTGTGAAACATTGACATGAGCTGTACCTGAAAATAATACTTAAAGCTCCCAAGGGAGTTACAAGTATTGCAGGAGCATATGCATAGGCGGCAAAATTAGCTACCTCCCCAACAATCACTGAAAGAGAGAATAATGTCATATTAAAAAAAAATACAAGGAGTGATACAGAAAGAAGGAATTCCCTAAAATCATAAAAGCACTTATAAAAGTTTGGAAAAATAACATGTCAGCAAATAGTTACAATGGCGGAGTGATGATAACCTGCCATTTGATTTTCCAATTAGCATTAACACAAGAGAAACTAAACAAACTACTACATAACAAAAAAGTAACAATATCTTCTTTTCCACCTGTTGTTTCTTCTGGTTGCTCCGGTGGCTTTGGCCTTTGAAAAAAAAAAAGAAATTCAAATGTAATTGTAGACTATGAAACTGCTGGTCAACTGAATTTTATTTGCCACCATTTTGAAGAAGTTTTTATGGAAATTAAAGGCTTTTTCGACCTTTCATTTTCACTACAACAAACAAAAATCAGCAATTGAAGAACAATGTTGTATTTCAAGTGCGTAATGCTTATACTCCCATGACAGCATTTAAAGGTAAACCCATCTTCAATCTGTGCAAATTTTGTAAGAATATTCACTAACCATTATTAGCTTGGAAATAATACCTTGTTATATAATGTAGATATCATCCAATTCTACAAACAATCTACAAAAAGCAAAGGGAAAGAGAAGTAGCATCAGGAAAACTTACTAGTTATCATCCCAGCCCACCACCAGGGTTCATACAAGTACGAATGTCCTCCTGCGCCTGATCATACAAATGCAACCTATTCAATAATTAGAAGGTTATCTCTTATTTTTTGCATTCTTTTGCTTCTGCTACTTTTTAAGAAAAATGACTCAAAAAGGAAACCCAAAAAAGAAGAAGCAAAAACATGTGAATATAAGCAATGCCAAAACTGAACAAACAAAGAATTGTAATCTTTGGAACATTAATGGCCATAACTTCATGGTTCATATATTTTGATGCCTTTACAAAGCTCAAAAAAAAACATAAATTGACATTTTCCAAGCATATGTGTATTCTAAAACGAACAATTCATTAGAGAGAGAACCAAAATAACGAAAATCGACCTGCTCTGGTTCCATTAAGCCCAGACTTTTGGAGACCCTTCTTCTTGACAATGAAGCTCGACCCGATAAAAATGCTCGATGAGACGGCCAAAACAAGTCCATGAACATTGTCTGATGATATCCCCATCGAATAGGGAACAATTCCTAATCCAATGGTTCAAAATCTTGCAGGGCAAGAATCTCCCAATCCAAATTTCTACACTAATCCGACCCAAAAATCAAAAGCTCACAATCACAATTAGGATAAATAAAACAGACATGGACGTTGATGTTCATACACACATTGTTATACATATATGGTGCATCACATATATATATCTCTATAAAAATTGATTTATGAAAGAAAGACGGTACCTTTCTTGGCACGCTGCAGAGGGGATGGTGGGTTACAAATATAACTCCACCATGGCAAGCAAGAAAGCAACGATGAGAGTGGTAATGGTGGGAAATTTTTGATGGGTTGATTACCTGCAAATGAAATGAAAGAGAAAGAAAGAGAGGATGAGAGGTATACAGCAACAAAGGCAATGGCGCCGTACGTTGAATAAAAATGAATTGGCCTCCCGCAACCCACGGTTACACGACAACAAATGCTTTTATGCTTATATGGCTTAACTCTTAAGTCCATAATTTTCTGTTTCTCTCCTGTTCAATTTTTTTTTTTAAAGACCCATAAACTACACACGCTAAATCATGTTTGAAGTCATGAATACCACCACAACTAATAAAAACTACCCAAATCCCAACCCTGTTTAATATTCCTTAAACTGTTTCTAAAGTTGTTTTTGCCAAAAATTGGACCATAAACACAATAATAAGGAGATTACAAACCAACGGGGATGACTCCCAAGTCCCAATATCGATTGAATGTAAGAACCCGAACTAAAAGGAACTAAGAGCAACTAAACTTCACCAAAATTATCAAAGCTGCCTACCCATTACTCAGGGTCCGTTTGGCAGACAATTTTGTCAGTAGCGTATATAGTAGCAGATATAGTGATAGCATATATGCTGGACAATATTGGTAGTAAATATGCTGCTTAAATGGTCTGTGCTGTTTGGTTCAACTTTTACTGATAACATATATGCTGGGTAATATTCTGAGGCAAATGACATACAAGGGTATTAGGCATTTTAGTGATAACATATGCATATAATCGACAGAAAATATAACAATTAATTTATTAAACAAAGATAATTAGTTTAACTATTTATAAATAGTTAAATAGAAGACGAGAAATCGCATGAACTAAGAAGATGAGAAAGAGAAATTGCACAACTGAGTTCTATCAATAAAAGGCAGGGTTATTCTAGGTAAATCAATAAAATAATGGGGTATAAAATGGGTACGAAATATGCAATTGTCTCAAAATTGTATCAAAACCGACAATTTTAAAACCACAATAATATGGTATCAAAATTGCATTGGTGTTCGTGCCATGAAATGGCCGTTTGGTGACAAAAAACAATATATTGTCTTTGGTAGCATATATTGTCTTGGAAACAGTTTGTCAAACGGACCCTCAATATCCCGATTGCCCTCTTGTATTAAGGAGATTGTTAAGTTTAATGGGCCTGAGCCTTAAATACTAACAAAACCAAGTTGCAATCTCTTTTTCATTTTCAAATGGGCTTTATAAACATAAGCCCACTGTATCAATTCTCAGTTTCTCACCGTCCCAAAACAAACGTTAAATAAAAAAATAGGTATTTTAAAAATCATAAACTTCACCAGTTGGTCTTGTCTTCGACTCTTCGTCCCTAAATTGGGGAGAGTTCAAATAGGCTTTCAGTAGTACCCGCCCTTTCTAGTCCCATCCGACTATCCCAGTCCCTCCTCAGCTGCCCACTAATCAATTCCACCATTTCCATTTTCTATGCTTATCAGGGACATCCACCAAACAAAGCGATGAGTACCGTCGATAAGATGCTTATTAAGGGCATCCGGAGTTTCGACCCGGAAAACAAGCACGTCATCACCTTCTTCAAGCCCTTAACCCTAATCGTCGGCCCCAACGGTGCCGGAAAAACGGTAATTTCCCTTTCACATTGTCTCTGTGTGCGCGATTTTTTGACCTGTTCTATTTTGTGAAGAGCTTTTGGGTTTGCTTCTGCAGACGATTATCGAGTGCTTGAAGCTGTCTTGCACTGGAGAGTTGCCTCCAAATGCGCGGTCTGGGCATAGTTTTATTCATGATCCCAAGGTCTGTTTTGTTTTCTGGAAAACCCTAGATATGTGAAATAGATACTAGTACTTTGACTTACAATCTGTTTTTTTTTTTTTTTTAAATTAGTATTTCTTTTGGAAATTTATTTTTGGGAGTTTTAGGTTGCAGGGGAGACTGAGACAAAGGGGCAAATCAAGCTGCGATTCAAGACGGCTGTGGGTAAGGATGTGGTATGTATCAGATCTTTCCAGTTGACACAAAAGGCATCAAAGATGGAGTACAAGGCTATCGAGAGCGTGCTTCAAACGATAAATCCTCACTCCGGAGAGGTAAATTTCTTTGTTTACATTAGCTTTCTCTAGGTGGTGAACTTGTTATAATGACCTGTGATAGTTATTTTAGTTAGAAGAAAGTGGAATTCACCAGAAACGGTCAAACACCTCATGATACACGAACAAAATACAAATAATTTCTGCAAGGTTGTCTATTCTCTTTAATACAATGGAAGTGTCACTTTGACTGTTCTAGGAATTTTTTTTTAAGAAATACTTACTTACTTAGCTGGTTAAGGGAAATAAGAGCATTAATTTTTGTTTCAGTAAATTTTAAATCTACTAAACACTCAACCCTCTCATGGACTTTAATATGATGATTGATCTTTGAAATCAATACGTTAGGCTTTATTCATTTCTCCTTCTAAATAGGCTGTCCAATTTGTTGTTGATATAAATATATCTTTGCCTTATTTTAACAATCTTCAGGTTTTTTTTTTTTGTGTTAATCTCGGGACTGCAGAAAGTCTGCCTTAGTTATAGATGCGCTGATATGGACCGAGAAATCCCTGCTCTAATGGGTGTGTCAAAGGCTGTTCTGGAAAATGTTATATTTGTCCACCAAGATGAAGCTAACTGGCCATTGCAAGATCCTTCAACGTTGAAAAAAAAGTTTGACGATATTTTCTCTGCCACACGGTATGTTAGTGGCCTTTTTATGGCTTATATATGTTATTGCTGTGTACCTCATTAGCCAGTATTCACTTATCCCTCTTTATTTATATCAATTGAAGTAGATACCTTCTTCTATAGGGATGGTTTAATTTGGAATTTAGGATTATAATTTCTTTAGGGTTGTGGGATTTCTATTGGGTTTAGTATTGGGAAAAAGATGAGGAGTTGAAGTTATTGTGGCTGTTCTTAAGGTGTTTTGAACAGTACCGTAGTAATAACTTGCGCAAATTTTATGTATATTATGTAATTTGGTTTAGGGTTTTTGAATCATTTGGTGGTGAAGACTGGGAATTTGGCTAAGTTTGAAGTTTAATAATTGTATCTGGTTCTTTCAGCTTTTAGATCTAAAAACTGGATTTCAGAAACTGAATCTGCAAACCAAATCATTAGGCTAATCCATTTCTTGGAGGGGGAATTGTGAAAACTGTTTGGTTGCTCCACTTCTGTATTACCTGTTTTAGTCTGATGCATTATTGAATTTATGTAAGCAATTTTTTTTGGATAACAAAATTGCTTTAAAGGGCACCAAATCAGATGTCAAGTCTATTACATCAAATAAAGAGGATTTATCCTATGAACAATCATTACTAAGCCAAGTACATAGAGTATATGACCATCTATCCTTCTCCACATTGAGAGTTATTTCTTTTCTTTGAAGGTCTTTTTTTTCCCCAACGTTATTCCCTGATGGAATCGTGTTCATAAGTTTGGCGAGAATTTTACATTGGCTGCCAATTTACCACTACGGCGCTTCCCTCTTTTATCGAGGCTTGGGACCGACTGTGTGCACAAGCAGAGTTCTTTAGCTGCTTCAATAGGAAAAGAAAGAAGCATCATAATGTCATGTTATCTTGTAATCTATCTATGATTTAAGATGTTCTTCTTCCTAAATTATGGGTCTAAAATTTCTTTAGTTAGGAGTACACGTATATGGACTTGTTTGCATTACTGTTCATTGTCCCAAGTATTATTTTGCAGTGTATTCTAATGCTTACTTTTGTCTATATTTGGCATGCCTATATTTTCGTTTACCTTTGAGATTTATCTATATATGGCCATGTACTATGAAGCAGATACACGAAAGCCTTGGAGGTTATTAAAAAACTACACAAGGAACAAGCACAAGAGATAAAGACATACAAGCTGAAATTGGAGAATCTTCAAACCTTGAAGGATGCTGCATATAAGGTTTTTATGCTTTGTATTTCCTCTACAATTTTCTTCCCCATATAAATGGTGTTATTGTCTTTGCCATAGTCTGATGTTGCCTTTGATCTGCCCTAAGAAATGAAGGTCTACTTTTCCTCTACTTAAGCTGTTATGCTCGCAGTAGCTATAATTCAGAAGATCTGAAATTTTCACGAAGGATCTGGTGTTTAGTTTCTGATAACGACTTGTATAAGGGGTTTTTTTTTTCATACAAAATTTTGTTTGTACAGCTTCGGGAAAGCATTGCTCAGGATCAAGAAAAAGGAGAATCTTTGAAAATTCAAATGCAGGAGTTAGAAAATTGCATCCAAATTGCAGATGGTAATATTCATCATACTGAAGCAACTCTGAAAGATTTGCGAAAACTACAAGACCAGATATCAACTAAGACTGCTGAAAGGAGCACTTTGTTTAAGGAGCAGCAGAAACAATATGCTGCCCTTGCTGAGGAAAATGAAGGTTCTTTAATGCATATCTTGAGCAGAATAACATGTGTGGAAGTTTTCATTTTTCCCTTCTTTCATCTATTGTCATGCATGTATGTGTTCGCACAAGGTTGTGTTCTGTTTGTTTATACACTTTGCCATGTCTCTACTACCATTCTTATAAGAAATGTTTCTGCTTATGCTTTTGCTTGAAACAAATATGCTGAAGCGCAAGAAAAACTTTTGATTGGCAAACAATGAAGTTAAAGATTATTTCTTTAGGGATGTAATGGACTAGGAAATTACTGATGATTTCTTTTATCATCGACAAAATGGTTCCTAACTTTAACATCAAACGCTGTGGGAACCTTGAAATGTGAGGTAAGAGTCTCTGAATCCAAGCCCCATTACCAAGCCTTGCTTTAGAAGACTAAGAGGTTCTTATTATCATCATCATCAATCCCAAGCAATTTTGGTTGAATACATGGATCCTGCTTCACCATTTTGATGTAAATAAGAAGAGGAGAATATTTTATTTCAACAATTTAGAAATGCGATTATTCATTTGTCTCATTTCTTCTTCAATTCTACATGTTCCCTTCTCTAGGTTGCTATTCTTTGTTGCTGTGATTTTATTTGTCATGCATCAAAATTTTCAGGCATGAACTGCACTCTCCTCTAATCTTATAGTGCTCGTCCCCTTTTCTGACACTTGCATCCGTTTTTTTGGGCTCCCTCTTGTGATTTTGGTATCTCCATCAATCCTTCTCTCTATAAGAAGGTTCAGAAAACCATATAAAGGTTGCCTCTTCCATTGAAAAGATTTGTGAAAACAATGGCCTTCTCCTCCACTTCAATAGGTTGAGAAACTCATAGAATATGGCTCCAAACATCACGAGTGTTCTAGTTGTTTCTGGTTCTTTAAAGAATGAAATAAGTTCTTGGAGCCTCTCTCAAGGAAAATAGCAAAGAGAGGCCATTGCTTTAACTCCTCATTCAACCCTTCGGCTAGGTAAGAAGGAAAGGAATGCATGGACCTTTGAAGAAAGAAAATCTTTGTTTACTTCATTCAAGTGTAGATCACGAACTTTGCTATGGTTTTTGGCTTAAAGAAACAACTATTTTATATGATTATACTTTTTTAGATGTAGTGGATTCCTTGTCTTTTAATACTTGGTAGTTGAGTGCTACCCCTTGGTCCCTTTTTTCAACGAATGTTACCATTCAAAGAGAAAAGAGATGATGTATTATATTTTTGCGCATTTGGCAGATACTGATGAAGAGTTGAAGGAATGGAAAACCAAGTTTGAAGAAAGGATTGCAATTTTGGAAACTAGAATCAGCAAGCTGGAGAGGGAAGTGAATGACACTGAGACTAAAAGTTCTTTTTTGAAGCAGTCAATTAATGAATATATTTGGGAGATCGGCAAGCTTCAGACAGAAGCTGAAGTAATGTCAATGAAACTGACATTTCAATACTCGCATGTTGTCCTGTTCATGCAAACTTTGTTTCTAATTCACTGCTATAAATCTTAGGCTCACATGTCCTTGAAGAACGAAAGAGATTCCACCATTCAAAAACTTTTTGGAAGACATAATTTAGGGTCTTTACCTTCTATTCCCTTCAGTGATGAAGTTGCTATGAACCTCACTAATCGAATAAAATCAAGGCTGATGGATCTCGAGAAGGATTTACAAGATAAGAAGGTGACTCTTTCTGTTTTGTCTTTTTCCTAATATAACCCTGCATATTTGTCCATGCATATATTTCGTTTGTACTTCTGTGTGTAAAAATGCAGTTATTTTTTAGAACATATGAAGTGTCTATGAACGTGATTGCAACTTTTCTAAGGTGCATTCATTGTAAGGATCCCATTTCAGAAATCCGATGAAATTGAACTCAAGACAGCATGGGATCGCTACATGGATGCAAATGACCGTTGGAAAAATGTGGATGCTCAGAAACAGGCTAAACTAGATATAAAGGTTTGTGGTTTAGTAAATGTCATTTAACTTTTAATTCTTTCATGTTTCACAATGTCTATGTTGTTTCTTCCATACAGAGTGGCATTATCAAACGCATTGAAGTGAAGGAAAATGAACGGGATTCACTTGAACTTCAAATTTCTAATGTTAATCTTTCACAAATTGATGAAAAAGAAAAGAACCTGGTGAGCAGGACTCTGTTCTATCTTATTGATCAGGATGCACAGCCTTAACTTTTAAAAGGCAAGGCCCTGTTTATATGTAAATGCTTCTGATACAATTTTGTAGCGAATCGATGTTGAGAGAAAGACCTACCAGCTGGCCGAGAGAGAATTTGAGTCGACCATACGACAAAAGCAGAGTGAGCTATTCGGCATCGAGCAACAAATTAAGACTCTTAATCGGGAAAGAGACATTATGGCTGGTGATTCTGAGGACAGAGTGAAATTATCTTTGAAGAAGGCAGAGTTTGAAAACCACAAGAAGAGGCATAAAAAGATGTAAATTAGATTCTTTCCGGGTCCCGGTTATTTATTTTATGACCTTCTAGGCTTCTACCTTTTTTTGTCTGTTTAGTAGCTAATGTTATTCTTTCTCCCCCCTCTCTCGAAATATTGTTTTTACAGACTTGAGGAATACAAGGATAAGATTAGAGGCGTGCTAAAAGGGAGGCTTCCCCCTGACAAGGATTTGAAGAAGGAAATAACTCAAGCATTAAGGTACTTTTTTTTATTAGTTTAATGTTTTTTAGAGACGACACCTCAGTAAGAAGTCAACGTTGCCGCAGCCTTTTGAAATCATATAGGCTGGACAAATTCCAGTTTTTGACATTTTTTTGAATGCCAATTTACGTCTTTTAATTGGTATATGTTTTGCCAATGATGTTTATGTTGGTGCTTCTCATGTAGGGCTCTTGGATTGGAGTATGATGACCTGAACTCAAAATCTCGTGAAGCCGAGAAGGAGGTGAATGTGTTGCAGATGAAAATACAAGAAGTTAATAACAACCTGTCCAAACTCCGGAAGGACATGGACTGTAAGTATCATCACTTGGCTGATATGAATGAAAGTGTATTTTGATATGGAGCTAGTCATATATCTTAATTTACGTTTCTGTCTATGACTCACAGGATAATATATGCATTGGATAACTTTGGAAAAGAAATATTGTATTCATGAATGTGAAGATATGACTGGAATACTCTCCCTCCCTCCCTCCCTCCCTCCCTCCCTAGTTTGATGTTGACTGGTGGCTCTGGCCTAGATGATCTGATACAAAATTGTGCTTCTTGAAGAATTGTTAATCTAACTTGTAACTTGTAACGTTAATTATAGTCAAGAGAACGGTTCTGATACTGATACATTGTAGTTAGATACCTTACATTTTAATTATAGAGTATATAATCTCTGTTTCTTTTAACCTTGTAAAAATTGGTGAATGTTGGGATTGTGTGTAAGTGTCAGATAATCACATGACACAAACAAATCAGCGTCAGTTATTTCATACTTTTCTTAGCCTAGACGATTTGCTATAAATTCATTCTTCTCGAAGCCTTCAATCATGATTAGAGCCCTCACAATGGGCTGTCACTGATGCATGTAACCATTGGACTTTCTTTGGTATAAAAAACTTCAGTAGTCTTACTTTTTGTTTGTTTCAATATATTTTTGAACTGGGATATGCATCAGAAAATCACACATGAGAGGAACAATAAATTATTCTGGCATAGGATGCAGTAGGGAAACAATAAATTATTAATGACCAAACAATTTCATTTGTTACACAATGTTATTATCCTAGCTTTAAAAGGTTTTTCTTGTGCTTCGCCTTGTTTTTAATGCAGCGCGGAAGAGATTAGTTGAATCTAAACTCCAATCCTTAGATCAGCAATCTTTTGCCATTGATTCTTTTGTCCATGTTTTGGAGTTGGCGAAGGAGAAAAGAGATGTCCAGAAAAGGTTTCTGGTTTTTCGTTTATGCTAACATATATACATTGTCAAACTTGTGTTTGCATTTTAGCAATGTGGAATCACTAAATTTATCTGTTGTTTTTCTTGTAGCAAGTACAACATTGCTGACGGCATGCGGCAGATGTTTGATCCTTTTGAAAGAGTTGCTCGTGCTCACCATGTTTGCCCATGCTGTGAGCGTCCCTTCTCTGCTGAAGAGGAAGATGAATTTGTTAAAAAGGTTCACTTACTGCATTTGAGTCGTACTTCTTGTAGTGTTCCCCCAATGTTTGGTCTAACATTTGGATGTCCATTCATTTTCGTTGCTAGAACACCCTAAGACATCTCCACTCTTTCTAAATGTTCTCATATAAATTACAGCAACGAGTGAAGGCAGCTAGCTCTGCAGAGCACATGAAAGTTTTGGCTGTTGATTCCTCAAGTGCTGACTCTTATTTCCAGCAGTTGGATAAACTACGCATGCTTTATGAAGAATATCTAAAAATTGGCAGGGAAACAATCCCACCTGCAGAAAAAAATTTGCATGAGCTCACTGAGGAGCTTGATCAAAAATCTCAAGCCCTTGATGATGTAAGTATGGTTGTCCTGCATGTTACTTTTTGAAAATTTTATAAACTTTGAGTTGTGTTTGATATCAGATTTGAAGTTATTGGTACGAGTTAGTCGATATTTGCCTCACAGAATACATATATCCAAAGTATGAGAAATCTAGGTGTGGCTTTTGGTTTGGCTTCAGGGAAATACTTTTTTTGTAATTATTTTTCAATCTTTTGACATTTTTTATTCCTGGGAATGGGGATTCACATCTCTGCATGCTGGATGTTGAAGAGATAACCACCGAAGCAGTGGTGCTTCCTGTATATGCCTTCTGTGCATATGACATCTTCTGTCTATCTGATCTTAGGCCGATTATTGGTTGTTTCAGATTTTTTTGTTTACTATTTTAGCTTTTTTTTTTTTTTTTTTTGCACAAGAAGCATCTATTTCTATATGAAAGCTGCATCTTTGAAGGTTACTGGTTATTAGGGCAAGACCTTGAGCAACCAAGAAAGGTCTGGATGAGAGGTGGGCAAGACAACTGATGGACATAGAGTCAAGAGAGTGAATTTACATTATGAGTTGTCAGCTAAATCTATCTGTCGAAGACATGGGAAAGTTTGAAAATATTGCTCTATGGCTTGCTACTTCTAGCTGAGTTCAGTGATAGAGTAGGAATATAAAGTAATATTTATTCAGATTGGAGCTTTTGTCCACATCTGACAGGGCAAGGGTGGTCTGGATGAGAGGTGGGCAAGACAACTGATGGACATAGAGTAACGATTTCACGTCAGAAGATTTAAAGGTGATGAGAGTAATTTGATTCAAGTAGAGCACAGCATAGGGACAGATAAAGGGCTTCAAACCTGCATCTTTTCGTATTTGATTATGAAGATTTGAGGCATAGTAGTATAGTGGAGCTATATTTGTTATGCTTACTTGAGTATTAATGCAGGCCTGTTAGTAAATGGATGGATTTTGCCTTCTCAGTTTAATTGTTCTTTCCTCGTCTCATTATTTTTCTTTTCTTTGTTTTATTCCTATTTGTATGTCGTATTTGATTATTCCTTCTATTACGCTTTCACTGTAGGTGTTGGGTGTTTTAGCTCAAGTAAAGGCTGACAAGGACTCAGTTGAGGCCTTGGTGCAACCTGTTGAGACTGCTGACAGAATTTTCCAAGAAATTCAAACTTTGCAACAGCAAATTGACGATTTGGAGTATAAGCTTGATTTTCGAGGGCAAGGTGTGAGATCTATGGAGGAAATTCTGTCTGAGCTAAGTAGACTACAGAGCACAAAGTATGTAGCTTTAATCATATATTGCTTGAAATATGGTTTTCCGTCTGTCCTTTCTGATGATTAATTAACCAGCTGCAACCTTCAATTACCCATTTTTTAGTGTAAAGAGCAATTAATTTGAATGCCTACTGATATCTAATTATGTTTTAATATTTAATTAGTTACTTCACTTGAGAAATTCTTGCTCTTGAGATCCAGGGATGGGTTGCATAATGAACTGGAGAAGTTAAGGGATGAACAACGATACATGGAAAATGACTTATCAAATATCCAAATACGATGGCACAGTTCGAGGGAGGAGAAAGTAACAGCAACTAATACATTACGTGATTTTAAAAAGGCTGAAGAAGAGTTGGAGCGCTTGGTTGAGGAAAAAATTCAAGTTGATCTGGATGAGAAGGTTATCTATTTATCTTGTTTTGATTACAATGACACTTCTTAGTTGTCATGGCCCGAAATCCCATACGCTTAATTTTTTTCTTGTCAGTTTTAATTGCATGTTTGTCTCAATACTCATACTTGCTGAAGTTATCACATGGTGCAAGGAAGGATATTTTAGGAAAAATAAATATTCATAAATTCCTATAGGCATATATAAGCAAAATTTTGGGAGAATTTTCATGGACATATGATAAAAAGACGAAGAATTTTATAAAAATATGGAGCCAGAGCAATGGAACTTAAATATTTTTGTTGAAATAACTAAATTATTAATTTAGACATGCGACTAAAATAAATCAAGTACATTAATTTTGACTTGTAATCATGACATTTGAACAGTAGTTTGTTTGAAAGCATATGATCTCATACAACTAATGCTAGATCAATTCGATGGACCTCTAGATTAACTTTTTGGTGGGATTGTATTGGACTGGACTAATAAAAGAACCATGGTGTGCAGATTTTCTTATAACCTTAAACCATTCTTTGTGTAGTATAGACAACAAAAAGTTGTTAGTTCTTTAAGTTAGGTATTACTAATCAAATGGAAACGTTAAGTTTCTTCCAATCTAGTCCTTAAAGTACAATAGTAATGAACAAATTTCCTAGGATATTTTATGATTTATTTTTGACAGTTATTTCCAGTTGTAGCCTATGCAACTCAAATAGAAAGATGACATTCAATTTAAGGATAAAAGATTCGAATCTGCCCCATTGGGATTCAATTTTATTGTCTCTTTTTTATTGGAAAAGAAATTTGTTGAAACATGGGGGGGGGGGTGAAAAATGTTAGTGAACGGTCTTGGTGTATTCCTAATATTCACAGTAACAGACTTGTGAATTGCATATTGCAAACCGTTGTGGATGTTAGGGTAAAAATTAGGCCATAGGAACTTTTTTGAAGATTTTTTTCCATTCAGCTGTAGGCAGGATTTGATGTAAATGTAACGAGGTAACTCCGAATATGCAGGATGAATCCCTGGTTTATAGCTCTCATAGACATAGTATTCGAGTTCAAGTAAGAATTATACATCTTCCACATGCTTAGCAGTCAAAATTAGTTGATCCTATTTTGTGGTATGAACGGTTGATCTACAGTTAGCAATGACACAAGACAATACAAGACGGTCAGACTTGTGAGAAACGAACAAATTTTACAAGCTCAAAAACAGAAATAGGTTGGCTATTTCAAATTCATGATTAGAGGAAATGTTCTAGAAGGGACGTTCCTTATATAATCATAAACATGATGGTGCTGTTATTTAATTCAGGAAATGAAACTAGATATCTCCGTGGCTCCATCCATACATGTTACCTTTTATAATAATGTATTGGAATGACGGTGAACTCTGTTAAATTTGTCAATGAGATCTATTGTTTGGAAATAGGTGGTGCCTTTGGAACTCTAAGAGTGTGTTTGGATTGAGGGATTTGGAGGGGAGGGAATAGAAGGGAAAGAGAGTTTCCTTCCAATTCCCTTGTTTGAATGGTTTATAAAAAATTAAGGGGAGGGATTTGAGGGGATTTGGGAGGAAGATTTCATTAAATTTTTGTCAAAATTCTTTCCTCTCAAAATGGAGTCATTTGGAGGGAAGAGATTACTAATTAAGTTATTTATAAGTTAAAAACTTATTTTACCCTTGTACATAACACTTAAACATAAAAAATAATGATAAACTAGTAAATTAAACTACTTTTCTTTCCTTTTTTTTTTATCTATCCAAACATGAGAGAAGGAAATGTATTTTCTCTTCCATTCTCTTCTCTTCTCTTCCTTCCCTTTCCCTTGTCTTCCCTTCCCCCCAAATCTGATTTTGTCAATCCAAACACACTCTTAAGCACCTTTTAAAATACCTCCTAAAATTTTTCTTAAGTTGGGAAGTAGTTTGGGGTGAAATTTTTAACTCTAGACAACCTACAAAAGAAGCTTTTCTTTGGCAAACAGGTGCCGCCTTTGTAATTCTGTCGAGAATCAATAACACATTTGCTTCGTCTTTGTCCTTGGTGTAAGAAAATCTGGTGAGTTGCCTTGAATCTTCTAGGAATCAACTAGGTTTGCTGCTCCAATATCACAAATGAGCTTCTAGCTTGGAGCATCTTAAGCATGGACAAGACAGAGTATAATTTTTCAATTTATCGCCGTGTCTATTATGTGGATGATATGAAATGAGAGGAATGGTAAAATTTTCAATTCTAAGGATTCTAATTTTGATTCTCTTATTGATCAGTGATTTAGTTTCTTTAAGCTTTGGTTAACTTTTCTTTGTTACAACGTTCTAGAGGCTCTAAGCTTTGGCTCTTTGTAATTGTTGGTTTGCACGTTTCTTGGTGCTTTCAAGTAATTTTTTTATTTAAAATTAAAAAGCCATAAGTCCAAGAGAAGCTAAGTTGCTGACTTTCAAATGCAGTATAGTTCGAACTTTAAATGGAGGGATGTTACATGTCTTATATGAACTGCTCCAGGAATCATTGCTATAAGTCTATTATATTGTTTTACTGGTTGACTTTTGCTAACTATATTAGCATTTATTATTATGGAATATGGAGCTCAGATTGTTTAGGTTGGAACAACTGTCAGGAATAGTTTTCCCTTTGAAACGTCAAAGTGAAATCTTTCACCTCAAAAGTTGTCTTTTTTTGGTTGCCTAATTGGTTACCCTTGAAATGATACAGAACAATTGTGTAGGTTGGATTAGCAAAAATTTGCGAAGAGATAGGTCATGTATTTGAATTAGTTTACATTTCATTTTGCCGGGCAAGAACCTGAACCGGGTGATTCTATGCATCTTTAAGAAGGGACTTTTTCTTATTGCAGTGATTCTTTGCATCTTTGCTGTAATTTCTTTTTCATTGATAAGTTCTGTTTCTGCTGTTATCTTTGAAAATGGGTTTTAATTAGTCCTCTTTTACAAAGCACTATCATTCTCTAAATTTATGAATCATGCATAACACTGATCCTTACCATTATTGTCAGCATTTGGCAGATGCTCTTGGCCCCTCGAGCAAGGAGAAAGAAAAACTACTGAGTGACTACAATGTCTTGAAAGTTAAACTGAATAATGAGTATGAGGAGCAGGCAGAACAAAAAAGAAATTACCAACAGGAAATTGAGACGCTCCTCAGAATTGCTTCTAAAATAAAAGAGTATGTTTTGTGATCCTGATGATTTTTACATATCAGCTTCTTTAATGCCATTTATCTTGATGATTGGTTATTTGAAACCAGATATTATGATTTGAAGAAAGGAGAAAGATTGATGGAACTACAAGAAAAGAGATCTCTATCTGAATCCCAACTTCAAAGATGTGATACTAGAAAGGAGGAAATTTTAGCTGAACTAAACAAAAGTAAAGACTTGATGCGGAATCAAGACTTGCTGAGAAGAAATATCGAGGACAACTTGAATTATAGGAAAACAAAGGCTGATGTTGATGAACTTGCCCAGGAGATTGAATCACTGGAAGAACAAATACTGAAAATTGGTGGGGTCTCCACATGTGAAGCTGAACTTGTAAAATTGTCAAAAGAAAGAGAGAGACTTCTCTCTGAGGTATATCTTTTTACATTTTCCTTCTTGGTCAAGTAGGCATTCGAGACAATAATCTCCATACTTCATTTGAATCATTTCAGTCCTAGCATACTCCTTATAACCCCTATATCTTTCTTTTTGGGGATGCAATTTGCAGTGTAAGGACCAGGCTTTGTTTCTTTATTTATCCCCCCTTTCCTCCATATAATTGAATGCTTTATTATTTTGCATTGCCTATACCTGCCAGTTTCCCACATGAGTGTGTTCTAATAATGTTTTACAAATTAGAAACGTTTATTTGTTAGCTATATGTATTTAAGAAATTAAAATTGAAAATTAATGAGAAAACGATGTCTTAAAATGCTGCCCTTGAGCTATTAACAAAGGCAACTCATTACGTCCTGTAGGAGTCGTGTGTGTTTGAATATGTAACCTGCTGCTATTTGTAGATGGGAAGTGATAGTAGATAGAGTTTTTGCATGAGACAAGGCTCCCGAGGTGGGCGAGGTCTGGAACAAATAGGATATACGCAGACCTTACCCCCATATAATATTTAGAGAGGTTGTTTTCAGGAATTGAACCTGACCTCTTGGTTGCATCCCTGCACTTTTGACTTTTATAACTGAGGTTTAGTAGTGATTGTCATTGAGGATTCATAAAATGCGGAGAATAATCTTTTTGCCTTAGGGCATCACTTTTATGCGTCCCTTGTACTTGTCTAGCATATGTTTGGGTTCTTTTCAATTTAAATCACTAACCTATTGAGAGAATAGAGTATTAGATGATATTGAATAGCTGGGGAAAAAATCAAACATATTAATAGCTGGATGATTCAAAAGCTTTAAGAAATTGTTTATATGGGAATGTGTTTACAGTTGCATATGGGTTTGCATCTTTGTTTGACCTGTTCGGCCTCAGCCATTTACCTTATCAGTCAAATATCTGTAAATGATCATTTCAGTTTGGTTCAGCGTACCAACTTTAATCATGTGACACGAATTAATATGTGTTTCTGCATCATTTCAATTTGGTTCAGGATACCAGCTTTTATCGTGTGACACAAATTAATATATGTTTCTGCCAACTTCTCAACAGTTAAACAGGTTTCGCGGAACTATATCTGTTTATGAGAGCAACATTTCAAAAAATAAAATTGATCTCAAGCAGGCACAATACAAAGACATTTACAAGCGATACTTTGATCAGTTAATCCAGCTTAAGGTGGGATATGGTTGATATTCCTGAAGTACATTTTCATTGATCACTTACTACAGCCTATACTCAATTTGAATATTTTGTGACAGACAACTGAGATGGCAAACAAGGACCTGGACAGATACTACAATGCCCTTGACAAGTAAGCAATTTTAAGTAATTCCATATTGATGTTAGTTATTCTATCTTAAAACTTCAATTTATGCGATCTATCATTTAAATTTAAACTTGACGTTGATGTTTGAAGCAATGTTGCGAGATAATTGTCAAGATCTTTCTGAATCCATGAAATATACTGAAGATTTTACTTGTGGGATCTTCATAGAATTTTTATATGTTCAATGAATCAATATTTGGGGGCTTGCTTCATATTCTGAGATCATGTTGTGTTATGACACAATTTACATCATTTTTTTTCTCCGTATGGGCTTATTTTTTCATTCACTTCTGCTCTCCTTGCTATGTTTTGTACTTCACCTGTATTAATTTCATGTCGTCTTATAAAATAATTGGTGTACCTCTGGTTCTTCCTAATGCACCTTCTTGAAATAAATGCTGCTGATCATTTTTAGCTCTGTTCAGCATAGTTGAGGTTCTATTGTCCCTTTTGGTCTGACAAGGACAATGTTTTCTGGTGTTGAAGGTCAACATACTGTAGTAAACTACACTGTATCTGTTTGAAAGGCACCTACTTTTATCAACCTCGATTTTGGATTTTTACATGACCCTGTACTCGAACAATCGGCCTATGGGCTGGGGTTACTCACATATATTCACGGAGGGAAATCGCCCCCTGAAAAATTTGGGAGGAATAGGTCTGAGAAATTTTAATGGAAACTATAAACAAAGAGAGAAAGAAAGTATACGAAGAAGAATTCTTCTATATTACTATGTTATCACTATTACAGAGGCAGTATCCTATTATATACAACAAATCAGAGTAAGTTTCTCCTTAACTTACGCACATTGATTTTAATAAATTAATTCCCATGATCATGCCATAATTATATTCTATAATCATGCTACCAATTAAGTCCTCCAATCACTCCTTCAATCAAGATACCAACTAAGTCCTCCAATCACTCCTTCAATCAAGATCGTATTTCTTCACTCCCCCTCAAGTTGGATCATATATGTTGATCATATCCAACTTGCATATAAAATCACTGAAACTTTGTCTTGGAAGTCCTTTGGTGAAGATGTCTGCAATTTGATCTCTTGTGGGAACATAGGTCATGCAGATGTCACCCTTCTCAATTTTTTCTTTGATGAAATGTCTGTCCACTTCTACATGTTTAGTTCGATCATGTTGCACTGGATTGTGAGAAATACTTATTGCTGCCTTATTATCACAGTAAAGTTTGATAGGAAACTTAACTGTGACTAGTAATTCTTTCACGAGCTTCTTCAACCATAAAACCTCACATATCCCTTGTGCCAATGCTCTGAACTCTGCTTCAGCACTGCTCCTGGCCACCACATTCTGTTTCTTACTTCTCCAAGTTACCAAGTTGCCCCATACATAGGTGCAGTAACCTGTAGTAGATTTTCTATCTTCAACTGACCCTGCCCAGTCAGCATCTGTGAATGCCTCAATGTCCCTAGACTCACTCTTTCTAAAGAATAACCCTTTACCTGGTGAACCCTTCAGGTATCTAAGTATCTTGTATACTGCTTCCATGTCAGCTTCTTTGGGTGAATGCATGTGTTGACTTACAAAACTAACCGCAAATGCAATATCCGGTCTTGTGTGAGACAGATAGATTAGCTTGCCAACTAGCCGCTGATACCTGTCTTTGTCAACTAGTTTCC
Source organism: Tripterygium wilfordii (assembly GCF_013401445.1). Lineage (NCBI taxonomy): Eukaryota > Viridiplantae > Streptophyta > Magnoliopsida > Celastrales > Celastraceae > Tripterygium > Tripterygium wilfordii. The sequence continues at coordinate 14,915,759 of NC_052244.1, read as the reverse complement.
CTTCTTCTATATTCCTTCCAGCTTCAATTGGAGTGTCACTTGGCTTGCAACCAAGCATGCCAGTTTCTGTTAGGAGATCTATAACATACTTTCTTTGAGAAATGCTGATTCCACTTGCTGATCTAGCAACTTCCATTCCCAAAAAATATTTCATTTGTCCCAGGTCTTTCACTTCAAATTCTGTGGATAGGATCCTCTTTAATCTTTCCATTTCAGCCGTATTATCCCCTGTTAGGATTATATCATCGACATACACAATCAGAATTGTCTTCAACCCATTCTTAGCATGCTTAAAAAACATAGTGTGATCTGATTGTCCTTGTCGATATCCTTGGTTCTTTATTACTCTGGTAAATCTATCGAACCATGCTTTAGGAGATTGTTTGAGGCCATAAAGGGACTTCTTGAGTTTACATACTTTGTTGTCTTTACCTCCTCCACTAAAGCCTGGTGGGATTTCCATATAAACTTCCTCTTTCAGCTCACCATTCAGGAATGCATTCTTTATGTCAAATTGCTGTAGAGGCCAAACCAGATTTGCTGCTAAGGATAATAGAACTCGGACTGTGTTTAGCTTTGCCACCGGAGCAAATGTCTCTGTGTAGTCAATTCCATAGGTTTGTGTGAAACCTTTGGCTACTAGGCGAGACTTATATCGCTCTATTGTTCCATCAGCTTTGTATTTTACTGTGAACACCCATTTGCATCCTACAGGTTTCTTCCCTCTCGGTAAGTGCACTAGGTCCCAAGTTTCATTTTTCTTCAAGGCTTTCATCTCCTCCATTACTGAATTTCTCCATTCAGGAATTGCCATTGCCTCCTGTATATTTTTAGGAATTTCTATCCTATTGAGATTAGAGGTAAAGGCACGAAAAACAGTAGACAAATTATTGTAAGACACAAAATTGGAGATGGGATGAAGAGTACATGAACGAGGTTTTTTTCTGAGTGCAATGGGTAAATCAATTTCAGGAATACCTGGACTTGGGATTGACTCATCCACATTTGGAGCTATCACTGGGTCCAACTCTTTTGGTGCTTCAGGTGTGAGATCTTCATTGTTCCTTGACTTTGGTCTCCTTGAATAAACAAGCATCTCCCTATCATTTTGTTTTTCCATGTCTCCTCCTGATTTCAAGTTTTCTAAGTATGGCATATTAGAGCAAGAAGATGAAACAGATTCAGTGTTTGAGATAGGTAGATCAATGTTCAAGAAACGATCTTCTTTAGGCACACTCTCCCCCTGAAGAGAAGTTTCTAGAAAAAATGGAGTATTCTCAAAGAATGTAACATCCAGGCTAACAAACACCTTTTTTGTAGATGGATCATAGCATTTGTACCCCTTTTGTGTAGGAGAATATCCAATGAAGACACATTTGATGGCTTTAGGATCTAACTTGCTACGATTATGAGAATGAACATGCACAAATGTGGTGCATCCAAACACTTTTAGAGACAGAGTAGAGTACAAGTGGGATGTGGGAAAATTTTTCTGAAGTGTATGAAGGGGGGTTTCAAAAGAAAGAACTCTGCTAGGCATCCTGTTGATGAGATAAGCAGATGTTAGAATGGCATCTCCCCAAAACATGTTTGGCATTTTGGTAGTAAACATCAAGGCACGGGCTACTTCAAGTAGGTGTCTATTTTTTCGTTCGGCAACACCATTTTGTTGTGGGGTATTGACACAAGAACTTTGGTGGATGATTCCGTGTTTTGTCAGAAATTCCCCCAAAATGGAATTAAAATATTCCGTACCATTATCGGTGCGTAAAATTTGAATTTGAGTTTGGAATTGTGTTTGAACCATTGAATGAAAGGTTTTAAACACAGTACTTACATCAGATTTTTCTTTCAAAAGGTAAACCCAACAAGTTCTTGTGTGATCATCAATAAACGTAACAAACCATTTTGTGTAAGAACGATTGGATATACGAGAGGGACCCCACAAATCACTATGAATCATGGCAAATGGTTTGGACATGTGATATTTGGATTTTGAATATGAAGTGCGCTGATGTTTTGCAAGTTGACAAATTTCACACTGAAGATTAAAGCTTGATTTTTTTAAAGAAGGAAATACATGGCTCAAATATTGGAAACTGGGATGACCCATTCTAAAATGCCATAACATAATGTCACTTTCCTTAGAAACAGACACAGAATCACAAATAGCAGTTTGAAACTGTTTATTCAAATTGACCTTATCAAAGTGGTAGAGTCCCTCACACTCCTTAGCACTGCCAGTCGTCTTCCCCGATGATAGATCCTGGAAAACACAATGAGTTGGAAGAAAATTAATAGAACAATTGGAATCTTTTGTGAACTTGCTAACTGATAGTAAATTGCAAGACAGGTTTGGGACATGTAGAACAGACTTTAGGACTACAAAATCGGAGATACGGATACTCCCTTTTCCTACAACCGGTGAAAGTGAACCATCTGCAATTTTAACTTTGAGATTGCCGGCACACGGCGAATATGTAGAAAATATGTGATAATTACCAGTCATATGATCTGATGCGCCGGAGTCAATAATCCATGGAATTTTAGTTTCAGATGTGATACTCAAAGCTTTTAAAAAATTACCTTTGTGGGCTAACGAACCTGAGGGCACCTTATTAGATGACTGACTAGATGTTTGGATATCAGAAAACATCTTGTACAGCTGCTCCATTTGTTCTTGATTAAAGGCAGTGTTAGACTGGGTACTGCTGTGTGCTTCTATTCTCCTTTCAGTTGGGACATCCATGGAGACCTGATATCCACGGGTCTTATTTTGCCTTGGTTTCCAATCAGCTGGCTTTCCATGTAACTCCCAGCAAGTATCCTTGGTGTGTCTAGGCTTTTTGCAATGATCACACCACAGATTTTTTCTTTGTGGGTTTAGGCCCGGCCCACTTGGTGCACCTCTGATCAAGAGAGCTGATCCCTCTGGCCCAGCAATTCCAGGCCCAACCTGGTTCACGTTCAACATCACCTTACGACGATTTTCTTCTCGTCGCACTTCAGAGAATGCTTCACCAGTGGATGGGAGAGGTTTTCTGGCCAGAATCCTTCCTCTCACCTCGTCCAATTCACGGTTGAGGCCGGCCAGAAATTCGAACACCCTCTCATCCTCCATCCTGCGCTTGAATCGCACGCTGTCCTCAGTGCACTTCCAATCTTCATCATAGCTTAGATCAAGTTCCTGCCACAGATTCTTCATCTCAAGCCAATAATCAGTGACATCTCGGGTACCTTGCTTAGTCTGCCATAGGCGAGTCTTAAGTTCGAAGATCTGAGATGAATTCTCCAGATCAGAGTAAGTCTCGCGAACGGCATCCCAAACATCTTTAGCTGACGGAAGAAACAGATATGTCTTCCCAATTGACGGCTTCATGGAATTGACGAGCCAAGCAGTCACCATGGAGTTCTCTGATTTCCACTTCACCAGAGAGGCATCGGTTGAGGATGGCTTCTTCGTGTCACCGGTGAGGTAACCTAATTTCCCCTTGCCGTCGATTACTAATTTGATTGATTGAGCCCACTCAAGATAGTTTCTCCCGTGGAGCTTTTCAACCGTGAGTGGGAAGGACGAGTTGTCGAGTCCCATGTTTTCTGTCTTGGTGCTGGTTATCTCAGTCACCTTGTCGTCAGTGAGATCCGCCATAGATTTCCTAGGGTCGGCACAGCTTCGATACCATATAAACAAAGAGAGAAAGAAAGTATACGAAGAAGAATTCTTCTATATTACTATGTTATCACTATTACAGAGGCAGTATCCTATTATATACAACAAATCAGAGTAAGTTTCTCCTTAACTTACGCACATTGATTTTAATAAATTAATTCCCATGATCATGCCATAATTATATTCTATAATCATGCTACCAATTAAGTCCTCCAATCACTCCTTCAATCAAGATACCAACTAAGTCCTCCAATCACTCCTTCAATCAAGATCGTATTTCTTCAGAAACTTATGTACTCTATTCAATCTGTCCCCCACCATGTTAAAATATGGGGCAGAGAGAAGTTATCCTAAAAGATTAATAAACAGTTAATATAATTTTCAAAAGTACAAGTGAGGTCATAAGTGAAATAATATGAAAATTTTCATGGAGGCACAACTGTTGCTTGGAAAGGCTCCCACAGTGAGCGGGGTCAGGGACAGATAGGATATACATAGACCTTACCCCACATAAAATGTGGAGGTTGTTTGCTTGAACCTGTGACCTTTTGATTGCACCCCTGCAACTCTACCATTGGGCCACATGCTTGCCTGCATACAAAAAAAATAATTAGAAAAAAATGGTGCCTGAACCCATATATGTTCAATTTAGTTCTACGTCTATTTGGTAAAATACTATTGAACACAATTATCGTTACAAATTTGAATTCAATCTCTCTATTTGTTGGATTTTATGAATAATTAACATGCTAATGGAATTAAATTGTTATCATTATAGTTAACAGTCTACAATATTAAATAGGTTAACTAGACCTTGTAGTTCTATTCAATGATCGTATGCTTCTCTACAACATTTTCCTTTGTCGATATTATTATTCTTTGGTTAGATGCATGTAAAACATTTCTAGACAGAACTTTCAATGTAATATGGAAATATTATGCCGACCTTAGAGTGAAATTCACTATTATGTGTTTGTGCTTTTGAAAATTTTACACTGGTTCCAAACAAGTTTAGACCATGTCAAATGAGAGAGTAAGAATCAGCATCATGAAGTGGTTGATTGCCTCCAACTACTTAAAATTCACGGTTTCTTGCTGCTACAGAATAGATATTTTTCTTGTTGAATATTCGTCTCTAGTAGATTGTTTGATTGGTAACTTAAAATACTTTTCGTTGAATAGATTGATGATATTTCTATTATGTGAGTTGGGAAAGATATGCGAATGCATTTCTGGCATGTGGGTACGTGGGCTGGGGAAGTAGGGTAAGTGAACCTTTCTTGGAGTTTTCTTGATTGCAGAGAATGTGACTAATCCAATCCCCCTCCATTCCACTTACCCACCTGCAAAAATTGTTTCTCCAAACTGGTTGAGAATTCAGGGGAAGTAGTTTTATAAGATTTCACATTCCAATTTGGTCCCCTAACTGGTACTTTATAATATCACTAGCAAACATGTGGCCCAGTGGTAAAGTTGTACGGTGCAACCTAGAGGTCACATGTTATCCATATATTATGTGGGGGTAAGATCTGCGTACATATTGCCTGTCTCCTACCCCGCCTACTGCGGGAGCCTTGTGCATGGGTGGTGATGTTGTTTACCTCCATTATGATATATTTCCATTATAAAACCTCCCTTCCGAACTAGTTTTTTCCTCTTCAAGATCCATATTACTACTTTTGTGTGCTAGATTGCCAGCTTACCTTGTTGGGAATATATGTAGAAACCTCCCTCATTAAAAAGGTTATAATAGTTGTGTATGCAAGTGACTTACATGTTTATTGACCACATGTGAAATAATTCACATTTCTTCCACTTTGGCTACAGATGAAAATTGTATAAGTTGACTTTTTAACTTGTCTTCTTTTAGAGCATTGATGCGCTTCCACACTTTGAAGATGGAAGAAATAAATAAAATTATAAGGGAATTGTGGCAACAAACGTACCGAGGACAGGATATAGATTATATATGTATTCATTCGGATTCAGAAGGTGCTGGGAGCCGTTCCTACAGCTACAGGGTATGAGGAATGTGTAGTATATCTATCTTAATTTCTAGCAGTTGCTCCTTTCTTGTTTTACTATCTTCTATTGGATTCATTACAGGTTCTCATGCAGACTGGTGATGCAGAGCTAGAAATGAGAGGAAGGTGCAGCGCTGGTCAAAAGGTGGGCTATTACTGAACCCATTAATACATGCTTACCCTTTTTCCCATTCTCCTTTTTCCCTGTAATAAAAGATGCTACATGCAAAAGATGATGTTTCCACTGGGTATGAACCTCATAAACAGCCTCTCTTCACTGCATTGGTAAGGCCATGCATCTGCCTTTCCCTGGTCATGCCATCACTGCAAAGCTTTCGTTTCCCTTCAAAAGATGCCGTACATGTGTTGCTTACGTGAATGAGAAAACTATTTTCCGTTATGATCTGCTTGCAGGTCCTTGCTTCCCTAATTATTCGGTTGGCATTAGCCGAGACATTTTGCCTGAATTGTGGAATACTAGCTTTAGATGAACCAACCACTAACTTGGATGGCCCAAATGCTGAGAGTCTTGCGACGGCACTCCTTAGGTATGAGCTGCCAAATCTTGTGTTTAGAACTTGTTTGACAGAGTATAATTATGTGATATTTTGCCTTCTAACACCTCCAGAATCATGGAAGATAGAAAGGGACAGGAGAATTTTCAGCTTATAGTAATTACTCATGATGAACGTTTTGCTCAGCTAATTGGACAGCGGCAGCATGCGGAAAGATATTATAGAGTTTCAAAAGATGACCAGTAATCATTTTTCTCACCCTCTTGTTTTATTTTAAAGTTTTCCTTCTTTTCATTTTCTTGTCTCGGTGTATTATTTAGTTTTCTTCCAGTAAATTGTGTATTATTTATATTTTCAGTCAGCACAGTATTATTGAAGCTCAGGAGATATTTGATTGAGATGTTCTAAATGAGTCATATTCCGTGTCGCCGCTCATTCGGATGAAGGCAGCATATCAAAGATTTGATGGGCAGGACATGATTCCAGAGGTAAAGTCAGAGTACATGTAAATCGATATGCTATCTGGTTAGAGCTGTATCAATTTTTTTTTTTTAAATCAAAATTTCCTTGAGGAACTGTTTGTGCTTAACAATGGTGGATCTTCAAGAATGCTCTGTTTTGTTCAGCCCGACTCTGGCCATTTCTGGGTCTTGTGGGATCTCGTTCATTTTCAGAGATGCAAAACATGAATCTCTAAGGTTGAAAACGTAATCATCCGATGCAAAGTTGATGTTAATATTTCATCATGTATTGAATAGCTCGTCTTTAATCGTATCTGGCATTAAGCCGACGGATAGACTTCAAGCACTGAGTTTGCTCTTCATTTTTTTTTTCCCTTTTGGAAAAGAAACTGGACTCTGCATTAAACAGAAAGTTTATCCGCAGTTACATAGTGCTGAATAGGAGGACTATCTTCGATAAACAAGCCATCTGCAGAAAGAGAGTTTTCCAAGTTTGATAGACAGAAAACCAATGGAGAGTGCAAATTCAAGGCCACGGCCATGGTCATAGAGGATGCCCCAGCCTCGGCATGGAAGGTAACCTACACCCTAAAAAGCACTGAGTTTGCTATGATTTCAGAAAATAACATTTTAAGGCAATTAACGGTCAGATTACTTACCCATTTTAGGGTTCAAATCATAAATGCAAGGGAAAAAAAAATTGGCGTGTTAAGTAAAAGATCCGAGGCTTTCATAATTAGTATGAAAATCGTTACACCAATTTTTGCAAGATTGTTATTGGACTCATAAAAATCAAAAAATTGTTTTTGGACTCGTTAAAATACAAAAAAGGTTATGGAAAATAATTAATAACAAGATGAAAATAAAATTAATAAAATTGTAAATATATATATTGTTAGTGTAAGTCGTGTTATCAGTCACTATCCACCCGCAACAGATTTTTTTCTTGCTGTGACGAATTCCGTTAGAAGGGCATTCCAGTCATTTCAGCTACCCACTACACCACTCCAATTTCCCGCCTTTTGCACTCTTTCACCCTCTCTCTCTCCATCTACAATCTTCGCTAACACGCAACCATTTTTCTTCTCCATCTCTCTGAGAATTCACTCGAATTGGGAGATTGAAGATGGTGATGGTGATCACGAAGGTTATCAACAAGAAATGGATTTTGTTCGTTCTGTGTATCTCTATCATCATCTCTTTGAGGATTCCCATGAACCGACACAACTCCTCTTTCGACTTCCCCATTCCCTTCGACGAACCCCAAGATGATTACCTTCCCTCTTTGTATCTTGAAGATACTTCTGTGAGTGAAATCGGTCTTGAATACGATTTTTATCGTCAGTCTTGTCCACAAGCAGAGTCCATTGTCAGATCCTATATGGCTCGGATTTTTTCGGACCAAAATGACGTGTCCGCAGGGCTATTACGCCTCTTTTTCCATGATTGTTTCATAGAGGTACGGATCTTCGTAATCTTCTGACTAATTTCATGATATGGTTGCTGTTTGCGTTGTTACTACATGTGCTGTGGTTTCTTTGACTCCGATGATTTTTCATGCGTTCTAATCTTATTCTAGGTGTTATAACATCATATTTCGGTTTTGTTCTTCTTTATTTTGTGTTAAAATATGTTATGCTGTAATTGTTCTGCAATTTGTGACTTCTGAGGGTTCTAGCGTTTACGGATCTGTATGGTTGCCTGAAATCTAAGCGGCACACTTTAGTTCTTTAGGGAAATCCTAAAGGAGGTGGATGATGGAAACATGGATTCAAGTTCATATATGATATATCTTATAAACTTTGAAGTAACATAAAGACTTGAGATAGTCAACTGCATGATTCGATAACATAGCAAGATGTCTGGAACTGAAGACAGGAGCGGATAAAATGGTGTTCTCATGGTAAAATTGAGACTCATCTTCTCCCTGACCCCCATATAGACACATCCTGACAAGGGGCTGGATTGAATTTCCGGTGTATAAGGTTGAGCAGACTTACAGGAGATTTGGTAGTCCTAATTTCCATGTTCGAACGCCCCAACATCCTATTACCTCTATAAATCCTACTTTTATGTATGAAGCCACCACGATCCAATCACATCGATGTTGCACTAGATCAAAAGCACACAACACCATGAATTTCCTTTGAATTTGTTTACAACTCTAAGCTTGGTTCAGTTTTTGAAACTTACTTTTTGGTTTTGTCTTCTTGAAGAATTCGACGTAGTTTATATCCCATGTTCAAAGAAGAAAGGTAGAACTAAGTAGGAAAAGCTCAGTTTGTTGCTACATTCGTATGTAACATGATTGTGCACTTCTTGCATCAGGATGTGACAAATCATGTTCAAGTTCAAAAAAAATATTTTTCTTATAGTTTGACTTGGAATAAAAAAAGAAGAAGAATTGTTAGTATTTTTGGAACTGAAATCTAGATTCTCAGTGCTTCCTTGTTTAATACTTCAGCCTTGATTAGGTTATTTTCTGATATTGTTTTTTTACCTGAAAGGAGAGCTTATCAGCTTCGTGTGAACACAAGATTTATGAAAATTCCTTTGATTATCTCCTCCTTTTTGCTATTATTGATGGAAATTCTGCAAGATTTTAACTGGCAATTCAACTGGCGCTGACATTTCATTTCCAGTAATTAACTGTGTCATAAAGTTTTGTTTCTATGGTGGATCAGGGTAACTTGATTTTGATCTTAGTTCCATGTGTTTATTTTAAATGAGAAGGTGTTACTCTTGATGGTGATTGTTTTCTTTCGAAAATGTGGTCTTCAGCACTAGCTCCTCCACCCTGCCTAGCTGCCACTCCCTTTGTATCCTTGCTATGTACTTTAATTCTTACCTTTACTGATTTTTAATGATGGGGGATTTATGTGATCAGGGATGTGATGCTTCGGTGCTATTGGATGACAGCAATGGCAACCAAAACCATGCCATTGAGCGGCAGGCTATTCCAAACAGATCCTTGAGGGGCTTTGACAAAATTGACATGATAAAGGAAGAGCTTGAAAAGGCTTGTCCAGGGATTGTCTCGTGTTCAGATATACTTGCTCTGGCCACTAGGGATGGCATTGTGCTGGTTTGCTCCTCTCGCTGCATTTGCAAAAATTTTTTCTTTGTTTTGTTCTTTTGGATGTTTAATTTTCTCATAGGCTTCGATTACTCTTCCTTCTGCAGTTATTGGTAAACTTCATTTTTTAAATCTGGTATTATATTACATCGATTATCCAGATTTTCAATTGTGTGAGACTGCACTTTAGGAGTCCCGACATTTTTTTAAAATCATTAGCATCAGAAAATATCTCTAGTTTATCTTTGTCCTGAAAATTAACCTTTCTTCGGAAGTATGGGAAACAGTATTAGGTTCTGCGGTGGTATGATCATTAACCCTTATGTGGATGCTAACTTGCTGAGAGATCTTATGGAAGCAACAGAAGAAAGTGATTCATGCTGATTTTAATCACCCGAGAGGGAGTAATGCTACATGTTAGGATGACAATGTTCTTTATGCTAACTTATTGAAAAATTTGCTCTGTCAAAGGTGATCTTGATCTTCTAAATAGTTCTATCAGGCTCATCCAATTGCAGATTTTTCATTTTCTTCTATCTAAATTTAGATGTTCAACAGTTCTAATCTTTTTGCTACTTAAATATCAATATGGAACCGTAGAAAGTGCTTTCCTACTTTAACTTACTACTATGTTAATTAACTACTCTCTCTATTTCCTATATCTTCTGTTGATTACTAAGAAGCTGAACAAAATTTTGGAAATAGTCAGGCTTCTACATTTCCTTTAATCTAAAAAGACTACGCTGAAGCTTGGATCTAGTAAGCTAGCTATCAAAGTTCAATTTATTTTTTGGGAAATCAAAACTTTCAACTTTACATGTTTAGCAACTTAATGAACAACAATTGTTATGCTGAATTAATGACTAGCTATTTTGGTCCACTGCCTTCAACATAGCTGGCACTGGTATTGCTTTTCTAATGAGAATGTATATTCCATGATATACAGGCTGGTGGCCCATTCTATCCAGTGTTTACGGGCAGAAGAGACAGTTTGCAATCCTTCTTCCGCGAAGCAGCTGCACAAATTCCAAGACCCAGTGATAATATTTCCCAAATACTCAATTTGTTTTCTCTCAGAGGTTTTGACGAAAGAGATACTGTGAGTCTTCTAGGTATCCGATTTTGAAACAATTTCTTAATTTTTTGTTGGAAAATATGTGATTCACTTCACCAAGTCAGATGCTTTATTTATTTCTCTTTTATTTTGGCAGGGGGTCATAATATTGGCAAAATAGGCTGCCAGTTCATTCAGGATCGTATCCACAACTTTTCAGGGACAGGGCTGCCAGACCCTTCTTTAGCTTCTGATTTCCGTAATGAGATTATAAATACCTGCGAAAATGATAAGAATAGCAGCACTGATGGATCTCTTTTTTCCATGAGATCAAGGCGAGCAGATGCATTTTCTCAGGGTTTATCATCTTCTATGTCTCTGGGAGCAGGTCTGGATTCCCATTATTTCCAAGGCTTGCTTAAGGGCAGAGGACTTCTATTTTCTGATCAGCAATTGATGGCTGATGACAGGACTGCGAGTTTGGTGAGAGCTTACGCTTCAGATGATGGATCAACATTTAGATTTGATTTTTCCCGAGCAATGGTGAAAATGTCAAACCTTGGCGTCTTGACTGATTCTCAAGGTGAAGTCCGAACCTTTTGTTCATTGCCTGTCCATAATTCTTAATTGTCACAAAACAAAAATTCTCAACTCTGATATTAAGTAGGACAATCACAGTTTCATACAGGACAATATTTTTGTGAGTTCTTAGCCTAAAAGTTTGTAACTGGCATGATTCTGATTGTTGGTAACTACGTTTTACTGTGAATGAAAGGTTGAAGTGTGGGCCGCTCCATTGGTTAAAAATGCAAAGTAACCAGTTAAGGATTGTCCATGTGTGAAGTTGTGCTGCTACTGAATCCTTTGCAGTGAGAGACCGTTAGGTAGATTATTTTGTGATGAAGCATTGCTTACGGATAATGCCCACTGAATTCTTTAGGTTGCCTAGAAACTTTTAGTATCGAACTGTATAATTCTCCGGTGCGGGACCTTCTCATCTCAGCGGTTTATTCTGACTAACTGTTGAGACGAGAGAACTTTTCACTTCTCTCCTTTCCATCTCCCTCCTCTTCCCGTGTTTCCAGCATCTTCTCTAGTTGGCCAAGTGGTGTGTTAGGTCAAGCACACCCTGAAAAATACTTTGGTGATGGTGGTTACTGGCGGCAGCGGGGTCGGGTGGCTGGATCGGGATCGTTCTTCGTCCGAGTGGTATACACCTTTCAGGCTTGATACTAGTCGGAATTCGGAAAGTTAGTGGTCAAGGTTTATGGGGTTTTGATCATGGTGGTTTGAGTTTCAATTTGGTGGGTCAGTTGTCGGAAACAATGGTCGGCCCGAAAGACAGAGACAAGAAGGAGAGAATGGTCTCGTATGTACGGTCCATAAATTTTCTCCGATACGAGCGTCCGTATGGACAACGGCTCTTATAACCCAAACATAAAAACACCTTCAAACACGAACACATGGAGCCTGCTGTTTTCTCCTATGAAAGAAAAATCAGTGGTACCATGCCAGTACAAGTTCAACATGTATTAGAAACAATCATGAGCGTCAGTGGTCCCTTTTCAAAGTACACACTACAGAGAAGCTTTTCAGTAGTTTTATTAACAAACACTGTAAACAGCACATCAGAGAGCATCACGAAACTCTGTTCATGGCGATTATATGAAATACTATTGAATATGGAGAATAGCAAGAGCACAAATTCAGGAGTGAGAGATTCAGGACATAATCAGTCGCGAGAAAACCAAATTAAAGATGAAATAACTGATGACAGAGTATTAGGAAGAGGAATAAACATACACCTCTAATTCATTTTCACCACCCACCCATATGCATTTCTGATATAATTATAAACTTACAATGCTATGGGCTTACATTCTAATAATGTGAAAGCCCTATGTCATGGGCTCAATTCTCTTTTAATCTATTTTCCTTGTTTAGCTTCCTCTGTCAGTAAAGCCCTAAATTGAAAGTTGCTTGGATCAATGGCTGCTCAGTGCTCCCCGCCTCTCCCTCTTGTTCGGACCTATCAGTGTAATGCGCAGGCTAAAAGCTAGTAATGGTTGAGAACTTAAGACTTGACATTGAAATGCAAGTAACATACATCAGTCTACCAAGAACCAGAGAGAATTCCTTCTGATCGTCATATCTCAGCAATATATATATTGCCATCAAAATTATTCAAAACTTTTACATCCATCCACCAAATCTAATTTTCCAATAAACCCATTGACCGCCTTGCTGGTGTAACTTTTTCACTTAAATAAACTCCAAAGAATGATAAAGCAATCACCAAAGGAAAGTGTCGAATTTCAATACCATTTAATTTCAAACACGTAACATACAAGACTATCAAATTTTACGTCGAGTCAAACTTGGAGTCCGTAAAGCATAAAGGCACTATGAGAAACCCTCATAAATAGTCATGTACTAAATAAACATAAGGAAAATATGGGAATACCTGAAAAATAGTCTTTTTTGTGCAACCACTTTCATGGTCAAAGGGAAAGCTGGTCCTTGTTCTTACCACTTCTGGTCATTCCATGGCTTGACCTTCTATCATCCTGGTCATCATATGGGTTTGCCCTGTAGGTAGAACTTGCCTCTTCGTTGTCAGAAAAGCCTGGTCTTTCGGTGAGGAACTGTTCCCAGAATACGTCATTTACTCGAACGGGAGCAGGTGGTGGCCCTTGGGTGCTATTGGAAATATCTTTTGAGGAAGGTAAGGTTGCATCCTCGTCATCTGCATTTCTGTTCTTCGGAAAAACTCTACCCTCAGCTTCTTTAGCATTTTCACCAAAAGAAGACTCTAGGGACTTGCCAATCCCCTGACCTAGCTGGGGCCCCCTAGATGAATTAGGAATTTGGTTGACTTGCAATGGAGAAAATGCTAAAGTTAAATTCAAGTGGCAGGACATATGGCCATCAACTTCTTCATTAAAACCCAGATTCGACTGCAAAGAATGTAGTTTTGTGCCTTCCGTTGCTGGCACCTTCTGCGGGAATGATTCATCCATTTTGAATGCAAATGATGCCCCAGTATCCGAAAGCTCTAAAGTTTCGGGTGCAAATGAAAGAGTTTCTGTTCTTGCCTGTGCATATTTTGGGTCTCCATCAGACACATTTCTCAGGGGACTCCCCCCATCTTCATTTGAACTTTGTGTGCTACGCGAGACCAAGTTAATGTCTGAAACAGCTGGTAATAATTCCAGTCTAAGCTTATTTGAAAAATCTTGATTAATGACACTCCCAAACTCGGGCCTAGAACTACTATCGTTGTCCAACAAACTGCTTTCTGGAATTGTCTTCGAGCATTTATCTTCTGGAAGTCGCCTTTTCTTAGTATATGCCAAATCATCCAAAGATTCAATTTTTTTGGCAAGTTGTTCAAGAAAAGCAGGGTTGTGGACAGCTTTCTCCAATGTAGTAAGCAAATTTACCTGCCTCTTTTCCACACTATCTGTCCGGTGTGTTAGATCATCCAATTGCTGCTTTGCAGCTTTTCGCCGTTGTACAGATGCTGCAACACGTGCCTCAAGGTCAGCTTTCTCGCGTGAAAGCCTCTCTATTTCTTCTTCAAAAGCTGCTCTTTCTGGATCCATCGAGGAACCTTGAGGATGGTTGTGGCCGTGACTGTGGCTGTGGCTGTGGCTGTGAATAGGCTTCCTTCGGTGGATATTCTTAAGCAGATGTTTCTGATCCTTTACAAAATCTTCATTAGAAAATTCCCATCTCTCAGGATCAATTTTTCTGAAACCCTGCCATCAAATCACACTACAACCTCAGTCATCAAAACTAGTATTTATAGACGGTAAAATAATCACAGCTAACGTAAATATCAGTGTTTTCAAATGGGAAAACGTAAGGCGATGCGTTATCGGCTCTACAAGACGAGGCGTAAGTATTGATGCGTTGAGGCATAAGTTTTTTGGGAAAATATTTTTTATACTAAAAATATATAAATATACAATATTTATATTAAATATAATTCTATATATGAAATATATGCATATTCATGTAAAAATCTATGGTACTAAAATAGTCCATGGTACTAAAAATGACAAAAACAAAAATGAATTCAAAGTCAAACAACTATGTATGAACTGTATCGTTTTAAATTTTAATAGGAAGAGATGTGGACTAGTAATAAGAGAAGCCCAATTGATTATCATGCAAGAAAGCAAGCCTAAGGCAAGACACTATCCTTCAGATAACACAACAAGGCTCCAAGCAAATAATGCCCTAAGTCCACTGAAGGAGATCCCAGAGAGATCGCGAAATCAGATCGCAGCTTGCAGGCTCCAAGCAAATAATGTCCTTCAGCTTGCAGGTGGGGACGTGGCTCCAAGTGAATCAATCCAGCTACTGTCGGGGGTGACTTGCAATGGTCAGTCGCAGCTCAGAGGTTGGAGGTGGCAGATCGGAAGTCAGAGGCTATTTCGATTTTCAATTCACTGCAGTAGATGGGTTTCAACTTACTACCTAACCTAACTTCTGGATTTGTTTTTTCTATTCCCAAAACCAGGCAAAACGATGTAGCATATTCATAAACCTGTGAAGCGTACGTTGCGCCACGCTTCAACGAATTACCGAATTTTACGTATTTCTTCAAAAATACATATGCTTAATTGGTTTCGTTTAATCAATACGCTTTGGTGCTTGTTCATGCCATTTTGCACCAATTCGCGCATTGAAACGCGCATCACAAACGCTCTTGAAAACACTGATAAATATATAACTCTTCTCGTTTTTCTTTAAAATTTTTATAGATTGATTAACAAACTAATGAAAGTCCATTAATCAATAAAAGAATTAAGAATAAAATCATGTAGAAATAGATATTTATCCAAGAAGAAAAAAAACGGAAAAGTAAATATTGATATTCAACCTATGTTGGACTCTGTTGACATTTCTTCCTAATTATCTATTTCAGTGGTTAATAAATAATAAGTTAAGGTAAGTCCTAAGGATACTATATTTCTTTTGTGCTCACTGCTCATATTGTTCGCTTTCATTAGATGACATGTAAATAAGGATATTAATGAGGTAACGACTATGCCATGGGGCTAATGAATGAGAAAAGCACCAAAAAGAGGGAAACCCTGGTACCTTAGCATGTATGCAAGAAAAAGTACTAATGTAAAGGGAACAGGACTAATATAAAGAACTATATTTCAAGGCAACCATAAAAGTTTATAAAAAATACAGCAACAATAAAAGACAGCAGCAATAAAGAAGCCAAGAAAAAACTTTCATTTTGCTCCACAAGAAAAAGAGTTTTCCAAGAAATTTTTTTCGAAACCTATCAATGGAAAACTATGCACCATTTACTAGTCTTAAAAGCAGCTTGATATGATTATACCATATGAAGTTGGGAGGGTTGGAGACAGGGGATGATTTGCAGCAAACCAAACAATATGACAACTAGCACATTTTTGGCATCTATTTGCTCAAAACTTGCATGTTTGTTTAATTAATTTCCAGCAGCAACAAAAAGACCCAAGGCAAGATACAATTGTAAGATATAGCTTCTGCCAAACGGTAATTAGCATCTAACACTCTCTCCATAATATATAGAAGTGTCTTGCCTTATGTTCTTTGTGCCTAAAAAAATAGAATTGGAATTGCATCTCCTGTCATGTTTTACTTTAACGAGAGATAGAGAGAGAGAATCCTACTCATTGAACGAAATTGTAATAAGCTTCACCAGAAAATAATTGATTTAATGTTCTTTGATTTAGCCGAAGTGAAAGGTGGCGAGACAATCTTGTAAAACCCCGACTCAGATTTACCAATTGATTATCATATTTGCCAGAACAAGTAAACAAAACTATACTGTGTACAGCAATTGGAAAAACTAAACACAAATATAAAAGGAAAATCTAAAGGAGCTTAAACTATCTAAATGAGGTTCCAATAACACAGAAATTACAATGGAACCAGAAGTGCATATGTTAGAAATCAGTGATAAAACTATAAGAAGGAATCAGATCAGCTATAAGGGAACCAAAATAATCTGCCCAGTCAGTGATTGGGATGTCGTCTTCTTAGCTGAAAAGCTACAGGAAATTAAAGGAAAACCAGAAAAAGAAAAGAAACATTTCTTCAGCAATCCAAGAGATTGAGAAGGAAGCAGCAGCTCAAATAAGTATACAGTGTTTGACAAGATAATATCCTTTATCAGCAATAAAAGCTAAACAAAAGAACACCAACCGCAATCCAGAACACACAGAACACAGAAGCAAAACCAAAACCAATTTATTGTTCCCATATCATATAATAGCATAAAAGAGAAAGACGAAGTGGAGGTGGAAATAGCTTACGTAAGTGTTCAATTGCCTAATGAAGCTTGAGAAGTTGTTGTGCTTGAAATAGGTAGGAAGGAGGAGGCGCGCGAACTCCGGAGGGTTCCAAACAACAAAGCTGTTCTTAGCAGAGCTCCACGACACAATCGCGTCTGTCGCCGAGTCGTCCACCATATCGTACGTCTTCATCAGGAAAGGCGCCGGCCCTCCTCCACCAGCTCCTGCTCCGGCTCCGCCGGAACTTGTACCTCCTTCCATTGATCTCGAATCGGGGATCGGATCGGCGTCGGAAGTATAAACAGTGGATGATAACAGGCGAACAGTTGGGTGAAATTTCGAATGGATTAAAATTAGGAAAACATAGGCGTGATGTAATCTGATTCATGGATTGACTTGTCAAAGAGTCTAGCCAATTTTCTCTTCAAGGAAAGTTTTTGGTGGGTTGGGTCCGTTTTGGAAGAAAATTTTCTTTATCGACCCAATGTCCAATGATATTATTATATTATATTTATTAAGGCTCCGTTTGAATGGGATGATAAGACTTTGTATAGTATCGAATTATCCTTTAATGAAATTATCGAATGTGATTTTTATACGATGTCTATCGTATAAGATTAAAACACCTCCAACTCATTTTTATTTTATACGGAGTGTTTAGTATAAGAAATAACATATTAAATGATAAAAAAAAAACTCACTCTCACTTTAATTTAGAAAAATCCAGACATATTATCACAAATCTTATACTATACAAATCTAATATCATATTCTTTCTTAACATCGGATATGATTAAATTATATATTAGATAGAAATATTATATTGTCCTATACATAGTCTCAAACGGAGCCTAAATGGATTATTTAAAGATAGTTATTATATTTTTGTGATTTTAATTATTTTAAAAGAGATTTACTAGCAAGTCATTTATGGTAAATAACACACTATGATGAATCCGTACAATGGAAATGAGAAGGGTTTCACGTGCTCTTTGGAAGATGTTCATATCCTTGAAGGCATGGTAAAAGGGAATATCAATTGCACTCTCAATGTCGATTAAGATCCATTTCACTGTGTAGTTGGCAATAATGGCTTCAATCAGTAGTGCATCATCATGAAGAATTTTGATGCCGTCACGGATGAGGTAATTATCTCCTTCATTTTTTTTCTATTTTTTCCTATCATTGAGATTTGAGAAGTGCCTTTTTTACAATGATTGAATAAATCCTACTCCCGTTGAGTGTGATTCTTATTTTGAGAAACATCCTAGTTTGGCTATGAAATAACCTCTATTAATCTTCCATTTGGAGAAAGATTCTTCTTAGGGAGTTATATTACGTTTCAGATTATAAAGTTCGTCACGCTTTATCCAGATAGCTACATTGGATATCTCGAGATACGGTATCCAAGATATCTGATGTATTGCCAACGAAGTGCACTATACCTCGGGTTTGTACCTCGGGTTTGATCGAAGTTACCTTGTTTGAAGTATGCCGAAGTATGTATTAAGTGCCAACTGGGTTGCCACGTGTCCATGATTGATGGAAGGATATTTTGGTATTATCAAAAGTCCCTTTAATTACACCTCAATTATAGGCTACACATGGCAATGTCACTATTTTCATATGGCATGGATTGCGACGTGACTCTTGGAGGGTTATCACGTGAAATGTTCACATTTCATTCCCCAGAGGCCAAAAGTAGGGTGTCGGCAGCAAAGCTCCCTCATACTTCCTTGTGCTAAGAAATAAATACAGCACGCAGTTCTAAGCAATGTTTTAAATACCGATACCGGAATCATATCGTTCATGCAACTGAGCAGTGTTTTAAATATCGGTATCGGAATCATTATCGTTCATACGGCTGAAAAAAATATATAGATATGTATTCATTTGAAGTAAAATAAAAAAAAAAATGAAGAGATCTGACTAAGTTTCTCCAACATATCCAGAAAATGTGTACTTGTAATCATCACCATCTGCAAAACCAACACTAGGATCCTTCCCCTCCCTAATAGTTCTCCTAACACTCTCAATTCTATCAAGAATTCCCCCGACTGCTACATCAAATGCATCTTCAAACCTCTCTAATCTTGAAATGGGATCTGCATACACCACTCTTGGAATCAAATTTATAACTTGCTCTCTCATACCCAAAACTCTTTCTCTATCCTCCCAAATATGCAGCAAAGTCTCATTGATCCCAGCTTTCCAGTCTTTCACATCTCTAACTGGAATGTACACAGAGTAGTCACTGTAATTCTTTGGTAAGTTCCATTTGTATTGTGCATATGCAGTACCAGGATGGAAAAACACTGGAATACAACCTGCCAAAATTGAGTCAAAAATTGATCTTCTAGTGTATGAATCCCCAGTTGGTTGCAAGCAGAACACTGAGCTTTGAAACAACTTCATCAAGTTAACTGGGTTATCGCAATCAGTAACACCATAATTGCAGTCCAACAATTTGCACAGTTTCTTGGAGGCTTTGCATTCTTCAATAATCTTACCTCTAACAGAGTTGTCAAGGTCAGGCCTTGGAGCACCTGCAAATGTGAACAAATATGGCCTCTTCTGGGTTCTCATTTTCTCCTGCCAAGCTTCAATTTCACTGTCCGTTTTCGGGTGAAAACAAGTTGGGTATGGAATTGCATAATCGTTGTCCCAAGAACTTGATTCAATTGACAACATTGACATGTTTTTGGATTCTGGTAAGAACCTAAGCTTGCTGCCCCAATCAGATTCGTCATCCGTTTGTCGCCTAAAATCCCATGAAATCCTTCCTGCAACCAAGAAATGATCCCTCCCCCACATCCTTCTCCACTCAGGCTTATCAATTAACCACTTCACCAGCTCTTTTGCAGATGAGTCTCTCACTGAAATGCTAACATTCCAGAGGTAGTGACTGATGTCAAGACCAGCATAGAATGGGACATAAACGGCTGAGGCAAATGAGGAATCATTTGTCAAACACTCATATCTCTTCATCCTGTTATGGAAAATTACTTCTAACAAGAACTGATTTGTTGAATACCAACTATTGTTCAGCAGAAACCCTTGTGAGTCTCCAATTTTGGAACCAAACCCAGAATTCACAAGGTACGGACACATGTTAGAGTTAGTGCCTCTTGTAATTGACTCGCAATTATCGAGAAATTCCTGGTTGAATCTACTTGGAAGGTCGTGAACATATATGTATCGACCAAAACAAGATCTGGGTTTGGTTTGGGTACCAATTGCAGGGCCAAAGAGACTTGTGGTGACATCGGTTTCGGTAGAAGTTAAAGCAGAGTAATCAAAGCAAACCAAAACAAGGCATGAAACGAAGGAGATGAGGACCACTAACCATAGCTGTTGATTGTTGCAGAGCTTCACAGAGATGGGTTTCTCCATTTGTTTCTTGAATGTTCACTACTGGTTCTCGTGACGGTGGATTGAAGGACATTTAGGAGTTGTGAGCGGGACACCGACTGGAGAGTTCAGAGTACCATAACTTCCGTTGCTTTGTTAGGAAAATTAAAGACAAATGTTTAATGGAATGGGGACAACTTTTCTTGATTCATGTCTTTTTGACCTAAAGAAAATCAATCATAGATTTAATAATAAGTAAATCTGTAAATATGTAGAACTAAATTATCATTGATTTTTTAACTTACCAACAACAACGTAACTCCGTTGACAATTGATTAGGTTAGGAAAAATTTGATTTCAATAATGAAAAATATATTTCTTAACATATGGGCTATGGTTGGGGGAATTACCGCAAATCTTATTATTTTTCAAAGACAATTGTATGGGTCAAAATGTGTATTGGGCTTGAGCCCACCAGAGGGCATGAGCCCTTGAGCCCAAAGCCTACGTGGTCATAGACCCACATGCAACTTTTGGATCAATGCGCCCAAAAGGCCCATTCAAAGCTTTCAGCCCAAGTAGATGGGCCTACGAAGCATTTGTCGCGAGACCAATAACTTGTGTCAGCCCGACCCTGAAATCCAAACATCATCATGTAAAGCACATCATCCAATACGGTGAATGTCAGACGTCCAATTACGTCTATAAATATAAATTAAATTTTTTTACCCCCATTTGAACCCATTACAAAGTAACTGAAGAAGTTATTGAACAACCTTATTATTACCCCATTCATTCCTTTTCTTTTGGGTATTACTTCGATTATTAGATATTCAACATATGGAAAATAAGTGGAAAGCTTTTCTCGGGTCATGCACATTCCACAAGGACACCTGAGTACGGATCAAAATATAAACTCTATTTGCTCCATGCAATTAGGATTTCAATAGGCATCCAAACCCTAATCACTTGGGGCTTAGTCACCAAACCCTTAACTTTACTGGAAAAAAAAGAGGTGCAAAGAGCTTTGATCTCCTCGACCAAACTGAGCAAGTTCTGATAGGAATTATTCAACATGAAGGATTTATTTATAAAACATACGAGGGACCGTTAACCTCTTCCTACATGGTAAACTCCGAGTACGCGAACCCCGTCATGCATATGAGGTTATTAAATCCAAATGTCAGAAGTGCAGTCACCTCCAGGATATCTCATCTCATGAGCTAAGGAAGGACCATCAGGTTCAGTTCCAAAGTCGACGAAGAAGTTGGGGTTTATCTTAAGACCACCTTTCACATTATCGACATCGATCTGCAACATGTGTGATCCCTTTTCCAAGATTTCAGGATAAAACTGGCGATCCCATGCGCTGAAGAGGGAGTTGGTGACGTACAGTCGCTTCCCATCTAAACTCAGTTGGATCATCTGAGGTCCCCCTTTCAAATGATTTCCCTGAGCATCGAATACAACACGACGAGTTACAGTCCACCAAGGTTTAATTCCTTAGTTTACTTGAACCTTTTCAAGGTTTTTTAATAACTAGCTACAATGTTATGGCTAACAAAAAAATATGGCAACAAAATGGGAAATTTCTATTGTTACAGGGGAAGTCATTCGAACCTGAACCGGTGGAACTTCAGACTGCCAGGTTGTACCATCTTCTTGCTCAGCCACTATAGGACTTCCCTTCTGAATCAGTCCACCAACCCAAACTTGGCCAGTCAATATGGGCCTTGCAGGGTCTTCAATGTTATACTGTCTAACATCTCCATGAAGCCAGTTCACGAAATATAGAAAACGGTCGTCAAGAGAGATCAAAAAATCAGTTATAAGACCAGGCATTTCTGGAAGTATCCAGTTTTGAACCTTCAATGGCTTAACTGATATTGCCACCTGCAGGAGAATATTAGAAGATCATAATCCATGGTATACTGCGGTGTCTTACAGAATGACAAACCATTTTTAACTCAATGTTAAATGCTAGCAGATGCATAAATATTTAGTTATTTCCAATCTATACCTCATGGCTCCATGATCCATCTTCGTTTTTGAAAAAACGCACCATGTTACTCGTTAAGGCACACCCAACAAACCCTGTATCTTTAGACGGATTATGCAGGAACCTTATCTGCAAACAGGATGACAAAATGCCCATAAAACGACGACCTTGAATAAAAGTACGGGAAGGGTGGGTGTTGAAGATTATAAATGAAGAACCAATATTCACAATGTCTCAATCGAGAGTAACAAGCAAGGTAGTTACTGAAAACTCAAGAAGAAGCTTCGCTGAAAACCAAATAAAAACTCAATCAATAAGAGTATAAGAATCTCCAGTATATAATGAAGAATGTCTTAATAAATTCAGCCTAACAATGGTTTGATGAAAAAGAAGTATTCAAATAAATTATTAGCGGAGGCCGGAGGGAATATGGTGTCTTAAATGATACTTGAGTCAGAAAAGTCATCATCAGTTTTAACTAACAAGACAGTATATTACTTTGAACTTACCTCAAGGGGTATTAGCCCTGTAGAACCAAGATCCAGTGTTTGTTTCAGTTCACCATCAGGCCAGCTATAAACAAACAGATGCCTCCCATACAAACCATCTGATACATGTTGAAGGTTGAAACCAGTCCTGAAAGCTGCAGGGGCTCCCCATGATGTGCTTATCATGGTCTTATGTCGAGGTTGGTACCAGAAATCATAGCCAAACAGAGGACTGTGCCCTGGTTTCTCCCACCTGATGCAAATGACGGAGCTTAAATGTTACAGAACAGAATAGCGATGGATAAACATATACCGTGCAACTGCATCTAGTCAATTTTCATACACCACATTATCAAACCATAATGCCATTCCCTTGAATTGTTGAAATAGATTCCATAAACTACTCATGAGTAACCACTAAAAGTTTATATTATAGCACAAGTGTAAACTGAATAACCAAAGAAGTATTAAAAATAGGAAATATAAACTCAATGTACGCATTGATGGTTAAAAAATGAGACGAATATCCAAACATAATAATTTAGATTAATGTGAGAGAAACACTTAACTACAGATTTTACAGAGTTGAAACTACCTTCCTTTAACATTGAATTCTGAGTCAAGGAGAAGAAATCCATTTCCTTCAGCATTTCCATCTTTATCTCCTAAGCATGACACCATTATATCTCCAGAAGCAAGACAATGAGCTGTGTGTGGATATGCTAATCCTGTCTTCTGTACAATAACTTCAGGCTCCACAACTTTATGCAAAGAGGGAGCTTTTGGATCCTTCTGAGTGTCAACAGCATATATGCGTCCAGATCTACATGCAAGAATTGAGTAAGATAGAAAAAAGTTAGTGAAGTTGAAACCTTTCTCTCTAGTTGACAACACTCCGTTTATTTGAGATAGCAGTTATGGAGAAATGACCATCCCATAGAACGAATTCAATAAACACGAACAAACTATTACTGCTAGAAGACATGTGAAAGTAGAGCAGGCTCACTTGCAATTTTCAGGTGGTCAAAAACACACACTTCAAAGTTCAAACTTCTGAATTGCACATTGACAAAGCATAGCAGGCTCTTAGTTGAGTATTTTTAGCAGTATTATTAACTATCATGCTAAGAATCGGCTCCATGAATAATGAAAGTTTCCCTAAATATCCCTCGATATCACTTCTCTACAAGATATAATAACAAAAAAAATGCATATTCTTATTTAGGATCACAACAAAAGAAGATCCCGGAATATGAAAATACAAAAATGGCTATCCTTACATCAGAGAAGGCAGGACAAGAAAACGTCTGTTAGCTGAAGGATCTCCATGGCAAGAGCTGCAAGAATTCCATCCTGAATGATGCAGTTCATCTCCAACATTTGGCATAGGTAGCCTGTGGATAACTTTAGAATAAGTAGATGAGTTTGGATCTACATCCACTGTGGCTAGGTAATCAGGCTTCTCTATTCCTGTTCCTGCAAACAATATCAATCATATTCAAACTCTTCATCAGTAATTTAGACGCTAAAAATAATACAAACGACAGAAATAAACAAATTTATAGGAAAATTAAAAATAAGTCTCTCATTGGAAAGTTTTGTTCCAATAAGGACACCCTTAAAAGTCTTATTCCATAAAATCCATATAGTTTGAATTAATATTCCAAAGAAAGACAAAAAGTCAAAATATATGATTTTATTGTCTAAAATACCCTTATCTTCACCTTCAAACATGACACATGCCTCTGCACATGATTCATCACTGCCGGAAGCTTCGTCATCACTGCCGGAAGCTTGTCTCCTCCTCTTGTGCCTTATTTGAGAGTTATATGACATTTTTTAGTGATTTTTCATTCGGATTTTTGTTTTGTTCGAATTAGATCTACTCATACACACCACAAGATATGTAGATCTTGTTGTTTTCCTTCGATCTGTCATCACATCATTATTTTCGACAGTATCTGTGGTGATTTTTTGGTTCTGATGTGAGATCTGCAGACTGCAGGTGATATATTATTTGTTTCGATTAATTTGATATCTGTCATAATGTTATGTATCTTGCTAAATGTTATATGTTTCGTTAAAATGTTATCTGTCCTTAATGAAATGTTATCTGTTTAAAGTTTCAAAATGACCAAAATCGATAACATATCAGAACAGATATAATATATGCAGATTCAGATTCGATTTCAGAAGAATATTGACAGATACGAAACATATATAATATTGAAAGATACAAAACAAATATAATATCATATAAGAAATAGATATAATATTTGAAGATTCAAATTCAATTTCAGATGGAAAAAAAAAAGTTTGAAAAAACAATAAAACCTCAAAGGTGATGCGCCTTGGTCTATGGAGTTGGTTGGAGGTGTTGATGGTCGCCGATGTTAGCCGTATTGGCCAGATCTAGCTCTTTTTCAAACGGTGACCATGATTTCACGAAGTTTTTTCGGCTACTCAAGTGATTTTCTACTATTGGTGATGACTGATCTTTAATCGGGCTAACCTAAAGCTTCATTTCGATAGTTCGTTCGTCGAAAATGATGGCCGGACGGCCAACTTCTGATATGGTGGCGCGAGGAAGAAGAATAAGGGAGGACATTTTGGTAAGTTGTTAGACTTTGTCCTTTTTTCTAAAGTTTTTTTTAGATTATCCTTGTTGTAATATAACTTTTAAGTTTTGTCCTCATGGATAAAAACCCCAAATTTATTCCCAAAAAATCAGTACTAACTTGGTTTCACAGTACCTCATCTTCTGAAATCTGATTTAAAGTTCAAATAACTTGCAGTATTGGCCAGAAAAACTGAAAATAAATGGGGTCCCAACTGTTTTTTTTTTGAAAGTGACGGAGGGATCATTTCCACATCCCAGAAAATCCCCACAAATAGTTATCAAATAACTAGAAGTATTCAATGAACTATACCCATCACAATAAAACATTAGGATTCAACAACCTAAATCTGTTAAGATCAAAACCCGTCTTGAGATCAATAAAAAGCACAAATCTACATTGAACCAGATAACCCATTAATCTTTAATTGATAAGAACAGGTACCTGAATAGACACAAGTGACATAGATAAGAGACTCTCTGGGGCCAGTCATGGCCTCAAGTGGAGTGGCATAACCTGGTCCCTTGTTGCAGCATCCATGGCTGTTGCGTTGCACAGACCCATGCTCTAAAACCACCATGTCCGTACCCATCTCGAGCTCACGCTTCAGAGTAATCAAACGATCACAAATTTTTGGTAAAGTCTACACCTTTGCTTGTCTGTATTTAGAATTGTTAAGTGGAAGAGAGGATTGTGTATAGTGAATGGTTTATTGTCTGTGTTCAATGTGTCCAGGTGTGATGTACAGAGAAACCTTGGCTGATTAATCAACGGTAATCCCCGACACGTGTCGGATAAACTTTGTAGTTTCTGGTTGTCCCACGGAATCGTCATGTCGGATCGTTGGCCCACACAAGAACGATCCACTGATCATGTATGGGCTTAGTATATGGGCTTATATTGGATCGACAATCAGGTCCAATAAGAAAGAAGTTAGTTCGATCCACTGATCATGTATGGGCTTAGTATATGGGCTTATATTGGATCGACAATCAGGTCCAATAAGAAAGAAGTTAGTTCGATCCACAGAGCGAACGAAGAGGAAGAAGACTAACGCTCTGATCGTCCAGTTCGTCTCTTAAGCCAATGCTCAAACCCTAATCAGGATCCCTCCAATGGCATCTTCTGCAACAGTTGCCGATTCGCCGGCCCCGCCGAACCCAGATAATATTCAGGTGCTCCCTTCTCTACTTCTCACTCACCCCAGAAAATTTGTTCTCTCCCGTTTGGATACCAAAAAAAAGTGCTTTTATTTATTTTTCAAGTCTTTGATTTTACGTTCCCTAGCAGTCGTTCTTCACGTGAATTTGAATTGTATATGATTATTATTTTTTATGTAACGTTTTGACTAAATGGATGGCACGTTTGCTCTTCTTTGCAGCCATTCTTTGTTATTCACAAAGCATTCTCACGGAAATCTAAGAAGAAATCACCTCGTGCTGGGAAAGCCAAGAGGAAGATTGATTTGTCTCCATTAGTATCTAAGAATGCTAAGAAAGCAGACGAGGAGAGTGTTGAAGAGTGTGATAGCATGCGAATGGAATATTTTGGGATCGTATGGTCAAAAATTGAGACAACCATTAAGGTTTGTTATTTTTTTATCTTTTCCTACTCTTTAAATTGGGATCGTATGGTCATAATTGTTGAATTTTTTATGCGGTTAACTGCAGAATGTTTTGAGGGACATGAACATTAATGTATTTAGTGACATTCATCATTGGGTTCGTGAGTCCTTCAATACTATTAGATCATCTGGACCACCCAGCTTAACTGAAGCAACTTGTTCGTTTCCCTTTGTAAAAGATACTACTTTGAAGAAGCTGTTCACTGGGCTGGTTCTGACAAGTAAGTTCTCGTCCAATGCATGATTTTGATTTGAGGTTTGGGTTATTTTGTATGCATCTAAATGGAGACAAAAGTAAGGCAAATGCATATGATGTGATTGAGATATAATTTACATCTCTGTTCCTTCTCTGTTACCATTTTTTTCTTTATGAGCGTGAACGAAGAACTAATGGCCATTTTTTTTATCATAATAGAGGCCGGCTTTGTATTTAAACCTTTTTGTGATAATAGCACTTGTGACTTGTAATATCACTTAGAATGTTAAGGGGTAAGTTCACATTACTCAAATGTTGTTAGCTTTTCCAATACTCCTAGGGCTCTCCTGATTTTGGGGAACATGGTAAATCAATTAGATGCTTACTGACAGAGAGGAAGGTGAATTAGAGAATGTTCATAACCTGTTGAGATTGATTTTTCTTGTTATTTTGTGGTCACTACTGCTTGCAATGTTAATCCTTGTTTGTGCTCCCCCTTTTCTTTACGTTCCTTTGTTTGTTGAGTGCAGCATATGTTCCTTGATATAGATTGTTTTATATATTTTGACAGGAAAATTTAGTGCTTCCTGTACTCTTTTTCCCAAAGGGATTTTTGATTGAATGCTTGTTTCCAGAGAATATGGAGTTTGTTGACGATCTGTTGACATTTGAAGATCTTGGCTTACACTTAAAATCTCATGGATGTCACGTGGCCAATCTTTCCTCGTTAGACTTTTTGGCAAAAAATGGAATTGGAGGCTGTTTAAGAAGTTTGTTGAGACAGTTTTTAATGGTTTCATTGGATGTAAGTATTAACATATGCCTAAGGGAACGTGTGTAAGTATGCAGGTGTGTGTGTGCGCTCTTGATTTTGGTATTCACACCGTTTTATATTTATTTATGTATGTACAATTTGTAGTTGTAAATATGTTTGTGTCCATCTGCATGTGTGCATGCGTATGTGGATTCCGCAAATGCATTATTTAAGTGGGCTAGTAAGTAAAAGTTCTGTACCTGATGTTCTTTTCTACTGCTGCTTTTGTGCAGGCTGCAGATATATCAATCTTAGCATCTTGGTACAGAGAGCATGATAAGTATAATAATCCAGTTGTTATAATAATAGATGATATGGAGCGATGTTGTGGATCCATCTTATCAGATTTCATTCTTATGTTGAGGTAATATGCATCTCTGATATTCTAAATGCTAGTTTCTTTTTTTGCCATCTTTTTGTTCATTTTTCTTCCTAGCATCTAAGGACCAGTGGACAACTTATTTCTTGTTGGATCTGCGTGTGTTGAGAATAAATCTTTACATTACATAATGTAGTATCTCTTTCCACTTGTTCAAGAAGAAAGGATTAATTTTATCTTTGGATCTTTGGGCTCAAATATTTCCACATCACAGTGGCTATTCTTGAACCAATTAAAAGGTGGTATGTGTCTGAATAGAGAAGCGAGCCCACTGTTTCCCTAAATTCTAGGAGTTAGAATTGTTATACATCCACGATTCTCATGACAATATCATTCAGGAATCGGTTCGTATTTTTGGTATGGCTAGTTTCATCTTTGCTTTTAACTTGTTCTTTTATTTCTGTTAGTGAATGGGCTATAAAGATTCCGGTCATTTTAATAATGGGCATCTCAACAATGCTTGATGCCCCAAGTAATGCGCTGACTTCAAATGCGCTACAACATTTATTCCCTTGCAAGTTTATTTTGGGAACTCCAGCTGAGAGAATGGATGCAGTTGTTGCGGCTGTTCTCGTTGGTCAGCCTTCTACGTTCAGTATTAGCCACAAGGTGGCAGCTTTTATGAGAAACTACTTTGTTAGCCAAGATGGGACATTAACTTCTTTTGTTAGAGCCTTAAAGGTATGTAGTTCACTAATCTGTTGGCGTTGATAATGGATACAAGTATGATTTTCAAACTTTTTCAGTTTCTTCAATTTTAAATCTTGCTTATGCTATGTTTTAAACTCTTTTTGCAGATAGCTTGTGTCCAGCACTTTTACGTGGAGCCTTTGAGCTTTGTACTTAGAGGATTTCTTCTTCAAGAAGATTGTCAGGTCAGATTCTCTGATGATTTCCGACCTTAGCTTGTTATGAATTTTGAAGTGCAATACATAGGTTATGCTTTGGTTTCCTATTTGCAGTGGCAGACATGCAAAAAAGCACAAAAATGTTATCTTATATGGCTATATTGGAATTACAGCTTTTCAACAATATTATGTCATAAACAATAGCACAAAAAAAAAACTATGTCATAATTTCTTCATTTTTGGAGAAATATAGTTCTTTATGGGTTGCTAGACACATTTATTTTGGCAATCCTCAGAAAGCATTTTACTTTTCTTGGAAAATATTAGTCACCACAGCATGACCATGTTAAGAATGATACACGAAGCTATCTCACTCTTTCCCTTTTATTATGTGCTTTTACTATTTGAGAAGCTCATAACTGGCCACTAAGTCTCTGTTAGTTTTCCACTTTACATAAATTTTTGAACTTTTTTGGAGTATTTTTTGGGAGGAGTGGTTTCTGGACTGTTGGTTAATGATTTTAGTTTTGATTCTATTGTATTTCCTCACCTGGTTTTCTTTTGTTACTTGTCTGGCCGCTGAAGGAGTTCCAAGTTGAGACAAATGGTTTACTACCAGAAACAATGCTTAAGAAGGCTTTTGACCTTCCATCTTGTGAAAGGTATTCTGAGAAATGTAATCACCATTTCTGTAATTGTCAAAAAATCCTGGATGCCAAAGCTGTTTGCTTATATCGAAAATTTCGTCCCTAGGAATAAAAAGGTTTCACAGACGAGTGAAAATTTGATTGATGGTTTGTCTGAACTTAAGAGATTGCAAAAGCTATGGAGCATTGTGGTTCTGGTGAGTCTCCAATCTGCTTTTGGTCATGCCAATATCAGCTATTAGATTTTCAATTTTCTAAGGTATCAATAAAAAATAAATAAATAAATAAATAAAATTATAAGGCATGGTTTTCTATCTATCCCATCTCCCCATCTTTTAGGAATTTAGAAAAACCACTTTTTAATCTAAAGCCTGCTTCTCCTAAAATAAAACCACTACAGCTGATGTTGTGACTGTAAAGTAAAAATGTGTTTTTTTCTCGACTTAAAGATGTTTCTTTAGATCTTGTGAAATTCATCAGAGACCACTCCAATAAACCAAATGATAAAATCCTTTTTTTTGTGTGTGTGTGTATTGTTGTCTCATCTACTACTTAGCGGGCTATTTCATTTTGAAACATACTCAGAGAAAAGAAATTCATCTACTTCAGAAAGTTATGCAAAGGTCTTCCTATATCACTGAGCAGAGTTCCTAGTTTGTATATTTTAGGCATACATGACCAACCAATTTAGTGGAAACATGTGCTATTTAGCTATTTGGAGGGAAAGATTATAAAACCATTCAGTGTGGATCAATGGCTGCTAATTTTCCTTTGGAAAACCTAGCACAGGGCAGCTTGGGACAAGATAAGAACTAAGAGTACATTTGGTTGCATCTTTGACTTGGGAATGGAATGGGGTGCATTACTGAGTTAAAAAACTCTTCTAAGCACAGGAATGGGAGTACTCATTCTGCCCGGAGTGGTCAACCTCGTTTTTGCCTGTAAATATTGTTTTGTTCACCATTCCATTCCCATTCCTCTCTAAATGAAAATGGCATTTTAATTTTCGTTCCCGTTCCTGTTCTTATTCCCCTCTCCATTCCCTTGGACAACCAAACGTACTGTAAAGAATCTGGTCTCACTCTTTTTATCTCTTAACAGTCACGACAATATTTGTGGCCTGAAATTTTTGTCTGATGACTTTTAGTTTTATGTTTGTCATCCTGGGATTACCTTTCGGATTATTGACACTAACTGTTGCAGTGCCTGTATGATGCCGCCAAGTATGGTAATATTCGACTTTTGGACATACTTTGTGAGGCACTGAATCCTGAATTGTACAACTCAAGGGGTACTGATGCTCAAGCGGAATCAGAAAAAGATTCTGGAAGATCTCCTTCTAATGGCTGTTTCATGGATAGGCAATATCCTAGCTCGAGAAAAGATGGTTTTATCAACAAGGTCGTTCGCATAGTGAAGTA
The DNA here is from genome assembly GCF_013401445.1 of Tripterygium wilfordii. Taxonomy (NCBI): domain Eukaryota; kingdom Viridiplantae; phylum Streptophyta; class Magnoliopsida; order Celastrales; family Celastraceae; genus Tripterygium; species Tripterygium wilfordii. The sequence goes on along the minus strand of NC_052244.1, from coordinate 14,884,269 downwards.
AGTAAAGCTATGTTGTAACTTTTGTGGTGAATGGTTTGTTCCATGTGAAATCCGGGCTTTGTAATCTAGTAATTGTACTGCTTACCTAAAAGTAAAACTCTTACGTGATTTCTTGGTAAATTGTGTTACCTTTGTATTTTAGTAGAATACTAAAGTTTGAATTCAATCAGGGATCTTCCAAGATCGCAGCTTTATAATTTGCTAAAGAGCTGGGAAGAACGTACTGCAGACATAATTGAGGTATGATCCTCATCTATAAGAATATTCCTTTGTTCTTTTCTTATTTCAAAGTGATGCATTTTTCTCCGTAGTTTAGTCTTTTGACTTTTGCAACCTCAAAAGGAGGAAAATACTTTGTAGAGTAATACAAACCTATGTTGAGGTGACATAAAGTTTATGTTTTTTTCTCTTGCAGATCCATGAAGATGTGAAGGAGTTGCTATTTACATTAAAAAGTGAGGAGCACAAGCGTCAGAAACAACGTTCAACTAGCGTATCCAAGTAACTTTGTATTTCATGTTTTATTTGTAATGTCAGGATTTATATTTTTATATATCTGTGTGTGTATTTGTAATGTCAGTTCTATAATCCATTTATTGAATGACTTCAAATGAAGATTTATGCCTTGATGAGTGAAAAGAAGAGAGAAGAAAAACTTCCCGAGCACAAGGCCTCTGCAGCAGTGGTAGGGTCCAGGAAACTCAGATCTATGCTGCCCTAGTTTGCATTATTGAGAGGCTATTTCTGTGGTTTGAGCCCATGTGATGGAGGAATGGTTTTAAGTTTCTAATATTGTGTTCAGGAAAAGTGGGGAGGAAACAATTTAAGGCCTAGTCGGCTGACCACAAAAAGATGTCCCTACTGGTGTGTGACTTTAATTAGCTTGAAGATTGATACATTCAGGAGAAAAAGAAAATAAAAAACAAATAGAAGCTTGAAGAATGGCAACATATAGTCATGTTACATGCAAATTGAGGTTATCAATCTGGGAGCATGTTGGACATTTTGGGAGTTTCTTGCTAAGGTGGAATTGGAAAGTTAGCTTATTAATCACAGATCTAAATTCTTTTCTGTTTCGTGCTATCAAATGTGTTTTTTCAAGGTTGAGCATTTGGCGCAATGTCGAAGTTGCTCCATTGTTATGTAGCATAGGTTCAAACTACAGAAATAGCCCCTCTGCATTGCAAGGTAAGGCTACATGCATCTACCCCTCCACATACTATGCTATGATGGCGGGAGATTTATGCACTGGGCCAGATTCTTTTTACTCCTAATGTATAGTTCCTGTGAAAGAATCTTAAGGAAACATATTCTGGATTGAAGGGAATGTGGATAGCGTGGACTGAGAATTGTGGTCAGAATTTCAATTGTGGTGTTACGATGTTTTTTCAGTTTTTTTTTTTTTAAAATCTTCGTCTTTTGCTTTTTAAAATTTCTCCTTTGAGTTCTCACAGGTTCCCTTTCTTCAAGAATTAGAATTTCTGATTTCTACAGGATCAGAAAATCGCACTTAACTTTCCAATCTATTACTGATGCCCAAAAACTGTTGACTGGCAGGCTGACACGACCTTCTAATATCTTATATCTATGTTTTATTGGATATGGTGGAATGCGTGCATCTTACTGGCTTCATCTCGACTAATTTAACTGACAGGAGGCATATATCTCGTGCCCAGTTGAATATGGAGAGGGACTCGCAGGTAACAAATGAGAAAGCTGCAACATTAATAGATCGCATGATTAGGTAAAACCTCACTGTCTTCTCTCCCGTTATAATGTTATCTTGAAGTTTGCTCTGTATTGATTTTGGCATAGAGACGATGGTTTTTTTATACTGAAATGTGTTCTTAGAATGTTGCCATAAATAACAACTTGCTACATTACAGCCAACCCTATAAGCTGCAATTTTTATTTTGTTAGTTACAGTGTGTAGCAGAAGTTTGATAATTTCATAAACATCAAACCCTAAAACACTCTCATGTTCCCGCTTCCTGTAAGCTTCTATGCTCATAAATGTTATTTTGTATTATGAATTTCAAATGTTAGTGTGATTATTTCTTTTCTTGAGATGTTTCTTTGGAATTATCTACTTCTTTAATTCACACATTTATCAGTCTCTCATATACTGAAATTTGTTGCGTTACTTTGCTTCCTGTGGTTGCAACCTAGAGGTCACAGGTTTTCGTCATGAAAACATAGTAACATACTCTTTACTTGTGGGGGTAAGGCTGCTTACATACTGCTCTTTGACAAGACTAGATCAACAAAAGAGAAAAAAGTCTCACTCTGCAGGTGGCTTTGAAAAAATGCTAACCCAGGATGCAAAATGCATTATACTTTTTCTTTTTTTTTTTCCCTGTTATGTTCATAGTTTGTACTTCTTGTAAAGACCTGAAGGAGGAGTATATATATCTTCAGTGTCTTAATTTTTCTTTTAAATGTAAATTAGTTTGAAACTTGATGACGGCCATGTTGGTCCTTGCATAATTACTTTTCTTTATTACAGGTATTTTTTTATCGACTTTTTCATATTATATTTACTCAAACTTCTGATGTATATTTACAAAACAGGGACTATATGCATCCTCTTGAATGTGTTCCGTTTCATGAAATTATTTGTTTCAAGAATGTTGACAAGCTTCAACTGGTATGCACGACACTTTTTCTTCTTATTATGTTCAGTAATTAAAATGGCACTCCAAAGATTATCATGATGTTCGAACTTGACCTTTGTTTCCACTTTCCAGTTTCTTCAAACAGAGACTCAACGTTTTGGCTGCATCTTGACAGGCTAGATATTCCTATGAATTAGATATCCAATTTTAATAACATGTTGCATTTATATGGAACATCTAATCCATAGGAATTACGCTTGCATTTTGCTTAGGAGAGAGTAGAGACTGTGCAGATGCACAGATCTCAATTATGCGGCAAATCGGCTATTGATTAGGGATTACTTTATTTCAATATATAAGGACTTTAGTATCAAACTTATTATAGCATTCATAGTTCTTCCAATTCTTTTAAAATTGAATAGACTGCCATTTTTGGTTCTTGACGTTTGAATCAATCCGGCCTCACAAATTTTTGGGCATGATAGGCTTTAGTTGGCGATCCAAGAAGAAGGATTCAGGTTGATCTTTTGGAATCGCACAAAATCCTCCAGTGTAATTGTTGCAACAGGAAGGGAAGTACCTTATTGCCATCCATGCATGATACATCGATCATGTAAGTAAAATCTGACCCTTTTTTTCTTTTGGAATTTTTGCTATAGCTATGGATGAACTCACGCGACATATCCAAGGTGAAATACCTTGGTGCATGTTGTCGTGGACGATATAGTTCCAGTGGACGAGATAATATTAAGAGTTAACTCAAAGTTAGAAATGTAGAAGCAAGGCTTAGAGTCTAAAGGATTTAAATTAAATAGGACTTCTATTCAAAAAAAAATTAAATAGGACTAAAACATAATGTATGAAATTTAAGTATAGTAAAAATAGACTAGTGAACAAACAAACGATTGAATTAGATAAGAGAGAAATAACAAAAAGTAACCTTTTTTTTTAAATACCTTGGTTCGATATTAAAAAATGGCAGAGACATTAGAGAATGTTGGGGGACAATGTTCAATACGACTCTGGTCTGGGTCTAAAGGACAGTAATGAGCTTATTATTCTTCTATACTTTTTTCTTCCCACGCCACCTCCTTTAACTTTAGTGTTAGTTTTTTATATCATGAAACTGATGTTCTATTAAGCACATATGTACGCGTGCTCTCCCTCAGTTTCCCAAGTAATATTTCCTTATGTGAGGTGATGGTTTTTTCCTACTTTATTTTTTTAATATACATTAAATGATCATCTACTATTGATTTTGCTTTCCATATCCTGGTTATGTTTTTTCCCCCAATATGGTTTGGGATAAAGGCTTTGATGAGTGATGCTGAAGAGTTTTTTGTGGCAGTTACTCGTTGTGATGATTCACCAGACTTCTGTTTTTTCTAGGTATAATCTGGCACAGGAGCACGGTGACCTGATCAATCTTCTAGACTGGTACCAATCTTTCAAATCAGTAGTTCTTTGTCCAGGTGTTAAGAGGAAACGCAAATCAAAGCAGAAATGCAAAGATATGAATGAACCTCAAAAACAGAGTGAAGTATCAATTCAGTATCCTGTTTGGTTGCATATTCTGCACCAAAAGTGCTATACATATGTGGCAATTGAAATGCAATGTAGGTGCATACATAGTTACTTCCACCACTTAGCATCAAATATAATTTATGAGGGCTGCCATTTTCTATTCCAGGCTCTAAGTTGAATTCTCTCCAACACTCAATTTCATGCAGAAATGTCATTGAAATCATATCTTTCCCAACTAGTTGTTCTTTGTCAATTAAACACACATGTTCCTGATTGTTCGTCATCCTAAACACGAAGCCTTCCTTGCCTTTCAGCCAATTTATGATATCTAAAATTTATTGGTTGCATTAAATCTTCTATGATGTGAACTCTTGTTCAAAATCTTGTTACGTTGCCTAAACGCGTTGAAGATGTGTCGAGTTTCAATATATTTGTAGTTCCTTTGCATTTTCTTTTCTGAAGATTTCTTCATTTCGACCTGTCTAATATATGTATCTTCATGAAGATCCTTAACCTTGTTTACAACAGAGCAAGATATTGCAGGGCAGTTACAGAACTCCAGATTACAGGGCTCCTTAGAATGCCAAGCAAAAGGCGGCCGGATTTTGCACAGAGAGTAGCCTTTGGATTATAATGCAAACTCCGGCTCTGGTTCACCTGACCTTCCCACCTTTAATGTTGCTGGTATTAGTGCAAGTTTCAATTGTATTTGTTTCTGTATCATGTGTATATAGGTCTATATTATATAAGTTGGATAAGAAAAACATATTGTAATTTTGAGATCTATATAGAAAATGTTACAGAAACCTTCAGTTAAGAAACAGACTGGCCAATTCTAATGTGTTTGTTGGCTAAATGGAAAAGGTCAATCAATTAAGCACACCGTTTTAAGCCGACCAGAATTAATAATTGGCGAATTAGCAAGACTAATAAATAGGTCACAGCTGTTGGAAGCAATTACTAACCTTTGTCTAATATAGGTCTTTGTCCTAGCGCGTTTATCTTCTCCCATTGGATTTCAACTCAGGTCTCAATTGATCCATGAAGATTGTAGGGTCTTTCATATGATCCGGGGTTTATCAATCAGTCGTTCAGTGTGTAATTAGGTGGGTTCCATGTTACCAAAAAACTAATAATTGGTTGTAATATCTTAATTAGCTGCTTTAATCATGCTTCCTAAAGAAATGAAAGAAATAGCATGTTATCATTAAATGGCAACAAATGTGAACATTCCAAGTGGGTTTGCACAAAACGGCTGGCACGTAGGGCTGACTTGAGATTAGCTTTTTAGTTAGTCATATCCTTCTATCATATTACATTTCTCTATGCATATTTTATAGTAGAGATTATAAGATATTTGTGTATGCATATTTTATGCCTTAATCACCCTCGACTTTGGTTCTAAGTTTTCTATAGAGAGTGATTTACGGAGTAAGACATAAATTTTTGGTACATTATGATATACGATTTTGTTTTTTGGTAATATACCACCTACCACCGATGTTAGTGCCACAATCAAATACTTTATTTTTCATGGTATAGTATTGCCACAATTAAATACTTGAATTTGTTACATGATCTTGGGATATTTTACAATTACGGTTTGGATCTTAAAAAATTAAATTGTAGCTGTTATTAATAAGGATTTAAAATTTAATTTTTGTTCAAAACTGACTTAAAAACATTTTAAAAAGAGGAATAGTGTTTTTTAAAAGTTTCCAACAATTTAAATTTTATTTTTTGAAACGGGAGGGGGATTCGAATCATACTCACCAGTGATATACACTGTTTTTATAACTCCAATTAATGACTCGGATAACAGGAAGCAGTTGAAAATAATCAATTTCCCACCAAATTGTTAATTCTAACAATAAATTAATAATTTTAGAAGAAATTAGTTCAACAATTATTGGACATGTGTTTGTTAAAACTGCCAACAAATATTCTAGTGAGGATGATAAATATCAAATTAGGGTTTTTCTTTTCTTCTTTTCAAGATCAAATAATAAAAACCTACAACTGGCACTCACCCTAGAAAAGGGTCCTGCTATTTAAACCCCCCTTTTTGCTATTTAGACCCCCATTGATTAGATAATTCTTGGTATTTGAGCCATGTTGATGGTTGATTGTCTCATTTATGTGTGTTACTTATTTAGAAATATAAAGTAAAGGTAATAATCATGGAGACTGACAGACAGTGATTAAGAGAGAGAAAGATCAAGAGAGAGTGAATTATCAATTGTTCAATATATACATATACATATACATACATACATACATACATATATATATATATATATATATATAACTGGAAATTATGTAAACAATTTAATTATTAAAAATAATATAATGATTTTTAAATTAATTAAAGATAATAATAAATTATAAATTACTTGATAAATTATCAATTTATTTGAATTTAATTTATTTATTATTTAATTTATCTTAGAAATTCAATCGTGGAACAACTAAGTATTGTCTAATGACAATATCCTACCAATAGGATACATACCGTATCCTATCATTATGCTACATATTGTATCATACCGGTAAGATACATAAGTATCCTATCACTAGGATACACACCCTATCCTACCGGTAGGATACATTAAGTATAGGATACAATATGTAGCATAGTGATAGGATACATACCGTCTCCTACCGGTGGGAAACATTAAGTATTCTATCACTATGCAGCATATTGTATCCTACCGGTAGGATACATTAAGTATCCTATCACTATGTAGTATCCTACCGGTAGGATACATAAATATCCTATCACTAGGATACATACCGTATACTACCGGTAGGATACATTAAGTATCCTATCACTATGCTACATATTGTATCTTACCGGTAGGATAGTCCTATAATCATCAAAAGGTGTCAATAAATGAGGGGTAATCTTGGAATAACATTAAATTATTGGGGACAATAATGAGAACAATTTCGAAATGCTCCAGAAAAGCTCCTTAAGAGTAGCATGTCAAAGTTGGATGAAAATGTTACATAAAAATCTCTCGAACTATGTGCTACTAATGGACGGTCTTACATAAAAAAATTTTACGTGCAAGTAATGGACGGTCTTATAATAAATTAATAATTGTTATAATAAATTAGTAATTATTATAATGAATTAATTATCCATTCTGAATAAATATTAAAGTAAATTAATAACTATTATAAATAATAAATTAACAATTCTTATAATAAATTAATATTTATTCATTTATAGTTGTAATAACTTATATATATGAAATAAATTATTTTTATTCATTAATAATAATTAATACAATCAAACAAAAATTTACACAGCTTAACCATTAACAACAGTAAAATTTTCACCAAACACCTCACAACTTATTAATTTAGTATAAGAATTATTTTGACAATACCTTATTATAAGAATGAGCCAAAGACCCATGGGAGACCTTCTGGAATAACTCGATTTTATGAGCTTCGGTCTCGTTCTCCCCATAAAGCCCGGTCTTATCTATCGCTAGCGTGGAGTGGGTTGAGTTGGCGGCTCGAGTTTAGTGCTAACCAACATGTATGATAGATATGTTGGGTTGAGGAATTCTTAGTTATCAAAAAATGTTATTAACTAATATATTCCATGAATAAGTGCTTCTTTAGTATGTATTAATGAGCATTTTAGGGTTACTATTTTTTTTTTGCATGGAAGAGTTTTCTTAGATTCATAATCTACAAATAAAAATAAGATTTCTGTGTTTAGGCCAAATCCGAACAAGTAAATATATAAACTTAGGTTTTGTTAGGTAACGATATGTGTTGGGTTCTATGTCATTAAAAATTATTCATTTAAGATATATATTGAAGTTCATAGTTTTCCAAAGAAAAAAAAACAAATGTTGTCGTCAAATATTTTTGTTTGCGTGTGTTTAACGTATCAAATTTATACCCATATCGAATATTCAAATAACAAATTTAAATGATGCCTTTTTCATTAAAAATGAAATATATATATATATATATATATATATATATATATTTCTTACGTTAATACATACATATATATATTTCTTACCTTAATATATATATATACACCCAAGTAGAGGTTACAAAACAGACAAGAGGAGAGAGAGGGATGGGGCAAATTCCAAGGCAGTAGGGGCGCAAGAGAGAGAGAGACTATGTCTGTGAGACTTTTCATTTACATCAAAATTCCAACATTTTTCTGACACAAAAGTAAAAGAACTGCTAGTTAGTATTAACAAAGAGTATGTCTTGTCACTTGTCAATGTCAAAGGGGTTTATCTAGCAAAAAGAGGGGTGTAAATAGTCTCGCCGCCTAGAAAATCCCTGTATAGCTATCAAAGATAGAGAAACCGAGTAAAATCCCAGTGGGTTTTTTTTCTCTCTCTGTACACCAATGGGTCACCGTAAAATTCTCGTCTTTTCTCTTCTCCTCCTCCTCCTCTCAATGTGGGACTCAGCCGCCGCCGCCGATGATAGCGACGCCATGGCCAAGCTCGCCTCCGCCCTCCAGCCTACCCCCACCGGCTGGTCCACCAAGGCTTCCTTAGCTTACTGCGGTTGGAAAAAAGAGGTCAAATGTGACTCCTCCAACAGGGTAACCGGCATTAATCTCGCTAATTACAAGCTCACCGGCACTCTGCCAGCGGAGCTGTCTACGATGTCCCAGCTCCAGTCACTCTCTCTCCAGGGAAACTCTCTCTCCGGAGAATTACCTTCCTTGGCGAATCTCACAAATCTGCAGACGGTTTATCTTGACGACAACAATTTCTCCTCCATTCCTACTGGTTGCTTCCAAGGTCTCTCTTCCTTGCAATCCCTCAGCCTTGGCGAGAATGGGAATCTTGCGCCGTGGCCGTTCCCTCAAGAGTTGACGGGGTCGTCGAGTCTCACCAATCTGGTTCTCAACAATGCTAGCTTGTATGGTACTATACCTGATATATTCGATTCCTTCTCCAATTTGCAGAATGTGAGGCTATCATACAACAATCTCACTGGGCCTCTGCCGCATTCGTTCGGAGGATCGGGGATTCAAAACCTATGGCTCAACAATCAGGCTACTGGCTTGTCTGGACCCATCGACGTGTTGTCGTCCATGTCGCAGTTGGTAACGGCGTGGCTGCATAAGAACCAGTTCACTGGTCCGATCCCGGACCTCACCAAATGCGAGAGCCTTTTCGATTTGCAGCTCCGTGACAATCTGCTCTCCGGGATCGTGCCTCAGTCGCTGATGAATCTTCCCAACTTGCAGAATGTGTCTCTATCCAACAACAAGTTGCAGGGTCCTTTTCCAGTGTTCCCTCCGAAAGTCACCACTGTGGAAATTACAGGAACCAATAACTTCTGTGCAGACAAAGGGGTTCCCTCCTGTGATCCGCAGGTTGAGACATTAATTGAGGTTGCTGGGGGTTTTGGGTACCCGATTACGCTGTCTGATTCTTGGGAAGGGAACAATGCATGTCAGGGCTGGGCTTTCGTTACCTGCGATTCCCAGGGGAGAGTCATCACAGTGAGTCTCGCAAATAAGCAACTCTCAGGGAGGATTTCTCCTGCAATTGGGAATCTCACGGCCCTCAAGAATCTGTATCTGCAGAATAATAACTTGACGGGTCCAATTCCAGATAGCTTGACTAAATTGGATCAGCTAGTCAATCTTGATGTCTCGAATAACAATCTCTTTGGGAAAATCCCAGTGTTTCCGACTGGTGTGAAGCTGATTAAAGAGGGTAATCCTCTGCTTGGGACTGATAGGAGCCCTGACGCTGGAGGAAGTCCAGATTCCAACAATGGCACCACACCAGCTGCAGGACCTAATGGTGCTAAAAACAGTTTATCAGGTGCTGTTATTGCTGGTGTTGTTATTGGTGTTGTGATTTTCATTGCTGTTATAATGTTTGTGCTGTATAACTACTGTGTCAAAAAGCGACCTGGTAAATTAGGGAGGGTGGAAAATAAGGAAGACGGCCAGGCAGCTGCTAAGAACGGCATGAATGGGACTGGTGGAGGTCGGACTGATTTGCAAAGCCAGAGCAGTGGTAATCACAGTGATCGTAATTTTTTTGATGGAGGAAATGTTGTAATTTCGATTGAAGTTTTACGACAGGTGACGAATAATTTCAGTGAGAATAACATTTTGGGTAGAGGAGGCTTTGGTGTGGTTTATAAAGGCGAATTGCATGATGGGACTCAAATCGCTGTGAAGAGAATGGAATCTACAGTTATGGGTACGAAAGGATTGAATGAGTTTCAGGCAGAGATTGCCGTGCTTTCTAAGGTTAGACATAGGCATTTGGTTGCGCTTTTGGGCTACTGTATAAATGGGAATGAGAGGCTTTTAGTATATGAGTACATGCCAAAAGGTACTTTAGGGCAACATTTGTTTGAATGGCGTGAGCTGGGATACTCTCCCCTGACTTGGAAGCAGAGGGTTACAATTGCACTGGATGTTGCACGCGGTGTGGAATACCTGCATGGGTTGGCACAACAAAGTTTCATCCACAGAGACTTAAAGCCTTCTAACATACTTCTTGGAGATGACTTGAGAGCTAAAGTTTCAGACTTTGGTTTGGTTAAAAATGCGCCTGATGGGAAGTATTCTGTTGAGACAAGATTGGCAGGAACATTCGGGTATCTTGCACCCGAGTATGCTGGTAAGTAAATAAGTTCATGTTTATTTATATGAGTCCTGTTAAAGAAAACTTCTTGTGCTTCATGTTACATGCAGATTCAATTGCTCCAATTTGTGCAGCCTTGATTTTTTAAATATACGGGAGAGTATTCGTTTAAGTAACTGTGGCAGTTGCATGGGATTAGTTTGCAATAAAAATGTTGGCTTAAGATTTCAGGGTAACATTTTAACTGTATAGATGTTCTCATCAGCTGGTCAAGACAGAATAACACTTTTCTAACATATCACCTTGATTGCTGAAAATTCAGTGTCTGCTGCCTTGCCATAGTGGGCTTCTGTGAGTGAGTTTCCCACACAAGTTTTAGCATTCTGAAGGAGAGGGGGCCAAAAGTGGCATAGAATTAGAACACCGCCTTCTTTGGTTTTATGGTTTCTCCTAGGCAGGCATTTATTGAAATAAAAAAGAACAATAGTCATCAGGACCATAAGGTTGATAGAATTTTTCTTATCTTTACCGTGGTTTTCCTTGATTAAATATGCAATCAATTCCCCTTGTATTTTTTTCCGGTCTCTTTTATTTTCTATGCTTTTCAGGGTTGATCAATAAAATTATTTTATTTTATTGCTTTGCTGCTGTCCATTTGTTGCATGTGATAACTACTTAGCTTGATTTTGCTCACCAGGACATCCATAATAAAAAAACTTGAATGTTAGATTATGAATCTTCTTTTTCTGATTAAATGAAGTGCATCCTTATTCCTTAGTTTTGCTGAATTAAATTAGGCTAATTGCTAAAAAATAAGTTAATTCCTTAAAGAAATAATTGGTATCTAGCTAAAATACTCCCCACCTCCCTCTATATATTCTAATTTTTATGCCTTTAGTTCCAAGTAAGCTTGATGCATTTGTCTGGTCCATCTTGATTCTGAATTGAATTTACTCGATCAACAAGTGGTTTGCACTTTGAATTTGCATATTAATTCAGTCTAGTTTATCTTTGACAGCTACTGGGAGGGTGACGACGAAAGTGGATGTGTATGCATTTGGAGTGGTTTTGATGGAGCTTATCACTGGTAGAAAAGCTTTGGATGACACCATGCCAGATGATCCTCACTTAGTCACGTGGTTCCGTAGGGCTCTAATTAACAAAGACAACTTTTCAAAGGCTATTGATGAATCTCTCAACTCTGATGAGGAGACAATGGCAAGCATCAGCAGAGTGTCTGAGCTTGCAGGTCATTGCACCGCTCGTGAGCCAAACCAGAGACCCGATATGGGGCATGCAGTCAACATTTTGGGTCCTCTGGTAGAGCAGTGGAAGCCTTCCAGCCAAGAAGATGATAGCTTTGTTGGCATTGACACTAACATGAGCCTTCCTCAAGCTGTTCAAATGTGGATGGCTGACGAAGGTACTTCCACAATGTATGATGCATCTTACACTCATACCCGGTCAAGCATTCCCTCAAAACCATCAGAGTTTAACACATTTTCTTCAACGGGCCGGTGATGAAGGCGAAAATCAACTTATTGCATGAGGTTCGACTCAGTGACTCAACCAAGTGTAGCATTGTTTTATTTCATATTTGAGTTCTTTGTCACAATCTTTGATTGTTAAAGCTGGAAAAAAGGAGAATTATCTGCTATTCTAAATTTTATAGCTAATCACTTGTTTTAGTCTTGATGAGGGCATTTTATGTTGTTTTCTGATCTGTTATTTATGAATATAAATATATATATTGCTCTCCTTTTGCATCATTGTTTATCTGGGTTTTTGTTTTTCTGCTCATTCATAGTCATATTTTTGAATGGTTTTTTTTTTTTCCTGTTTTCTTTTCAATTTTATGAAAAATAAGATGTTTAGCAGAGACATGAGCATGATGGTCTAAGAAGGACGGAAAGCTATTTCACACGGCTTTTTGTAAGGTAGGACCTTTTTCCTTTTTATTAAAAAAAACTGACTTTTTGCACTTCTGCACATGTTGATATATATATATATGTATATGTATATGTATAGATTGATGGTTTGGATACTTTTTAGCAAAAAAGAGAAATGATGTTAGATAGGTGCCCTGTCATAGCATAATGAAAATGAGCTGTTGCCAACACAACAAAATTAAGAAATATTCTTCTGCTGGTTGGAAATCTGTTTTTGTTAGCTGGTGATTGCCATTTTTATTTGGTTCTATCCATACGCAACGCGTTCTCTCACACTTTTTTAGTTTTTTTCTTTTAATCTTAAAACACTTTTGACTTCTTTACGGAAATACGGGGGGTGAAAGATTACAAGGAGAAGCACTAAATGAGTAAATTATTTAGAAATTAACTTCCTAATGGTAATAAGAAAATAGTTTGTTGTCTCATTACAGTTTTATTTGAGTCTCGTATATAAAATTTCTACGCTTGGTTTGTGCCTTATTGTGTAAAGTAGGCCCGTCTTTTCTACCAAATATGATGTCGACCGATCGATGGCTATTCTCAACAAATCAACATGGGATACGTGGTAAAAGTAGGGAGATTTTATGCTAATTTTTTATTCATGTTGTAGGGATTATGATAACATTTGTCTGAAATCTAGGATTATGATGTTGAAAATTAGGATATATTGTCCAAAAGAGTTAAAATCTTGGGATTTATCTTTGGAATCATTTTTTTTTCTAAAAAGATGAGGTTTGTTAGCAATAGTAAGAGATTTTAGCTGGATAAAATCAAAGCAGGTCAGAAGATTAAGGAATTTGATGCTGGATAAAATCAAAGCAGGCCAAAAAGATTAAGGAATGAATACCATATGTTTATTGGAAAGCGGGTCAAAAGATTAAGGAATGCCCATATGCTTACTGGAAAGCGGGTTAGAAGATCAACTGAGAACTCAATTTTATTTTTGACATACCACATAGAATTACGTTTGCGATTGGAATCGAACTTTGAACACATATGTTTAACTCAGTCGATTGTCAACCAAACCAACTCTCGTCGGTAATTGAGAACTCAAACTTAGCACTTCAGCCACTTAGACAAATGTAGTGGCCAAAAATGATCAGGCCCATTTTCCTTAGGTATGGCTCAAAGCCCATTAAACTCTTTAACTGATAATGTCCAAGGCCCAAATTTTATATCCATATCCACTAAGTACACATTTATTTTATTATTTCCCGCCAAGAACTCATCCCTCCAAGTTTTTTCGCGCCACAAAATACAGTGATCTCGATAGCTTTTCCCCAATCTCTCCCTCCAAATCCTCTCACTCTCTCCCTCTCCCTCTCCCCCTCTCAGACAGACAGACATGGAACAAGCGAATCAACGAAGCCATAGCTACTCAAAGAAACGGAAAGAACCGTCTGCCCCTGAAAACCCTTTCAGGGGAATCTTCACCCGCAGCCGATCACAGATCTACCTCCACTGCAATCGCTCCGGCAGGTTCCGGTCCGATTCTTCTTGCCATGGAACCCAATATTCAGATCTCTTCTGTTTGTTAGCTCTCAACAAAAAACGCAGAACAGCTCCCTGGAGCTCAGTCAAAGATCTCCGCCCCAGCAGGGTTTCTTCCACGGGTGAAGAAAATGAGGATGTAAAGGTTTTTGAGGGGAAGATTGAAGGATTTGGAGATGGGGTTTCTCGCAGTGCCGTGGATTTGCAACCTAAGACTTCCAATTCTGACTGCTTTGGCAAAGATGGTTCGATTGGAAAGGTTTTCGATGATTTGAAAGCGATTGGGGATATTGGGGAAGTTGAAATGGAGCAACAAGAAAATATTGAAGATAGATCTGTTGCTACAACGCCTCCTGATGCTGAGATCTTACGCAACAAAGTGGAATATGAATCACACAATACGGAACATGTGCATAGAAGCAACACTCAGAATGATGGGCACGGTGAAGAGGTTTTCGGTGGCGCTAATGACAAGCAAAATAGAGTTGATGGGCCGGTGAAATCAGTAAGAACCCTAAGATTGCTTAAATTTGCATTTGATTGTACTTGTTCATTGAAGATTGGTTTTAGTGTAATCGAATTTAATTCTATTTATTGAACTATGATTTCTGAACTAATGTATACTGGTATGGGTTTTCGACATAGATTCTTACTCGGGGTGTTCGGGGGAAACTGTTCAAAACTCCGGGCTCATTCAGCTATAGAAGACTACTACCTTACTTGATGGATATCTCAAAAGATAAACCCAGTAATTCCTCTGCTCCCGTCTTTTGTTCTTGTATGCAAACACACACACACAGTTATGTTGAAATCCAAATAATAATTGTACACAGTCAAGAATAAAACAGTGAAACTAAACTGGGTTGCTGTTGATCTCTATAGGTGTTCAGAAAATAGGACAGTCGGCTAGAATCGAGAGTGGTCTAGAACAAAAACTCTTTCAGCCTGTGTCTGCTTCCCAATCTCAAGTGATTAAAGAAAAACCAAACCCTGAGAATTCACCTGGAGAGAGTTGTGCTGATGATTTGCATGGTAATGAGTCACAATCAATATCTCTTTTAGGCATCACTGAATCTTCAATTCCAAACGGTTCAACCATTGATCTTTCTGACAATGCTGGGATCGAGAAAGTCAATGCAGGAGTTCCTAGTGAAATTCTTAACTCTGATAACTCAAGCATTGGTTCCCCTGTAGCATTGAAAAACACCAATTTAGACAGGTGTGATGAAAATAGTGTGAAATCTGATGATACCAAGCTTATGGAGACTCGAAAGTCTGAGTCACATGATAATAATTTTGCTTGCAAAACTCAAAATTTAGATCATATGGACAGTAGTCAGTCAAGCGAAGGTGGAGATGTCAGAGACTATTTTGATGATGCAAAGCAATCTGACGGGTCTAGAGTTATTAAGAAACATGATTGTGGAGCTCAGAATCAGTGTCATCCGGTGTCTAATGCACAAGGGGATGACAAGTTGAGGGGTGGCTGTGATGGCGATGGTAGCATATTAGATCAAATTGGGCGTTCAAATAAACAGATTTTCCAGACGACACCTCCAGGTGATGGTGTCTCTCTTCAATCAGAGTCAGAAAATCATGTTTTTGGGAATCCATTGACTAGAAATATTCACTGCAAAAATGTTTCGGTTCAGGATTCCAGAATCAGCTCCAGTCCTAAGTGCAAAATGGTAAGCTAATATCTTCCTCTGGATATAGAAAGTCTCTTAAACTGTTCTTAACCTTTTTTTTACTGTAAAAATGATTTAAAACCCTTGATGACAGATTAAGATGTTTGAGGTTCGAAGCTCATTCAACTACAGAAGATTGCTTCCGTTTCTGACAAACATTATTGAAGATGAATCTGGTGAGTACATGGTTTTCTCTTCATGACAACTATATGAAAATAAATGCACTGGGACCTTTCATGCAACTCAGCACATCAATGCATTGAAGTCAGCCTAACTCAAGAACTTTTGGCAGGTGCTTGCAGAGGTGGTACAAAAGTAGAGAAGATTTCAGAACAAAATCCACTCCCAAAATATTCAGCTTCTAATTCTGATGAAACGACCAATGAAGAATCTACTGGTGCTAGTGTTCTTCAAATGCCCAGGTTAAGTGACGGCATTTGTTCATCTATCAATCATCAGTCTGCGTTACCATTTCCTGAGCAGGTTATGAAATCCTCAAGTACTATCGAGTCACAAAGGGAACCAAATTTGCAAGTTAAGGAAACGACATCAAATGCAAATAAGAAGCTGGAGCCTGTGTCTGATAATGCAGATGTAACTCATGGATGTGGCATTCCATCCATTAGACGATACTCCTTTTCCAGTCAGGAATCCATGTCTAAAGAAGCAACTAGCATGGTACTAAATCAGTCATCACTTAGCTCTGAAATTGACTGCATGAAATGCATAACGAAATATACTAGTGGTGGAAAGCGAGTTAAATTTAGCAGCATTTCTCAGAAGTTTTCGCAAATTGAAGCCTCCGTTCCTTTAGGAGTTCCTTCTCTCCCCATCAGAAAGGGTATTCTTAAAAGAAATCCAAGAGGATGCAGAGGGATCTGCACTTGTTTAAACTGTGCTGCCTTCCGCCTCAATGCAAACAAAGCATTTGAGTTTTCAAGAAATCAGATGCAAGATGCAGAGGAAGTCACCCTAGAGTTGATCAGGGAGCTAAAGCACCTGCGAAATGTGCTGGAGAAATCTGCTTTCTACACAGATTATAATAGTGTTGCCAGTGCCAATCAGGTGAGTGTCGCAAATACTTTGTATCTATATCCTCATAACTCCATTCCTTGTAGTCAAATTACTGAAGTTTAGAATTGTTATTGCATTTTAAAACTTTGATTGATGTTTCCTTGAATTAATACCTCCTAGAGTTTTGTAGGATTCTTTTATTGTACATGCAGAGTTTAGAGTTTATCAAAACACTATAGCTTATCATACATACCCTGAGCCTATTATTAGCCATGCGGCTCAGCTGCACTCTGCCTTGTCCGCCCTTGGTAAATATTTTGACAGTAAAATGTTTTATTTTCTCAAGTATTACCAGAACTTGTAGCATAATTCTAAGCAATATAGCATTTCCAGATTTGTCATGTGTTGTTGGGGCTCGGGAGATGATATGGGAATTGGCTTTGTATTTGAAAAGTTTCAATTCTTGTCATTCATGATTTATTGTGCAGATTCTGTCATCCATCCATATATCATTTCCTATGATTTAAGTGGTAGTAAAGGAATTCATCCTAATTTTTTTTTTTTTTATTTTGTTGGAGTTAAGGTTAAAGAAGCTTGCAGAAATGCATCTAAAGTGGAAGAGGTGGCAATGAACCGCCTACGCCTAATGAATTATGAACTGAATGTACACTGCAGAATCCCAGTAAGCTTCTAGTCCTTACTATTATTCTGTATCATTTAATACAATGGTTTTCTTGTAAGAGTCTCTCTTCACTTTTCTTTTCCTCTGTGTTTCAAACATTCAATGAAGTTCACCTTATCTTCTTTCAGTGCGAAAAGCGACCAAAGGTGAGATTCGCCAACCAGGTTGAAGAATTTCTTCTCGCAAAGTCAGATTCCGAGCAATAACCTTGGCGCGGTAAAGAAAATGGTCAAAACACAGTGGAAGAGAAATGTAGAATTCTTGATGTGATCACAATCACTCAGTCTTTAGTCATGTTTGGCATCAAAAACAAATCTTTCTTTCCCACATTGCAGGAGAAAGGATTGCTCCTTGTGATTTACTGAACTTGTTTGTTTGTTTCAGGTGACAAAGAGGAACAAAAATAATCTTATATAACAATCTATTATGTTACATGGTCTCTACTCCCTAGTAGAATTGTTGTGTTTCATAGTCTCTACTAGGCAATATTTGTGGGATATTGATGAAATTATGTGTTTTTCAAAAGAAAATTATAAATATTAAATTAAAAATAAATGGGAATTCTCAATTCTTAAGGAAGATTTCTCTCTTTATAGGAGGAAATGAGAATTCTTAATTTAGGAGAAATTTGGTTTTTGTTGAAATTTTAAATCTAAAGAATTTTAACAACCACACGGAGGAGTTATTAGAAAAAAGAAAATTCTTGTTCATGGAAAATTGAATATAAACCATATCTAATAGCAATATAAACTATATCTAATAACAATCGGATTGATTTTAACAACCAAACATAGAAATTATTAGCAAAAAGGAAAATTCTTATTATGGAAAACCGGATTCCGAACCAAACCATGCCTAAAAGAAATCAAATCGGACCAGGATATAATGCATAGGCGCACTTTAGTGGCTGGACATCAAACGTGGGCATTCACAGCTGAACAAAAGTTCCGTTCCGTATGAAATTTTCACACTTGTTAAGACAATTTTACCCTTAATTCTGAGTCCCTGAAAATAAAAAAATGTAGAAAGTTTTGTATAAAATAGTAATTGTACCGGTATTTGTGTATTTGATAAGTCGCGCACATGGCGTACTGGTTTGTTGAAGCAGTAATCATCAGTGTCCCTCCTTTTTTTATTCCCCCCCAAGACCCTGCACTCAGTGAGCTTGACTTTTGCTTCTCCTCTAAATCCATGTTTTTCTTGCTTTTAGTTTTCCAAATTTTTGCTTGATAGTCTCTCTCTCTCACCGTTCTCCTTCTGCTTTACCCAAATCGAGATGGAATACCAAGATCAGAGAAAGAATCACCTTCCAGGTTAGTTTCATTTCTTGGGTTTCTAATGGTCATTTTCTTTTCTTTTGTTCCTTTTCGTTTCGTATGGGCCCTCTTGTTGGTGCCTTTTGTTCAATGTGAATGTTATTTTTCTGGGTTTTTCTTGTTGATTGAAATCCTGCAAGTTTACACTATTCTTTTTGTTTGTTTGTTTGTTTGTTTATTTATTTATTTGTTTTTCTTGTGGAATAGTATGTCTAGGTTATCTTTTATGGGCATTATTATTATAATTATGGTAATGGGGGTTGTATTGAATTTGTAGGGCATGAGAGCCATGGAGTTCATCTGTGTCACAAATGTGGATGGCCTTTTCCAAACCAACATCCTAGTGCAAGACACAGGCGTGCACACAAGAGGGTTTGTGGAACCCTTGAAGGTTATAAGTTGCTCGATGCGGAGGGGGCCATCCATTCTGATGATGAGCACCTCTCTGATGATGATCGCAAGACACCCAGTGAGAACTCTTTTGTTTTTTTCTACCCTTTTGTTTGGTTGATTAGGATTGCGTGTGTTAAATATTCTGAGAATCTTCTTCTTGTTGTGCCTTAAAATGTGTCTGTGCTGCCAATACTCTGTTGAATTGTTGGATTGTAGAACTCTGAAACACGAGCTACCGTAATTTTCTTGGTTTTTTGGTTATGGGAAATTTACATATTGATAAATTTGTCTTTATTAGGTCCCAAGTTCTTGGAGAGAGATGTCGTGGAGAAGGGCACTGTTGGAATTACAGAAGGATCAACTAGGCAAGGAGATGAAAAATCTTTGGAGACTGGTAGAGATCTGGCAGACAATGTGGAAAAGATCACTAAGAATGATCCCGAGATTGCACCATCGCTTAAGAATGGTACAGTTGCTGGTGAGTTTGTGATGAAACCAGATGATAGATTGTGTATGGTTGTATCTACATACTAATTTATGTATTGTTGATAATTATTTGGGTAGCTGAGAAAATCAACACTTATGATGAACTTTAGAACTGCTGCTCTTGCTCCTTTAGAATGATCAAATAGTTCATAAAATGATGGGTGCCTTTTGAAGTACGGTGTGAAGGCCCTGTATTGGTCAAGAGCCCTCGAATGATATTTGTAGTGTCCCATACTTATAGGTATATGGTAGAGCATGATTCATTTGGGCGATTGCATTATGTCTAGATTAGATTTAAGTTTCAGGTAGAAGAATCGATTCCTCAACACGAGGGTTTCATTAAATATAACAAAAAAATTGTAGCCAGTAACTGCGTTGCAAATGGAGCTTCAAATGGGATCTTATCTGGCAACTTGCATCTTTAAGTCGTCACAGCATGTTGTTTGGGTGGAAGTGATGATTACTTGCTGGTATGCATTTGCATTATATTATAGTCTCTTGTGTGTAATTTGTTGGATGTTCCTTCCTGGTTCTCTTTAAACATCAATATCACTGTAAGTTTACATAACTACATGTTCTTATCCATAACTTTGAGGGTATGTTCTTGTGGAGTTGTTTGGATGTTTCAAAGTTAGGGTTTGGAGGTGAATGGAAATGTAGGAGGAATTAAGAAATTTAAGAGGAATCCAGCTTAATAAGAAACTACATGTCTGCCTCTGATAAATCTCAAAATTGAGCTTCTGCACATATTCATGCTTCCCTCCCTGCATCAGTTGAAGGGAAATGCAATGGAAGGTTGTCAACCTTGTTCATGTAGAAGGAGGAGGTGAGCAAGATTTGTTTGTCATTGGAGATTTATAGGTATTTCCCTATCCTTCTAAAGTGCCAATTGGTGAACAACGTTTTTTATAAACTCTCCCTTCCCTGCCATCCAAACAGCTCCTCATGAACAAACTGCTACGCAAAAACAAACCCAGTAGCCAAAATCATATAAACTATGCCTGCATGTATTAATTTATATCGTGTTCAAGCAAGCTTGAATACCCTTTTTTGCAGTTCTTTCTTCTATCCTTTGTCTCCTGTCTTTATTGGATTTTTTTTCTTCTTTCTTTTGAGGAGCAATCTTTATCAGTTTGTAGAGTTTGGCACCCAATTAAAGTTTGAAGGAGGATTGCTTCTAATTAGTGCTCCACACAAACTACTAAGCTATTTTTTTCCCCCAATAAAGAGCAAAGTACAAATGTCACCTTAATTCAAGCATGATGGTTTTCAAGCTTTGATTGTCCATCAAAATTTTGATTGGCATATCTTTTATGACAGTTATTGCTGAATGGACTTAGGAATTGCAGTATCATATTTTCTTTATAATGAAAGTTTTTATACATGCGACTATAGATGTGTAACCGTGCTCGTGTCATTCAACCTACAGGCCATCTAGATGACAGCAGCAAAATGAAAAAACCTGAAATTCCAGAAAGCATGGCCATTCTGGCGGGTACTATTCCAAAAACAGAGGATCATATCTCAAGCTCTACCATCAATGCCGCAGTGTGTTCTTTGTCAGATAGTAGAAAAGAAGAATCTGCTAGTGAGGTTAGTGATGATAAAAGTTCTGCGTTTGGTGTAAAACCCATCATTTCCGAAACACCCAGAGATGTATCACAAGAATCTGATAATATAGGCGCTGATGCGGGTACTGCTAACTGCTCTGCGCTATATCTTGGAGAGGAGACCAATGCGAAGGAGAAGGAGCAGACTAATTTAGATAGGAACTACCCTGATGATTTGGTGTCTTTGACTGACAGTGCAGGTGAAACATCTGTCGCTGTGCCTGTGGTACAGAAGACAGAGGAAATAATTACAGATTTTGGGCCAGCTGATGAAATTCTTCAATTGAAAGAAGAACATACTGATGGCTTGGATACCAGTATGTCTATAAGTGAACTTTCCCATAAAGTTGATCATGTTGCACTTGGGAATTCTTCTATTGATGCATCTCAGATCAAGGATGCTGGTCAAGGAGTAGCCTTTGCCAGTTCTGGTCATTCAAGCAAGGATTCCAATGGAAAAGAAGATGACAATGAAAATGTATTTGTGCTTTCATTGCCTGATGATATAACCGTAGTAGACGAGGCTGAGAACATGATTAGGGGTTTAAGAGATATGAGTTCACATCAATCTCTAAACTTGGAGACATGTGAAATGATTACAGATCAGAAAGATGACGCTAAAGATTCTGTACCTAAGAGCGATTTTACTGATCTTCAATCATGCGATTTTAAAGAAAGTTCTGAATTCTCTGCTTCTGAAATGTCTATGTTTGAAAATGACCTTAAACAACAATGTGGGAGCAGTAAGCCTATTGAGGGAGAAGTGCCAGTTCAGAAAGATGACGCTAAAGATTCTGTACCTAAGAGTGATTTTACAGATCTTCAATCACGGGATTTTAATAAAAGTTCCGTATTCTCTGATTCTGAAAAGTCTGTGTTTGAAAATGACCTTAAACAACAATATGGGAGCAGTAAGCCTATTGAGGGAGAAGTGCATGTTCAGAAAGAAGATGATAGGCTTCAGATGAAGGTCACAACAAGTGAAACCCAGGTCTCAGGTGACTTAGAATCAGGTGTTTATGCACTGGTGACTGACAGACAAAAAGTCCAGGAAGTTTATCCTCCTGAAGATAAGAACCCTCATGATTACTGTAACCAGGAGAAAGCAATTGAAAAATCTGATGTAGATATTGATGACAATATTGGAAGAGTTGGAAAGGAAGATCATGCAGGAAGCACAATTATAACTGACTCTGCTACGAAATTTGTGTCAACACCTGAGGAAAATGTTTCACTAAAGGCTGAAGCAACACCGATTAGTCTTCATGAATATCAAATTGTCCCAGACGATGTATTGGATGTGTCCAGGATGAAGTTGAATGTAGATTGCTGTCATCTGAGTAAAGCCACGGATGTAGTACCGGCAGAATGTGTTGGTGGGACAACTGCAACTGAATCACATGAAGTCATGGATACTGAATTGTTACAGAGGGACACAAAAGGTCAAACTTTGAAAGGGCAACCAATTCCTCCTTCAGATGCCAAGTCATCTGTTCAAAATGCAGCCGCTGTTGCAGACAACTGCGACAGAGACTCTCGTGGGTGTGCCGGTGATATTAGATGTGAATCTTTACCTGGTGAATGTGTTGACAACTCTGTTAAACAGAAGTTTGGTACATCTACCCCTGATGTTTCCATTGACACAAGTAGCCAAACCGATAGTTTGGAAGGACACTGGGGGTCTGTTTCAGGTACATTCTTGTCTTTTCATGTGATGAAAAAGCAACTTCTTACATTACTGGAAACTACAAATCTTAGTTTAGTAGGTCTTCTGTATGACTGCCTTCTCTCGTTCATAAGGATTGTGAATTAGGAGCGTCCTTGCGCATTAATAACTGATTGGTATAGGATGTAACATCTTAGAAGATAACGTTTTACTTGATCTACGTGATAAAATCACTTGAACATTACCTATGTTTGTAAGTATCCTTATGTTTGTGAGTTGTTCTTCTGCATGTAACAGTGCTTTCCACCCAATCAGATATAACAGCCATCACTGAAACTGGACCTTTTACGTCAACTGATTTTCGAGCATCAGCTGAAGCAGTAACTGCTAGCTTGAAGAATTTACAAGTTACATCTGAGGGACAACGCTCTGATAAATCGGAAATTTTTGAGCCACCGTCTTTCATGACATTAGTTGAACCTAGAGGTTCCCATGTTCAGACGGTACAGAACTTGCCACATCCAGAAACTTCATCTCCACAATCGGGTTGGTTCCCGTCTCTCACTCATGTTGTGAATGAGTCACAAGGGAGGAAGAAGAATGAACAGATTATTGCCAAGGTAACGAACTGGAGCACCGGGAGGCAGCACGCACCTTTGAAGAGCCTTTTGAGTGAGGCCAAGGCTGAAACCAAACCAAAGTCACCAAATTTGAAGGAAAATCCAGGCATAGCTGCTACTCAGACAAAAGTGACCTCAGTTGTGGGTTCTAATCAACCAACCACCAAGCCTGCAGGCAAAGAAAGCAATTCTCCTCCAGATGTTAAGGGAGAGAAAAAGAAGGTCAAGGGGAGACCATACTGGGCACAATTTGTTTGCTGTTCATCTGTAGGCTCGAAGGCGTAATTTGGAAGATTGATTTGTTGAACTACTGAACTCTTGCAATACTGAATTATGATATGAGTATTTGCCTGTAATTTGTACTTAGATAGGGTGGTGGTGTTGGAAATATATTGTTCATATCTTCTGTTGCTTCACCACATCATTTTTATAGCTTTGTTGGTTTGCATTGTTTGGTTTTACACTTCTATGCTCTCGTTGAGGCAGGTTTCTTTATGTTAACGTCGAAGCTCAATAGAATTATGTAAAAGCTATTTTTTTTATCAACGAGATGGCTCGATTATGTGTGTCCAATATTGGATTTCAATGAGAGTCCTATGTGATTTCCTCTCCTCTAACGACCTCTTACACGTGGTTGATGACGTGGAAATTCAAAAAAAAAAATAACGATACAGTCGTGAAAGTATAGATTTTTTTTTTATTTTCAGCAATAATGCTTGCAGTTCGAGTCTCACTGATTTATTTATTTATTTTAAAAAGTTTTGAATTTTTTTTATTTCATATTTATGCCTTTCCCATTCTGCTAAAACCCTCCTTATCCCCCCATTCGTCGTCTGAAAGCATGGATTCCACAAACTATAATCCGCTCAAAAGTTTCTCGAAGTTCACGCAGACCTTGCAATTCAATCTTCATCAAACCCTCAACAACCTTCAGAACAACTGCGGTGCCATCCAAACCCAGTTTCACTCCGCCTTTTCGGACCTTCAAACCCACACAAAGCATGCATTTGACACCATAATCCCTCGTTTCAATCCCAATTCGCCCTTTCCAAGAAACGCAGCTTGGGCTAGGATTGGTGACGAAGCCAAAGGCTACGGCGAGCCTGTTACCCGATCCAGTGCAATCAGGTCAAATAGGTCCATTGAGGAGAGGCTGGCTGGCGTCCCTGTTTATGCGCTAAGCAATTCCGACCAGGAATTCGTGTTGGTTTCGGGGAGTTCTATAGGGACGTCTCTGGGTTTATTGTGTTTCAGGAAGGAAGATGCAGAGGCGCTTCTTGAGCAGATGAAGAGCATGGATCCTGAGATGCGGAGGGGAGGGTCTAAGGTTGTTGCTGTTTCATTGAGCAAGGTGGTTTTTTTGATTCATTGTTGAATTTTTCATTTTTTTTTGAGTTTCAGTATGTTTTAATTGGCTATGTTTGTGGTGCTTTGATAGGTTTGTCAGCTTAAGGTTGATGGAGTTGCATTTAGGCTAATACCAGACTCTGCAGAAATCAAGAACGCACTGATGGTGAGTAATTCACTCATTCTTAATGTCCCTTTCTTACCAACCTCGGAACACACACAGAGGAAGAAGAGTAAGATAGAGTGATTTGTTAACATATTAGACACATAAATATTTATTAATGGATCTTGTTTTTTTACTGCGATCTTATTCCTAATAGTGCAACCTCAAGTCCTTTTAATAGATATGATATATGCTTTTGTTTTTGACCATGATGATTGTGGAGCAGCTATTTACATCCCAAAGATACAGCTCAACATGGACGCAATAATTTGGTGGTTTTTAATTTATTCTCTTACTCTCTCTGGGTGTTTTAAAAAAAAATTCTTTTCTTTTTCTATTTGAAATATGGAATTCAATTCAATTACTTTTCATTTTGATGATCTGGCCACACAATTCTTCTTGCTTGAATCTATGTCAAAATTTATGGGACTTGTTTTATTTGACTTTTGCCTGTTATTTGGTAGGCTCTTTATTTAAAGATAATTTGGTCATTTTTGTACTCTTTGCATTGATGCTATGTATAACTGGGTGCTTGTTCTTCTTTGATGTCTTATCTTGCCACTTATTCTTGTAGATAGTGATCGCTAGTACTACATCACGGAAACCCTTCAATTGGCATTGGCCTACATTTTGGATTTGAGATTCCTTTCCAGTTACTAAGACACTCTTAAGTAGCTTTTACATTAGAAGAGTGCTTCTTTTTTCTTTTTAATGAAGTTTCTGAATTGTTTAATTGTCTGTATGATTGTTCTATTCATCTTATAATGTTCCTTTTCAATTTTCTTCAATGGAGGTTGCAAATATTCTATTTTATCGACTCATCATGGCTGATCTGTATATACTGAATTTATTTTTATGTCCGTTATGCAGGCGAGGCAAAAACTTGGTTTGTCTTCTGATGGTTTCTCTGGAATTCCAGTGTTCCAGGTTAAATCTTAAGCTTCTGCAAATTAATTACATTATCACAACTAAATTATATTGTTTGCTTGAGAGAAGAAGGAATGTGATAGAATCTATAGACAAATCAATTTCACGACTAAATGGATGATTTTGTGGGTAAGTAGATGAATGAAGCATTTACTATCTGATTCCATCGTATGTTAATAGCGGAAAGAAAAGAAGAAGAAAAAAAAAAGGCGATAGTGTGTTTGGCATTACCTCTATCTATGCTGTAATTTATAAGATCATTTTATGCGTTTTCCATAGGTTAGTAGAAAGCAATGGTACTACTTGGTTTACTTAGATCGATATCATATGTCAGCTCTAGTTGAATTTTTTTTCTTAATTAACTGGTAAAGATTATATTTAAAAAGAGAATTAAAATGACTCTGATGTCAGCTCAGTCTCCTACGATTATAGGATAAAACTTCACACATTCACACCCTCCTGATCTGGCAGTGGTTATGCAACAAAGGTATACAACATTTTGTTACCTTCCTCAACCCCACAAAATGCTTGACTATTGTTCAAAAATGTAAAGGAAAAGCAAAATGAAAATATGCCAATAGGTTCACTTGTTAGCAGAATTCTATGATTCAAAAGTTGGAAGGCTGTCTTTGTCATAAATGAATTAGATAATTAATTTACACTCACGCAAATGTTGTGTCTATATCCAATTACTTATCATGTCTAAAATCCAATTACTTATCATGAATTAGGACGTTTACTATTGCAATTAGAAATTAAATTTTGAGCTGAAACATGTGTTTTCGGCAAGTGTTACTCTAGAAGCGAGCTGTGTAGAGATCTTTTGTTTTCAATCTCATTGGATGGCATTTGTAAACAGGATAACTCTTTTACGTTCAGCAGATTTTTATATGATCCTGTCTGTTGCTCTAAGAGCCTATGAAAGAAGTACAATCAGCTTGATTCACTCTGCTGTCACTTACTCAGAGATAACGTGTTATGTGATTATAAATTTAACTTGATTTCTTTTCCATGGAGCTTCATCCTATTGTTTGCATGACTTCAATGCTTATGTTTTATATAATTGTCATTTCAGTCTAGGAGCCTGGTACTGAGAAGTCAAAACAAGAGCTATCGTCCAGTCTTCTTCAAGAAGGTGAGTTAAAGAAGTTGTACGACCCCATTTCTGTAATCTTGGCATAGAATATCATCTTCTTACTATATTGGTATTCTTCCAGGAGGATTTGGAAAGATCACTAGTAAGAGCTTCCCAGCAGCAGCGAAAGATAAATCCAGTCCTCAAACAAGGAGACATTGAGGTATTGTTCCATTGTCATTTGTAAGAAAAACCTTTGTTTTTGAGAAGGCAGAGTCATAACTTATCCTTCACTTTTAATTCCTGTAGGTAGCTGTTTTTGAGGAAATTATCAAGGGCATGCAGATGCAGGTAAGAACCATCCATATGAAAGTTTTATTTCTTCTTTTTCTCCCCTTTTTTCAAACTTGAAAATAACAATAAAAACTTTTATTGCAGGAGAGTTCTACCTTGAAATGGGATGATGTTGTCTTTATCCCTCCTGGTTTTGATGTCTCAATTGTTCCCAGTGAGCAATAATAGTACTTAAAAGGAGGTTCATTTTATGTTTCTGTTTTCAACCCTATTATTGCACCTTCTAATTGTCCGTACTTTTCACATAAAGGTTTAAGGTTATAAGTGGGATTGGAAATGTTGAAGCTAGAGATCTTGTAAATTGCTTAGCTATTGAACATGTTGATTTACAGCCGATTAGATGTTTTACAGTGTTATATTGGTATATATTTACGTACAAAATGCTCTTTAGGTTAGGAAAAAAAAAGACTAAACTAAAAAAAGAAAAAAAATCTTATTTTATTTATTGGGCAAAAGAGTACTTTTCATCCCTCAACTATTGGTCGGGTTTCATTTTCGTCCCTTAACTTTTTTTTTTCCCTTTTTCGTCCCCCAACTATGGGAAAGTACCTTGTTTATCCCTCGAATAAATCCGATCATTGAAAAATCTTACGTGGCATCATATTGTTCGTCAAATCAGATTTTTCCCAACTTCAATCTCACTTAAAAAGATGAAAATGATACTTTTCAATAGTTGAGGGACGCAAATGGGAGAAAAAAAAGTTTAGGGACAAAAATGAAACTCGTTTCATAGTTGAGGGATGAAAAATATCTTTTTGCCTTTATTTATTATTTTTATATGGCGGTGACCAAATAAAAATATTTGTTCTTTCGGGCTGTGGAGTTTGATTTTCTTGAGAATTTCTTTATTGAGAATTATCTAGGGTTTCTTCAACTTCTCTCGGAAGCGCCAAGGCAGGAAAACTTCCGTCAGCTTCTCTCTCCATTCTATTCGTCGACAGCCATGGCTGACCCTAACTGTATGTACATTATTATCTCTGTGTTTTGGCAATTTCTATCCGTATCTCTTTCTCTCGATATCTACGGGTGTTTATGGACTTACGAGCTTGATTTTTGATCTTGTGTTTTGTGTGATTTGCAGCAATGACTAGGTCCTTTCTTCAGGTGGCGGCGACAGAGGAGGTTGCTCCTCCGCTCAGAGTTGTTCAGATCGAGGGACTGGTACTGTCTCTCTCTCCCTCTCTTTATCTTTAGTTTTTTTGTAGGGTTAATGGATAAACTTTATAAAATCTATCTTGTTTTTTGTTTAGTTAGAGGGATGGGTAGGTTTCAAATACTTCATAATCGTATTTTTTTAGCATTCTAATTATGGATTGGCAATTCTTAATATTAACGATGCGTCTTCAGATTTTAATGGAACTTTGGTTTATCATTTTTGTGCGGAATTAGGGTTTAGCTACTAGTAATTGAAATGTTTTGGCTGCTCTTTGCATGATGAATATAGTAGTGCTTGGTTGAATATCTGCAGGTGCAACTTTGCTGATGTATTGTTTACTAATTATTGTTTAATAGGTCATATTAAAGATAATCAAACACTGCAAGGAGTTTTCACCCGCCTTAGTGACAGGGCAACTGCTTGGGCTAGATGTTGGCAGTGTTCTTGAAGTCACAAACTGTTTCCCCTTCCCGGTGTGGATAGGCATTTGCTTCATTTCTGATTGCTTTAGAAAAGCAACTTACTCTTGTCATTCTTCGCCCTTGCTAATAATGGACCTGTCCTTGCCATTGCAAAATGTTACAGGTCAGGGAAGAGGATGAGGAGATTGAGGCTGATGGTGCAAATTATCAGCTTGAAATGATGAGATGTTTGAGAGAGGTTAATGTTGACAACAACACTGTTGGGTGGTGAGTTTTTTTTTTTTTTTTATGCTTTTCTTTTTTTAATGGGAATTGTTGTGTCTTTGACCGTAGAAATGCAGAAAAAGGGATAATGGATGTAACCACCCCCTTCCCTCTTTTTCTGAACTCCTGTTCTGGAAAAAAAAATATTTGCTTGGCCTGTTATTATTCTGATACTGGAAAGATGTCTTCCCTTCTTTTTAGTCCCTGTGACGCATTATATGATTGGAAAATGGTATATGAGCTCTATTGAGGACTTGTCATTGATCTCACAATTCTATGTTTAATGGAGTATATGTTGTTCTATTGTCCTTCAACATGATTGTGTTATTTGACCTTTTGTGGATGAACTTTTGCTTAAATATATTCCAGGTACCAGTCAACGTTGCTTGGCTCTTTTCAGACGGTGGAATTGATTGAAACCTTCATGAATTACCAGGTACTAGTTTTTGGAATTACTGCTTCGGCTGCATTCTATGTCAGTATAAATATATAGGAAAATGACCAACTTCTTAAGAGTAACTTTTGCATTATTAAAATATTTTCAGTGTGCTATATATTATGGCTGGGAAATTGGATAGTGGAAAGTAGATTGTGGTTGAAATTTTCAATGTTAAGGAGTGGCAAGTTTTCACCAGTTATGGGAAATGGTTTGTTGATTTTGGTTTTTCTCTTTCATAGATTTTGCTGAGTTGCAGCTCCTTCTAGCATTATTTATTTTGGTTCCTGGTCCTCTGCATATTTGACAAACTTTAAATATGATGTTAACAGCAGTAGTAATTGCAAATGAGTGAAAACGAGTATTAATCTGCATCATAACTTGTATATTATTACTTTTTCTTGTTTGGGCATTTTTTTCTTCATCACTTGTTCTCTTTGATTAATGGTAGATCTTTTTAATGAAGATGCATTTTTTTATGGGTGGTTGCAGGAAAATATCAGACGTTGTGTGTGCATCATATATGATCCTTCAAGGTCCAATCAAGGGGTCCTAGCTCTCAAAGCTTTAAAGCTTTCTGATTCTTTCATGGAGCTTTACCGTAGTAACAATTTTACTGGAGAGAAGTAGGGCTTATTCCTGCTGTAAAGATTATTATTTCGATACCAGTTATCTGAAATATTCTCATTTTGGCTTCGTTTTGCTTCAACAGGTTGAGAGAGAAAAATTTATCATGGGTGGATATTTTTGAGGAAATTCCTGTAAAGTTCTTCATCTTTTGTTTCTTTATCTTAATCAAGATATTTCATTTGCTTTACATCTTTGAAGATATTTTTTCAGGACTCACTTTGGGTCTTGCTAATCAATTCATGAACTTTAAGCTGAAACTGGCAAGCAGTTAATAGTCTTGAAGCATTTGTTTGGACACCTGTTCCATAATCCTCTCCTTCTTTCTTTGATTGATCCCCATGAACATGGATTATACAGTTGAATAAAGTGGAAAGTCTTGTGATGCATAGTAGTTTGAGTTCATATTTTTTTTGCAGTTGTGGTGATTTAAGTTTGGGATTTGTTTTCTTTCTTTTTTGGTTTGTGTTTCCCCTCAAGTACTTAGCTGCCCCTTGTATTTACAATTACAGATCAAAATCTCCAATTCAGCACTTATCAGTGCCTTTTTGACCAACCTGGAAGCAGATACTCCTGTCACACAGGTAGTTTTCAACTCTCTCTGAGAGACTTCATGGATCCTGCTCTAATATCTGATTTAATTTTTTTCCTCAATTTCTATGCCAGTGTGACTATGATCGACTGCAATTATCAACAAATCCATTTATGGAGAGGAATATGGAGTTTTTGATTGAATGCATGGATGATTTGTCTGTGGAGCAGCAGAAGGTGTAGTGGTCATCTTTCCCTTTTCTCAAATTTCTATCTTTGACCTGGTTGTTATTTTGACACTAGAAGTGCCTTCTTTTCCAGTTACAATTTTACTATCGAAACTTGTCTCGACATCAAGCCCAGCAACAAGCATGGCTTCAGAAGAGGAGGTAACATGTTGGTTTAATTGTTGAATTGTGACTATTTTCCTGCATTACTTATCGATGTATGTTCTGTTAATTGAATCTTCTTGGTTCTTCTGGTTTTTGTCCTTTTGCCATGTTATATCAACTGTGCAATTTTTTTTATATGATGATGTTTCTACAACCCTGATTTTATTTGTCGAGTTGCTGGGGTAAACATATAAAATCATTAGTTGTAAAAAATCCTATTTACATGTAACCATGCGGCCACACACCTATAAATTGGCAGACAAACAAACAGATAGGTAGATAAATGTGATCATCAGGACGGTAAAGTTAGGATAAAAATTATGGGGGCAGTGATCCTCTGTCTTTTTCCCGTCCCTTTTTCTGTCCTGGCTAATGCTTTATATTTGATTGGACAATGGACATGTTAGACTTAGCTTGTGTTGTAATGATACAATTCATATGGATTGTACTATATGATGTAATGGCAGTTTTATGTTTGTCAAAAAAATGTTGATGGGATGGGGCAAGAGATACAGGATAGGACATGGGATGAGAAATGTATGTTTATGTCCTCTAAACCATGCAAATGCATTGGAGCTTTCCGAGAGATGCATAAGCTTTATAAAATTTCTAGTTGGGAAATCTTTCAACAATTATTGGTGGAGCTGAGTTTGTGTATTACTGTATCTCTATCTTTAGAGAAAAAGACTTTAAATTGCTGAGGAGCCCCATTTTTATCAGGGATTTATATTCTTATTGTATTTTGATAGTTTCTTGCCTTGTAGACTTTTTACTTTTTATACTATAAGTTTGTAATTATATGGATTCTGGAATGCATTGTAGGGCCGAGAACATTTCCCGTAAAGCTGCGGGTGAAGAACCATTACCAGAGGAGGATCCCTCAAACCCAATCTTCAAGCCAATTCCCGAGCCTTCACGGTTGGAGAGCTTTCTCATAACAAATCAAATTTCCAACTATTGCAACCAAATTAATGGGTATGGAAGCTCACCTATTGTACCTTTTTCTTTTGACAATAGTCCATGTGCCTTTATTTGGATGCTGAAATGATATTTGTAAGATTACCTTTACATTGGGCTGCTGCTTATTTAGATTGTGGAGTTGCGTGATTTGATTGGATAAGTAGTTTATTGAATTCGCTTGCTAGGCAAACTTAAGTTATATCATCGTATTGTTGACTGAATTTGCAGGGTTGCTGGGCAGAGCTTCAACAGACTTTACTTGATGAAGGCTTTGCATGAAAATGGAGAGGATGCTTGAAATCTTCAATCTTTATGGTATAATAATATCAATATCAATTGTCGGACAATTTGCTGGTTAAGAAAGAGGAACCCATCTTCACAGCTGGCTTTTGTCTTCTATATGTGAAAATTTTGGAATACTAAGCAGATCGACAAAATATTAATCGCAGCAGTAGTCGTAATTTCAGTTTGTAGATACAAATGATGTATGGAAATGATCTTGTGTTACTTTTATAAATTTTGAACTAGGGAATCATAGAAACAATTATGTTAGGTTGGGTTCAACAGGGTTGTGTTCCAGTTGAGTTGATGAGTTTTGGTGGTTTACTGCAATTTTTTTTCCCCTAGAGTATGAGGTGTCCATTCACCTTGAGTAGAAGTTTCATCAACTGAAGAACAAGGCAAAAAAATAAAATAAAATTTCCAATACGAATTTGGTTTATTTCAGTCTAATAGCTTGATTGGGTTTCAGAACATCTCAGTTCTTTGTGAAAACGCAGTCTTGATCACCTACTGTATTTGCAACACTTCTTCCATGGAAGGCATACTGGAAGGTATCTGAGTGGTGCACACTATGCCAGTTTCAGCACTGGCAATACCTTCTTGTCCGGGTTCTCAGCTAAAAATGCCTGCATCCACGTAGTATCAAAACCAATGACTTCTTCATATTCATCTGGCCTCGTACCAGTAACAATCTCAGGCATCACAATCCCAAAACTGTAAACATCGCTCCTCATTGTTCCTCGCATGATAACTCTCTGGTGCCATGTAATGTGCAACATGAAATCTGCTTGCCATGTCCTGCCCCAAGCCTTTTCAGTCCGAAATCTTCATCTCGTAAGATGTTGCTGGGTCTAATGTTGTACTGAATGATCGGTGGACGGAACGAATGGTGCAAGTGTGGAAATTGGCTCATTTTCACCGAGTCCTGCGACAGAAGGTTCATTTTTGGAGACAGGTTAGTAATTATATAGTGCAAACTTATCAATTGAGAGCTGGAGTAGCTCAGTAGTTGGTTAGAGCGTGTGGCTGTCGAAGGTTCAACCCCTCCCTCTAGCGAAATTTTGGCCCATGTTTAGGCCCAATTGATGAAGAACATGGCCCGTTCTCTTTTTGATCAGGCCAAGCATGGGCCGAGGCCAAAATACTATAGAGGCCCATGTCTAGTGCCAATTTATCAATAGCGAAATTTTGGCCCATGTTTAGGCCCAATTTATCAAGAACATGGCCCGTTCTTTTTTTGATCAGGCCAGCCCGTTCTCTTTTTGATCAGGCCAAGCATGGGCCAAGGCCAAATACTATAGAGGCCCATGTCTAGGCCCAATTGATGAAGAACATGGCCCGTTCTTTTTTTGATCAGGCCAAGCATGGGCCAAGGCCAGCCCGTTCGCTTTTTGATCAGGCCAAGGCCAAAATACTATAGAGGCCCATATTCATTGAAACAATACACACTAAGACAAATAAATCCTGATCCAACTTCAACAATCAATTATCAAGAACAGGATCAGCTTGAAACCAAACTATAACAAGAAGGCAAGCAAGCATTGTAACATGATTGGTTACTGAAGTGTAATAAACAATCCTAATTCTCTAAGCATGTTAATTGAGACTCTCCACTGGCCATTTCAAGAGACTGTATACCGGGGAGGATTTTGGCTTGATTTCGTCCCACTCCGCGGTGCCGATGACTCCTGATGTCCACGACCTTCTGCGCCATTCTCACTTGCGGTTGGATTGCCACAGATCTTGGCTTTTGTGTCTATACCAAGATAATTGTTCAGGACTCTTTTCACACCAAACCCGCGACGGTGGGCCTTGCTATTATTGGTTATGTTGATAAACGGAGTTCTCTCCCCCCTCAGAGGACTGACTGGTGGTGCAGGTGAATACCTTGGTGTGCTGTGCGGAGTGCTTGAGGTGGGCACTGTGTGTGGGATCGAAACCTTCTTATGTCCAATCACACTGAGTCCAGGAACGGATGATAATCTATCTGAATGTTTAGTCCAGTCATCCACATATAGCAAGTCGTCTATACGGGCTACAATATTGAATGCTAGGCTCTCCAGAACTCTTGAATAGCTTTCAAGAATTGATTTTCCAATGTCCTGGAAGATCGATTAAGTTTCTAAATATAAGAACAAAATGCATTTATAGGAACTAACATGTATCATAAGATCAAGGGTAAAACCTCGTTGCACTGGATTTTGCTTGTGTCCAGTGTAGTTTGGGTTAGACTAGGGAACCGCTGCTTCAAACAGATCAGTAGGCCTTCAGATCTTTCTGCAAGAAATTCCCTTTTATCACCATCAGCCATTAGGTCCTTAACCATCTCCCACGATGATTTAGTGGTGGACCGAGTTGGGTTAATTGGAGGTTTTGGATGAGCTCTTCGACGCCAAACATAAATCGAGGCTTCCACTCGGTTTGCAATCTCTAGAGCAATGTGCTCGGAGGACAGGTCCAGACAATCAAGCAGGCATTCTGCAGAGAATTGATCTGATGTAATATACCGGTAAATAACATCGCCTAAACAAGTTCTCCCATTCTGCAAAACAAATTGTCAACCTTTCAATAACACTTCACCTTTTAAAATTCAGGAGGAAAGCAAGAAAAAACTATAGACATCACATTAACCAAAGATGCAAATGCAGTCCCTTTGGAATTGTTATATCAAATCTTGGGAAAGGTAAAGCGTCATTAGGGTTCTTGTAGAAAATTTGGAGAGTGCTCTGGCAATGTTTCTTCTACTACATGATGTTAAATAACGTAGCCAGTTTAGATTTCAAACCTTTGGGAGAGCTTCCAAATATGAGTTAGGAACCTCCATTTCAGCTAAAGCAATGCTGTTGATAGCCATAGCAGCTTTTACAACTTGACTTGTGCATTCACGGATGTGGTTCAATTGCTTCCTTGATTTTTCACTAAGACCAGCCGCGGGTACTCGAGGAACAGGTAGCCACCACTTCTCCTCTTGCCGTTGAACCGTCTTGCGAAAAGAAGCTGACCCATCAGCATCTGGAGCTACGATCCCTTGATCGACATACCAAAACTCTGTGTCTATGAAACTGTCCAATATTTCCTGTCATAGTAGGAAAGGCACTCATAATTCTACACAACTGCTCGGGATG
Organism: Tripterygium wilfordii; assembly: GCF_013401445.1. NCBI lineage: Eukaryota > Viridiplantae > Streptophyta > Magnoliopsida > Celastrales > Celastraceae > Tripterygium > Tripterygium wilfordii. Next base: position 14,848,543 of record NC_052244.1, on the reverse strand, counting down.
AGAAATGCACAATGAGGAATAAGATATGTCGAATCTTACAAGAAGCATGTTGTCTAATTTACGCAAAGCTGGGAGATTGATGAATAGATCCGATCTGGGCCTGCAAGTCATGATCTAAAAATATGCAGAAGAAATATTATCAGTACCAAAAAAAACAGTATATCAGTAGGCCAGTGAACAACGTAGTGTCCTTTTCGGGATTTAGACTTGCTAATCATACCAATAAGTTGACTCAAGCATCCTATTGAATATTTTACCAACTCTGGCTTTGTGTACAAGGCAAGAATTGAAATTGATATGAAAATGCCAATTTCGGAACAGAATTCTATTTCCAGCCTAAAGAGTAGTATGCTATTAATAATTTGAATTTCGTCAAAGTGCAGTAACTCAAACCCAAAAGCCAAATAGTTTAACAAGTTCAATTCAAGTGCCTCTTGGTCCCATTCTGACATAATAAAGAAGTTTCCTGGACTTTCTCATCAACCAGACAGAATCACCATGTTATGATGTTGAGCTTCTATAGTTGTGAATTAAGACTTGGACTTGAATTAGAAATACCTCAAGCTTACTGCCATCAGGAAATGTTTGCCAAGAAGGAATTAATTCCACAATGTGATCACTAACACAAAGAAGCAACTCGATCTCTCTTCGCCACATCGATTTCTTCTCAAAGGGCAAAGGCTCTAGTCTCCATAATTGCCCAAAAATGGTAGCTGGATATCATAAGAAAGACTTCTACAATCAGAGATAGCCGAATAAGCAATACATGCAAGTATAGAAATAGAGAGACGGAGACAAAGACAGAGGGAGAGAGAGAGAGTACCACAGAGATTGGTAATGGCATTTGAAATAGCCAAAGCAGTTGAAACCCCTTTGCCAGACCCTGACATATCTTCACCAAGCAGCAATTTTGCAAACCTCTCCTTCATCATATCAATCTCTGTTCAAAATCAGATAGCAAAATCATGAATGGGTATTTGCCAAAGCAAAAAGGGGACATTTCAAATTGTTTATTTTTCTGCACTTTCTCAGGAACCAAACAAACTTACCTGAAATCTTCGAATTGGTTTTGGTAAGATCGAAATCCTCCAAAAGAGATAAACCTGCGTCCACTTTGTTACTTGAAACGGAGCTCTTGCACACTTCACCGGCTTTCCTTATATGCCAACCAAGCAGAGGCGGCGAAGAGCACGCTGTGGCCTTCGCTTCCTCCTTGGAAGTCCCACTCGAGCTGCTCTCTCTTGACTCCGTTAACGAATCGGCACTACCCAACGGCTCAAACCCATCCTTTTTCTTTTCAAATCCACCGCCACACTTCACTAATCTTTCCATTTTAAAGAACCCAAAAAAAAAAACCAAAATTTTCAAAACCCAAAAGGCGCAAACAGAGAAAATGATGAGCTTTAGCTCTAGCTCTAACTTAGATTCACATTAGATTCCGAAGTAGAGAAGGCGGTTTGAGTTTCTTCTATTAAGGCAGGGGAGTGAAAGGCTGAGTGGGGTTTGACTTGGTTGTCTCTTGAATTCTTTGTTGATTTTGAAGAACGATTAGAGTAGAGAGAACAGCCAATGTTCACATGCCATGCCAACGTCTCTCTTTCACTTTCAAGCTCTGTTCTGTGTAAAGGAATAGGATACTATTTTACCCTCATACCTTTGCCATTCTTACACTTTCAAAAAAAAAACTATGCACCAGGACCTGTATTTCAAAAGAGTATTTTTTTTTTAAATTAAAAATTATTTAGAATGATTGAATTCACCTCACTCCAACTGAAAAAGCTGAGAAAGCAAAAAAGCCCAACAACGGCTAGCAATTCCCAAAGTTCATTCTCTAATACTATTATATCCCGCCTTCTCTATTCAATCAGACAGACACTTTCTTTCAGGTGTAGAGGCTCAGGCATGTTTACATTCAAACCAGACATGGAATTATTATCCTATCTGCATTTGATTTGATGTCATAATCTACGGCTCTCATGTCCCACATCATATCTACAAGCTCAAGTTTGTCAACCCAAACGATGTGGGATATTTCATACTCCCTCGCACTTGTGGGGTGGACATTCAACAGCTCAACATATGGAGAATAGTGCGCTCCATCTAGATAATGTGCCCGCTCCGATACCATGTCATAATCTATGGGTTTCATGTGTCTCCCATGCAAACCAGCTTTTAAGGAGAATGAAACTCACATGATTTATACAAACTTAAGCTTGTCAACCCAAATGATGTGGTGGGATATTTCATAATTCATATTTGAATTCCAATTATTGCCGTCTTCTTATGTACCATATGATATGTATAATTTGTTGACCGTTAGGCTTCAATCGATATCAAGTCAATTTGTTGACCGTTAGGCTGCAGATTCCAGTTGAGGCCCAATATATTTCACAAAATACGTTTTTGAATTTCAATACAAGGCTGTCTTTTTGTGTTGTCCGTGCATGCAATTGCAAGTCAATCTAACATCTTTTTTTTAGTCTTTTCATTAAATATAAATTATTTTTTTGTATACGCTGGAAGGGTGTTTATTAAGATTTTGTTCATATTTCGCATGCAATGGATTGAGAGAACTTTGCATCTCACAAACAAACACTCGTAGAGAATGTCTCATAGTTAGTTGATATCATGTTGGGGTTGTGGTGACGGTATCCCCGTTGAAAAATACTTATGACTTAAACCCGTACATTTTACAATGAATGAGTGCTGATCATATTGTCATGCCCAATGGGGTTGTCTATGTTCATCGCTCATGCTCATCTTTTGCTTTAAACAAGTTGTCTTAATGAGCCCACATTTCACCAATCATGCTTGTTTCTTGAGTTGAAACCATATCAGAATTGGAGTGAAAGGTGAATAGACGACGAGTCTATCATAAATTACACACTTATAATAAATTACCAAAAATAGATATAACATATTAAAAAATTTTAGTTATCTTAAGAATATCAAAAATATTTTAAAAAAAAAAACAAAATCCAGATATGTAAAAATGTATTTTTAAAATTAAATTATCAAGATTTAACAATACCAAAGGTGTGAGTGACAATGTGTGAAACTCTATCAAATATCAAATGTAAAGGGCACAAGTTCTACTTCCACCAAGAGTTCCTTTGGAGGTATATTCTCACAGGGATACCACAATAACGGTGGGTAAACCCAGTCAAACCCGTTGTCAGAGTGGATTGGTGACTCGAGGTTTGGAACTGGAGCTCGGTTTCCCTCAAAAATAAAAAAAATAAAATAATAACAGTACCTAATATTAATAACAAAGCCCATACAGCAAAATACGACATCAGAAGAAGGCATACTGGGCTTAAGCCCAATCAGTCAACAATCATTCATTCTTTAACAGCGAGACAAAACCGATTTGTATGCTCACGAGTCACGACAGCCTTCTCCAGCTCCAACACCCCCAATCCAACAAACGTTTGAATCTTCCATTCTTCGTCACGTACAACCGACCAATCAAATCATCATTCTCCTTTTCCTCCAAAGGTCCCCTTTCTCTCTCTCTCTCTCTCTATATATATATATATATATATGTATATGTATATATATATATATGCACAGTTTGATCATCGAATAGATTATTTGTTCTCTAAAGATGTTATAATTTGATCGCTGATTAGTGTATTTGCAGTTTCCTTCGCTAATTAGTGTATGCGTGTGTATGTATATTTCGGTGAATTCTGTGATTTCACCTTGTTCAGATTCATTGCTCAACATTGGGAACTCAATCCAATCGCAACAGTTGCAGATACACTTCGATTGATTTTTTCTCTCATTCGTTCCCTATTGTTTTTATTGCAGCTGAATATACTTGTAGTTCTGTTTTTTTTTCTTTGAATTATATCATTTAATTTTCAAGTTAGGGAATAATTACCATCTAACAATGAGAATCAGCCTCGAGAGGATGGAGTCCTAAGTTCCTAATTCATCAATATAGCACTAATTTGATTAAAATTCAGTTTTATTAGGTTTGCTTTGTCCTAATTGTTGATAACGCCAAGTCTGGATAGCGCCTTTCCAATTTAATTAATTGTTTTTGAGGAATTTGATCAATAGCAAAACCATTGATGTTTGGCTAAGGGCTATCTGGAGGAAAAATCAAAGTGTTGTAAGTTCCATCAAGCTTAATTGAGTTGTTAAACAGCTTGGCAATAAGTCTTTCAGTTGGTTTTAATTTCTTTTATGTTTTTATTCTCTTTGTTTCCCTTGTTTTTATCTGATTGTCTGTATTTGAAAATTGAACAGGAATTAATCTTCCCAAAGTTTAGGAAACTGCAAATTAAGGTCAACAGAGTGGATTACTGCGTCTGCATTGCATTTCTTTTGCGCGATTTGATTGTGAATTGGTTCAGCTATGTGGTCTTTTTGTTCTCTTCTTAACAAAGTTCTTAAGACAGATGAAGAAATAAATGAAGCAGTTGGAGATGAGTCAAGCCTGGCAGAATGCTACCCATCTGAGCTGCCATCAAACGATGCACAATGCAATGATGCAGTCTTGACATACTCGCACTATGTGGAAGTGAGTTTGTTATGGTTTGGACTTGCCTTTCTAAATTTTCTTACTAAAAGAATTAAGATTTACATAAGCACCAACCAAGTGAGATCTCCATATGAATTTGCAACATATATACTATATTTTAATTCATTTGAGTCCATGTAGTTGTTTCTGTTCATGTAGGTGCCTCACATAAACCAGCAATTCTCTTGGGATTGTGGTCTTGCTTGTGTTTTGATGGTTTTGAGTACCATTGGCATCAATGACTTCAGTATTCAATCCTTGGCAGAACTATGCAGAACAACAAGGTTTGGCATTTTTTCCAAAGTCAGAGACTCGGAATTTTATTCTCCTGTTTCATACAATCTCTTTATCAATATATTTGTTTTTACTAGTTTGCTGATATTGATATTTGGTGGTATGCTTAAGAATTTGGTGAAGTGTTTCCTTTTGCCCATAGCAGAAAGTATTGGTTCTGCAATTGATAGGCTGCTTGGTTGGTAAAGGTGGGACAGGACTCAATTCACCCAATGCTGTCAAAATTAGGTTACGACTCAATTTCGTGTCATCATGAAAGTATAGACATAAAGACATTAAGGCAAAATAGATAGTGGTCATCGTTAACTGTTCAGAAGTCACCATGTTTCAAGTAGTTTTGTGCTCTATGTTTTTGCATGCCGTGATCTCTATAAATTGCACGGTGACATTGTTTTTACACACAGAATAGGTCTATTGGCCCTTCAAATGCATAAAAAATTGGATGTTCTTGTGTTTGACTCTTGCACCGGTTGATGAGCTTGATTGTTGATCTTGATATGAATACTCAATTCGTTACTAAGTTAGTTACGTTACATGTGAAAGATACTTTACATTTCTATTGTAGACTAGTATCTAGGTATCGAAGACTTATTGATCATGTATTCCTAGAAACTGATCTGAGCAGTTTCTCACCAGTCTTCTAGTTGACATCTTGTTTGCAGCATTTGGACTGTTGATCTGGCATATTTGCTGCAGAAGTTTTCAGTTCGATTCTCCTACTTCACTGTAACATTTGGGGCTAACCCGGACTTCTCTGTCGAGACATTTTACAAGGTGATTTTATGTCATTTGCACATCTTTCAAGTTTGAGGCTTCCAATTGGCATTAGCAGCATATATTTAAGCTGAATGTGATGCCTTGCTACATGTTTGAACTTGGAGCACAAAGATATTTGGCACTTTCCCTTCCTTCTATTGCTTAGCTATTATATGCGTAGATTGAAAATTGTAAGCATAGATCAATAACAAATGATGCGCAGGGTACTGAACCATTAGAAGAAATTCATCATCTATATTCATGCACAGCACGCAACGAACCTCACTCCCTATTAATCTCCTATTTAAACAAAAGCATAATATGTATCTGATGCGACATTTAACTCCCTTGAATCTACAATAGCCCTCAGGTCGTCAAGGTAACTAAAATCAGCCTGTTTAGTTACATCAATGGTGTCTTAATCTGTAGGTAAACAAATCTTGTGCACAAGGCTACCGCAGTAGGCGGGATCTGGGACATGCAGAATGTATGCAGACCTTACCTCCACATAATATGTAGAGAGCATGTTTTCAAAAATTGAACCTGTGATCTTTAGATTGCGTCCTTGCAACTCTACCATTGGGCCACATGCTCACCTGTCAGTGTCAATATGCATCAAACAAAACAAATATCTTTCAAATTTGGGTGGAGTTATAAGGATACTTTACGATGCGTGGTTTTATGATATTCCGTGGTTAAGTGGTAAAGTTCTTCTATTTTCTGTTAGTATCACAAGTTTAAACCACAGAAATTAGCTCTATGCAAATTGAGAGGGAGGACTTGTATATTTGCTCTTCATGGACCCCTCAATGGCAAATTGGTAAAGGAGTTTGGAGCACCAGGCTTGACTTTAAATGCTTTCATGATCTACACTTTGGTGAACACGTGAAAAGATTTTTTGTCATCAAAATACTCATAGAGGTTTAATGCAAATCTTGCGTAGGAACAATTGCCTAACGATTTGGTTCGAGTAGATATGCTCTTTCAGAAAGCACGGGAAGCCGAAATTAATATTCAGGTACATCGATTCATCTGAACTTGCACATGTGATACATTGTCATATAACAATTTGTTCTGTTGGCAATTTTCTATGCACTAACTGTATACATTTAATGAATCTTAAGTGAACATTTGACATGCGTAATGGAACTGAATGAATGGATGAACTTCATATTTACGTTCCTTTTTCCCATTTCCCAGAAATTACCCAATATGTTAAGTTGGGAGACTATTGCTTACTGTTTCAGGTTAAATAAAATGGTGTGCTTTTCTGGTAATTAGATGCAGAAAATCTGAAAGAAGGATTTATTTTTTTCGTTTATTGAACTTTCAATCAATGTAGAGGTCACATGTTCAATTCCTGGAAACAACCTCTCCACATAGTATATGGGAGTGAGGCTTGCGTTTCTGCTTTTCCTTGATCTCGCCTAGTGCAGGAGCCTTGTGCACGGAAGTTAAACTAACTTTTTATTGAACTTTCCATCAAGACAGAACATGTCTAAAAGCAAATACTCTTTTGGTAAACCATGAGTCCATGACCCAAATACTGTTTTCAGTGCAGATCCATCAGTGGGGAAGAAATTTCCATCTTGATTCTTTCTGGGAAATATATTGCAATTGTACTAGTTGATCAGTTCAAATTGAGGTATAGATTTCTGAAGTATATTTCCTCTCTCCAAGTGATTAACTTTCTTTTTTAACTGCATACTGTGGTGGTGACAGATATGATATAATTTCTCTCTCTCTTTTGTGCTTCTCCAAAATTAGGAAGGACTGGAGCCTGGAGGTTATGTGTGTCTAAATAGCTAGGACCAAATTTATCTTACTTTTTCCTTTTCTTTACTTGTATGGTTAGGTGGTTCAAATTAGAGGCTTTTCCGATTTTTAGTGGAAAAAGTAATTTTGTAAGAAAGGCATGATATAAGACTTTTTTGCCATTTTGTGTTGCAGCCAATCTTGGCTGGAGAATGTTATTGTTTCGGGCTTTAACAGCACTGGTTCAGGGTACACTGGTAAGCACTGGAATTCTGCTTGCTCGTTTGTATACGAATTGACCATCTTTTTGGTATGATACGGAGAATCTAATTCTGTATGTTCTTCACAAATCACTCAATTATTTTCAAATTATTCATTGCTTTTCAAAGGAGATTTTTATGATGGGTTGTTTATTTTCCTAAGTTCTAATATTTTCAAATCAATTGGTGTCCCATTGATCCGGGATGTTCCCACAACCTGTGTATGATACTTCTAAACTGAGACTGTTTGAAAATGCACAGCCTCACGCAGTCATTTGATTTTTTGTGATTTAGTCGTGGGTATATGGCATTTGAGTTCGTCATACCAGATTTTCTTTGTCAGGACATTATGTTGTGATATGTGGATATGATGCTGCTGCAGATGAATTTGAGATCAGAGATCCTGCTAGTTCGTGGTATATGATGTTTATTTATTTATTTACTTATTAAGTAGCTTTCTGTGGCGTACATCATCTCTGAAGTAGGATAGTTTCCTTGGCCCTGGTTCATCAACACTGATTTTATATATTGTGTCAAGTGCTAAAGGATATGACGAGCAAATTGAGTTTACCCAACCTCACAGTATATTTACTTGCTACCTCTACCCAATATCAAAATAAGGACTAAAGGACACCATTCTTCTCTGGACCAATGTATATCTAGAATATAACTGATGTTACCGAGTTAGTCAAACCAGACAAGAATTCTCACATAACCAGATTTTATTTTCCATAGTTTACGGGAGAAACTGGAGGAGCATGCTACACCCTTTAATCTGTTTATTGTCCTCAGGAGGAAGCTTGAGTTTCCAAATAGTTGAATTGTCAATCCGTGATAACCATTTTTGGGGTTTCCTTGCATAGTTCAGTTCTTTGGTAAAACGTATAGACTGCTTATGAGCTTCAAAGTTCAAAGATTGCAGTCCTTTTGAGTATTCTAGTATTAAAGACAGTGCTTGAAGCATCTGAAATTCTGCATTTTAACTGGATATGGTGGGATGAATTCTCCATATTTTTCTCTTTGTTGCATTTAAGCATTTTCCCAAGCGTGATATACATTTTTTTTAATTAATAAGGGCAATTTACAGTATTGTGGTTGCATAGAGATCAAATAAAACTTATGGAGTATAACAAGTGGAAAACGTGCAGGAAGCATGAGAGGGTCTCAGCAAAGCGACTGGACGAAGCACGGAGATCCTTTGGCACAGATGAAGATCTTCTCCTGGTAAGTTGGCCTTGGAAAGGCCAAAACGGTTGCTTGCTGCGCTTTTATTTTGGGTTATCACTTTTTAAAAGTTAGCAACCCCTCCCACAACCGGAAAATGATAGTACATTTTGCTACTTCATCTTAGTGGGATAGGTTGGTTTTTAGGCTCTTTTAGTAGCAATGAGGCTTGTATTTCTTATTTCTTATTTTGCTGTAAATCCTCGTTCTTTCTCATGTCTTAATATCTTTTAGTAAATAATAATTGAGACCAGTGAACTGATTGCAATTTTGTCATTCATATACATATGTGCAGATTTGTATCGAGAGGAATGAGCCGCAAAGTAGCTCATCCTTAACAACTTCTCCAGACAGAAATATGGTTTCCTGATGTTTTACCATGCCTTTTATCCACCTGTGCGGTATATGCTTCTTTGCACATATTACAAATTGCTTGTGTACAGTTTGTACAAAGGAAATGATTTGGTCTCCAATTTTTTCTTAAAATGCACAGGTCCGCAAGTATAGAATTTATTTTGTTCAGTATGGTGTGAATTGTGAATAAAGCTCATATATAATTTAAGCCTAATTTTGGTCTAATGTAAGCCTACTTTGCCCAATTGAAGGAATGTGACTGTATTTTCTGATTAAACTGTTGTTTTCTGGTTTATGCAAAAAGTGATTGATTGACAGGAAAATTGGTTGGCTTGTTGGATCCCCTTCTCGTCCTCCTGGGCTTTGGCTGTAAAAAGATAGTATTGGTCGATTATGACGCACAGGTTAGTGTTGATTCTGCCCTTTTTACTGGGGTTTTGCAGCCTCAGTAGCTCCAATTCTTGTTAAATACATGCATGTGTGTCCTGACTTGTGTCTTCAAGATTGTGTTCGTTAGTTCATGACTTTCCCAGTTGGGCATTAAATCAATGTAGCCTCATAATTATCAAATAAATGCTGTGGACGTGAGAAGTCTGAAAAATACTAACTGGAGTGTATTGTTGGGCGCAATTGTGAGAGTTCACCTGTCCAGGTAAACAGCCAGTTGCATTAAAAAACTGAACACAATTGTTTGTGCTGCTAATACCGTGAAGGTGATTTATGACGCTTGGCATTATGTGATCATTTTCCTGTGTTTGGATAGCTTCTGTTTCCCAATACTTGAATAAATCCCAGAAAACTTTTTTAGTGTAAATGAACGAAAGATTCATGAGCCTCTGAGCGGTCAACTGATCCACCTGTGGTCTTTTGGATGGTATTTTTTATGGATTGAACTAGGAAACAAATGTCTTTTGTCACATTATCCAGTTGATTTCTTTGGGGTCAAAAACCCTTTTAATTGTTTATTGCAAGTGGAAAAAGACATGTCTGAAACAATTAAACCTTTTAATTGTTTTATTGCAAGTGGAAATTTTTCTCAAGTTTTTATCTATATAATGTCGCTGTGTATGGTATGGGCAGCTACACCTGCTTTTCCCACATAACAATGTGACATGTCTTCCCTAAACTTTGCATGAATGTGTGTGTGCTTATTTTATTATTAATAACATGCCTTCTATTCTTCCAATTACAAGAAAGTTGCATCTTTTTCTAGATTTATGGTCTTACGAATATGCTTTTAAAAATATCAGATTGAAAAATAGAAGGGGAGCATGTGCAAAAATGCTAATTGCCTTTGTCAAAAGGGTAAACAAATTGACAAATCATTGTCTTTGTATACTTTTGCATCTCATGAGTTCATCATGGTCCAAGTTCAGTGTATATAGCTCGATTTATATATATATATACCCAATTGTATAAAATTGTCAACGTCTTGTGTCCTTGTTTCCTCATGAATAGACCAAGCAATTCTTGTCAAGTCAAGTGATTACCTGAATAGACCAAGCAATGCTTGTGCTGTCAAAACTCTCAATTAATTAGCAATATATGCCTATCTAGTTCATAAATATGGATCTACTATAGTCTATAGAATAGTCACTTGACAACATTATGCTACGTACGATGAACCAGTATGTATTACAGATTGAAAAAATTAAATGCGTGCATTTATGTCGCTGGTCGCCCTGGTAAAAAAGAAATATAAGTTATTTTTGTATTTAAAATTTTCAAAAGTTTTAATAATAATAATAAAACAAAGGCTCACTAATCAAAGCCCATACTCCACTATCACAGTATCAGATCTGCTGCTAACCACATTGCTTTTTGCCCTTCAGGGTGCAGTGTGTGGTGGTGTGTTTATATGTTGCATGATGTGTGTGTATCTCTGAGAAAACGTCAAGTGGCTATGTGTAAGTGGTGTGTGGAGACTGTCTTACCACAGAAACTCCCGCATCAGAAGTGTGTGTATTGTGTAGTATATAGGCGCGGTGCGGTGTGTGTTGCTGTGTTTATATGTTGCATGATGTGTGTGTATTTCTGATATCAACTGCTGATCATGATGGTGATAGAAAGAATAGAACGTATAAAAGATACATCCGACGGTTCTGATCCCATTTCCTATGTGGGTCTCCTGTGTATCAAAAGAAACCCAAAACAGAAAACCTATTAGGCATCTCTAATTGGCACTCTTGTGCCCCCACTCCATACACCTCAATTTTTGTGTATCTATTAATTTATCAAGTGTAATACTTTAATATACCCACAATGGATATTCTTGTGTTTAGGGTAAATGCAATGGTAAAGTGTTATTGGGTCAACAAAGATGTTGTCTTTTACTGATGTAGCTGTATTGTAAAATGTGTTTTGCTTATATAGTTGTATTGTAAACATTCCAAATGTTTAATGGGTCCCGTAAGAGAGAGAAACAAAAGCAAAAGAGAGACAAGAGATGATGTGATAACAATTAATTGGTTGAGTGGATCCTATAAAAATTATTATTCATCAAATTAGGGACATTCTAAATATGGAGTATGAATAAAAATTTTACATGTTTTCAAGTGTGAAATGTTGTTCATTGTGAATAATTAGCACTTCATTCATAAAAAAAAGTAACATTTAGTGCACCCCAAATGGTTATCATGAGAGTTGCTTTTACCAGGACAGTAATAGAATGGACACGTGTCACTAAGACTTCGAAAGACGCTTCAATTGTTTTATCGCCCTCGATTTTGGGAACAATTAATTATTTATTCACTTATTTCAAAAACAGAACAGAAGAGTCTTTTTGAAATTTATTTGTTTATTTTATGAATTACAATTGTTATTGTTATTTCTAGCAAGATTACAAGAAACGAAGGAGACTCAGAAGAATTGGGCTCGTCTCGTAGTGGGGGAAACGAAACTCTGACCTTTGAATTTTAAATTTCGAACTAGAGAAGAAGAAGAAAAGAAGGAGAAGAAGAGACAACTTGTTGCAGAGTTGAGTTTCCACCACGAGAATAAAAAACAAAAAAGAGATTGCTGAAAAGTGCGGGAACACTGTTTTTAAAGTTGATTTATCTGCTTTTCAAAAAAAAAAAATGATTTATTTACTAGTACTAAAAATTAACAACTAGTATTTAATTCAGTTTTAATAGATTTAATAATAATTAGTGTCAAAATCATGACTAAATTCAATGCTACATATTCATAATGGATACATTTTCACACCCGAAAACATTTGAAAAATTTGCTCTTAATTCATATTTAGAGTACTCTTTATTTCATGAATAATGAAAAGAGAAACGATGAATAATAAAAAAGAAAGAAAAAAGAGTATGGAGTATTAATTCAAGTGTCTCCACTATGAATGTAATAGAATGTAACATTTATTAAATAAATAATTATATAATAATTGAAATGTTTGGAATGTAGACACAATGGCCGTTAACATATACACCTTCTCACCGAATTAACACATCATTGGCACACATATACACCTTCTCTCCCTCTCTCTATTGTTTCACATATTTTGAATTTTCTCTTTAAAAATTTGAGTGTCTCAAATTTCAATGTAAAGGTTGTATCTTTCTCACATAAGAAGTTTTATCCAATGATGAGGATATGAATTTATCACAAAACTTCATTTGTAAACTTGTGAGAAAGGTTTTTGTATAAGAGAGAGAAACAAATGCAGAGGCAAGGGCAAAAGTGTTATTTCCATATGATGATGTGGCAAAATTATAACCCTTAGATTAGAATTTAAGACTCTTAAATTTTTAAAGAATTTGAGAGCCCCAAATCTTAATAAAAGCAATATTGCCTTCAACAGAGTATACTCTGTTTTCTTAACTATTAACTGTTCTCTTAATTATTTAGGGCCTGCCCGTTTAGGGTGTTGGGGGGTGTTGGGGAGGGTTGGGTTCGTCCCGAACATCTCTCAACCCTTGTCTGTTTGAGGTGTTCGGGACCGTTGGGATAAAACCTCCCTATATTCCGGAATTTACTAAAATACCCCTTCTTATATTACCTGTTAGGTTCTTTAAATAGTATAATAAAGGGTATTTTTGGAATATAATACATAAAACTTTAATGAACACCTCCCAACACCCCTTCAAAACGAACAAAGGTTCTATTTAAAAATACCAACACCTCCCAACACCCCCCAACCCCTCCCAACCCAACACCTCTCAACCCAACCCCTTCCAACGCCCTAAACGGGCAGGCCCTTAATCTTCTCAAACCAGCAACTATCATTTCCATCACTTCTTCCATATCCAATTATCCATATACTTCACTCATACACAAACTTGTTACTGGTTTCTGGCATGGCTAAACCCGAGTTCTGGCTACCAACCGGGTTTATTGTAGATAAAGATTCGGCCATGGAAACAGAGATCTTGAAGAAAAACGCGTCCAAGGCTGACGTGGCCCCGAGTTTGAGCTTCCCGATGGAGTTTCCGTACGAGTTCGACTCGTTCGGTTCTTCCTGTTCCGCCTTGAGTTCCCCCGGTGAGTCAGTTGTGGGTTGTATTGAGACAGAGAGTTGCGGGGAGGAGGACTTCCTGATGACCGGGTTGACTCGCAGGCTGAATCAGTCCTCTATTTCCGAGACTCGGAAGATCGGTCCTAAACCCGAGGTCTGTTTTTGATTGAGTTTTAATGGGTTTTGCTAATTAGTCTTCCAGTTTTTACGAAGCCGAGTTGTGATTAGGGTTTTATCTTTATTTGCAGAGCATGTGGGTTATGGCCGGGTCGCCCGAGTCGACTCTGAGTGGGGCCAGACAGTTGTCTGTTTCGAGTAACGGGAGCTCAAGCGGTGTGTCCCCTCCAATGACACCGTTTGGGGAACGTTATAACACCTGGGATCTGATCTACGAGGCTGCAGGGCAGGTTGCGAGGTTGAAGATGACGAATGAAGCGCCCAAGTTCTACAGTTCGAATTTCCAAGCGAGACTCGGTCCTAGAGAATCGCATGGTCCCGCTAGGAGCCAAAATCAAGTCACTGGGGTGATAGATACTAGCCACTCTGACTTCTGTGAGGCTCATGGTTTTACTCATAACGTCTCGCAGCAAATGAATCTGGTGAGTAAATTGGGTACAATCATCTTTGTTTACGCTATTTGGTGGTTAGTTTTTCGTTTATAATCTACCTAAACGATGGGAGTCTCTTTCTTGTTTCTTGCTTCCAGCAATACCAGCGAGCGAGGCTGGAACAACTAGTAAAGCAACGGCAGCACAAACAGAGACAGTGCGCTTCAGTTTGGGCAAAGCAGGTGGATTTGAACCTGCAACTTCAGAACCAACAGATCCAGAGCGCAGCTCAGAGGGCTTCTGGGTTTCAAACTGGAAGGTGTGGAAACCCTGTCACAGTGGGTGTACCTCAGTCTGCTTGGCCTCGTCTCCTACAGAGCCCACTTCACCAATCGCAACAATTCGCTGCACAATCACAGCATTTGAATCCGGGCATGAAAGCCATTGTTCCCGGTGGATCTGGAGTCAAAAGGGTGTGCGCTGGTACTGGTGTCTTCTTGCCTCGGAGATATGGCAATAATAACCCACAACCTTGCAAGAAAACTGGTATAATTTTTACCCATTTTCTTATTTGCTAAGATGGGAGTCTATTTGATTTGGGTTTTCTCAGGTTATTCTGCTGCTACACTTCCAGTAAAGGTTGTTCATTCCCATCCACATACTCAGGCAGCTTTCAATACTGTTCTACCCTCCGAATACGGTAAACTCATCTATGCAAATAAATACACCCTCTCTGACATTCTTCTCTATTTTATTTCTTTAATCTGGTTAAATTTTGTGGGTTTGTTATGCAGAGGCCTTGGTGGCCAGACGAAATGCGGTTTTGACCCTGCAGAAGCGAATGTTGCAGCAAGAAAATCATGATCTTGGGTTGCCTCAAGAGTGGGCATATTGAATGGTGAAGTACAGGGGATAGGGGAATGAATATAAATTGGCAATTTGGCATATTGGTTTTTGTGAAGAAATTCATGGATGCAAGTTTAGTGTAGAATGTGGTTTAGGATAAATAAATAAGAAGGTCTTCTTGTTCTTTTTAGGAGAATATTTTGTGGGTAATTTAGTCCAAGTCACATGTTGTTGGGGTAGAAGTTTTTTTTTCTTTCTAATAAATAAAAAGTTCATGGGGAGGGTAGATTTTTGGTTTTTGGGGTTTATAGTTTATTTTTATAAATATTGAGTAGACTAGAGTTGGTTTGTGAAAGAGGAATCCATAACCCTCTTGTAATATCTCTATTCAAGAAAGAATTATAATAATACATTTCGGCTAAGTTGTTTTATAAGATGCCTTAATTTTATCCTTGTATTGCATTTAGGGTCTTTTTTGGGCTTCAAGCTTTGTGAAATGTCAAAATTCATATTTGGGCGGAAATGGGTTCAGTGTGAAGCATTAAATGGTGTGGTGTGATTGAGAACACACTTCTGTCCTATTCGAATGATGAAATTTATCTGATGTGAATTACGAATTAAATTAAGATTGAACATAAATTATACGTTTGAAATTTGGATTTAAACATAAAATTTTTGTTGGATTTAAAATCAAATTTAGATTTAAACACAAAAATGTTATTTGATCTATTTGTCTATATCTTAATAAACATTAGATTATTATTCGATTTATTTGATCAGATTTAAATTAATTCAGATTTCATCCATTAAATATGTATGGAATACAATTTGGGTTTGGGTAAAAAATAACCCTTTTATAAATATGTATTATTATCCGATTTAAAATTGACTTGAAATCGATTTTTTTGTCCACCCTTTAATTGAGATTCAAGAGAGTTAGATCTTTATGGTGGGGCCCGTTCATGTTTTTGATGTTGGGGTTTCTATTGAAGAGGGTCCCTATTTTCCCGCTTCTTTCTTTTGCTTTATAACGCATTTTTCGAGAAACTAAAAAAAGTGACTTGTGCCTGCGGTCAGACAACAGCCTTTTCGTTGTTGACTCGGTCAACCCTGACACTTCCTAATTACACTCACAATGTGACTGTTTTTTCTTTCAATAAAACAATATAAAAAAAGAGGCAAAATCTTATTGTATCTATGGATAATGCTGCCATGGGCCCTGGATTGGAGGGACTCCTCTCTCTGTTTTTGCAATCCAGCCTTTTTTGTTCGATTTTTTCCTTCGTCATTAGATATGAATGGTAAATTCTCAAGAATTACAGAATACTTATTTTTACCTTAATCATTGCTTAATCTTAATTAACTCAGGCAGACCTTTTCCTCTAACAACTCTCACTTATTATTATCCTTGTCTCATTTATAGCTGAGTACTTATTTTTTTCTAATGCTGTCTTCCAGCTTGATATACTGACTAATATTGCTGGCAAAACAGAGTTGGTAATCCAGGTCTTGATCAGATTGTTGGATTGTTTTCCACAATTTGTTGTTGGGATGAGTTATAGCTGAATACTTTCAGTATGACAAAGTTGGTAATCCAGGTCTCATTTATAGCTGACTACTTTCAATATGATATGTGACAATGTGTTCTTCTCTCCTCATGTAGTAGTGACGGAAAAGAAAAACTAATACTGTTTGCATAAATATGCATAGCAATTGATATCAATTGCTACAAAATTAGCATATGAATTGACGATATATATATATACAAGATTGATTCATCAGAACCAAAATCTACGAGTCATCATCATCTTCTTCAGTACTGTCCGATGATTCCGACGAATCGATTGCAGCTACTTAAGAAGCACTAATCCTATTAGAGGCAGGTCGAATCTTGAATGGCAAGCGAGCATTAACGCTAAGCACACCACCAACGCCACCACATTCGTCTTCCTCTTTCTTCAAGTCACTAGGAGGCAGAAAGCAATCCATTGACAACCCTTTTATGTAGAAGTCCACTTCTTCTATTGTCCAAACCTCTTCCATTCTTGTCCTGGAAAGGGTATGCAAGTCTTCATCCAACCTGAACAATGAGACTGAAGTCCTACCCTTGTGTGCAATGCTGACACCATCGACATTTCGGTAGTCTTCGATCAATGATTCCATTGTGGTCTCCCAAAACATGGTATCAGTTCCAAGGGTTTTGATCCTCAGGCGGTGAGAGTCCTGTAAGTGGACTAACAACCCTGTTCTCTGGCTGAAACATCCTCTAACCGTGTGTTGCATTATTTCTACTTTGTTGCTGCTTCTTGCCTGTAGAGTAGTGGATTCTGCTTCAAGTTTTAGTATAAAGCAGTCCTCATTGTTGATTGCCTTCTCCCCAATGTAGACGGAGTTGGAGAACAAATTGGCTGTGCACTTTGGATCAAGAGTCAAGACCCTGTTCAGTTTCAGTGATCAAGTGTGTGAGTAATATGTATAGAAAATAAAGGAACTAAACATAGCATTAACAAGTTTTGATTTGTTTAGGTTCTGGACCTGAGGGAAAGCCCATGTTATTGTAAAACTGGGCCTAGCATATGATATAAGGCCTGGCCTACTATGTTCTTGACTTAAGCCATGCATTCTCTCTTTTTCCCAACTTTTCTAATTAGTTGACTTCTGATTAAGAATTTTTTGGGGTCAGACTTAGTGGCTTAAATGTAGAGGAATACCAAATTTAATTGGAATTGGGTCATAGGGAGTGGACCTAATGAGTAGAATTAGAACATAGAATTCAGATTCAGACCCTAATGGGTCTTTCACAGTTCACATATTTTTGGATATGCAAAAAAGAAGTCTGAAAAGAAGAGTTGAATGTAGCTTTGATGGTAGATTCCAGCTAACACAGAAAGAAAATCCCACACAAAGTACTGAACCATGAAAATCAGTGAACAGAAAGAACAAACCAAATCCTTCTGTGAAGAACAAAATTTAATGCATCTTTAAGGAATACCTGCAAGAAACGACGAAGAGGCCTGGGAGGACCTCTGGAGGCATGAGAATGGTGCCATGGGGTCTGTCTCCAAGCCACTTTTCCATCACTACCAGCACTAATCTTGCACCCGGAAACTACCAGCTCCAAGCACCACAAATCAGGCTTCTTCTGCCACAGCACGAACCCACCCATCTCTCCTCCGCCATTTCTCAAACACTTCATCTTCACAGCCTTGTTGTTCAACGTTCCATCCCCTGCACAGAACTCTGACGCCGCCATTTTCACCTTCCCCATTGCATACATACTGTCCATCGAATTCAATACCTTTTCTCCCCCGACTGCCGCCACGTATTGCTGCAGAATGTATTTCGCCATCGAAGCCTCCTGCATCGCAGACAACAACAAAAATCAGATTTTCTCTCAATCAATATATTTCAATTTGATCGAATGCTTGAGATGGTAATATTGGGTTTTGCTTACGAGGGGATGGTCCTTTACGATGCGGTTGATTAGCCGATGATCGCAACGGATGGGCAGAGGAATCAATGGAGCACCGATGACGCCGAGCAAGAGCTGGATCTCTGTGTTGCGGCTTCCAAGAAGCGCTGCTGCTGGTGATCTCTCACTGCTCGGTTTCATCCATGCTTTCATGTTTTGCCATGATTTGCTATGGTTCTTGTTGGCAGAGGCAAACGTCTCTTCTGGGACTGGCACTTCCAGGACCGTATCAAGCCCATCTTCACGATCAAAGTTTGGACACAGTTTCCTCATCAGAGCCCAAAAAAAACAGAGAGAACAAAAAACACAGAGTGTTTTTGGGTTTTGCACAGAATGAGAGAAGGCTTGGAGGGTGTTTAGTGTTGGTGAGAAGACTAAGACAGGGGGAGAGAGAGAGAGACTTAGATTGGAAGGGATATTGTGCGTATGCGTGTGTGTGTGGGGCTCGGCTCGTAAACAACAACGATACATACGGACCATCAATAGTTAATAGTTGGCATTCTAATTATCCGAGCTGCTCAATTGAGTTTATTTTTATGTGTATCATATCGGATATGTGGAATTATGAATTCACTTGATTCATTTATGTGGATGTACAACTCATCAGATAAGATAACGGTGAGACCAACACTGTTGGAATCTTTATCATTTCCTGTGAACAACCGACCATTGGCCCCTGCTCAACGTGGGCCGCTTTGTGTAATGTCGTGTTTGCACGCTTGTCATTTGATCAAACACTTGATGTGCATTATTATATACATATATTGTTTTTCCATATTCGATGATGACACACATAAACAGCCTGTTTATGTATAGTTGAACTTTTGATAATTAAAATTGGTGGATATCAGTTGTCATTTGTCTTTTTTAACCAGTCTAGTTTGAAGATTGTGTCTCAAAAATGGCAAAATTCTTCACTTTTTGAATTCAATAATTATAGTATGCTTTCATTTACTGCCTAATTTATATGATTATATTTGATTGTTTGTGTTGATTTCCTTGCCCTTTGATATAGGATTTTTGCCAAAAATCAAATGAAGAGATTGCCATAATTATTTTCTTTCAAAATTCCAATCAATCAATAGATAAATCTTTGATATATTAATTAAAGGATATCTTGTTTCTTACGATCGAAATTTTTTATTTCCTTATTTTAAATTTTCATCCAAAATATAAGAAAATAGAGGAAAAAGTCAAACATAGAGGTGAATGAAACTTAAAATTAGGGAAACGGCATAAGAATAAAAGAAACTTATATTATACTTTGACTAACATTGAAAATGTCGGCCAACATGTCCGGTGGCCGGTGCAATGGAACAGAATCGAGTTATTCATAGTTAATGAGACTGAGACACAATCTAATAAGACCACTTATAATGCCGCATTAGGTGGCCCGATGTGTGGGATTTAAGCTTAATTGATTTTTTTTTTCTTTTTTGAATAAAGGGGAAAGGGATGGGGAGGTTGGATCTTGGGTCTAGACTCTACCAATTATTTTGTTCGACTTACACTTTCGTGGGTCTAGTAATGTTGGCCGGATTTTTTGACACATGGACATGCTAGACTTAGACTCTCATAAGCCTTGTTGAGTAGACTTGCATGTGTACGATTTTTGATCCATACAATATATTTGTCACTAAAACATCATGGGGATAAGAGACATAAATATACACACACAACACACACATATCATTCATAATCTAGTATGGTCTTTTTGGACCGACCGGATTAGAATATTAGATGTGGTATATATGGCTTTTTTGTTCTGTGTTTGTTCCCCCAATTTGTACATAGGAGGCATGTGCATACAATCATGGACTGTCATTTTTTTTTGTCGTTTTGAGGATCAACGAATGACATAATATTTTGTGCAAAACCATATCTGATTTTGATTGTTGTTCATGAAAGATGCCTTTTTTTAAAATAATAATAATAATAATTTATTTGGCCTTTTGTTCTGTAAAGTTGATGGTCGATAATGAACAAAAAAAATTATGGAAATTAAAATTTATACAGGAGGAATAATGTAATTAATGAAGTGTAACGGATTCATAAAAAAATTCGTTATGGTAGCTGCAGACTCTAGATTCTACAATCAAATATTCGTTGATCTTAAGGCTGGCGGTGGTACTGACCGAAAGGGTTATAGCAGCCAAGTTAAGAAAGGATCAAGGTCCTAGAGATATAGATTATAAGTGAGATGCATAACGATCAGGTTTTTTTCTTTTCTTTGCCTCTTCCCTTGGGGGAGATGGATTATTTATAGTCCAAGTCCGATACTGAAGATGACATGGGCCAACTTCTTTCCTATTGATGGGATTAGTTAGAAAAGATAACGTGCTTCCAACGAAGAAATCTCAATTGAGAATATGGTGATTAAATTAGTGTTAGACTCAAGGGGGATGGGCCGAAAACAGAATTTAAGAGATGGGCTTGAAGTGACGGTTGTGTCAATGAAAATACTTGTGAGGGTCTTGAGGTCACTGTTGAGATGCGTCTTGAGGGTGAATCTGGGAGTTATGTCGAGTATAGGTATGAATAGTCGGGTGGAATACTATCTAAAATGCTTGTCGAGCACCGAGAGGAATTGTGAATGTTCCTCGGTAAAGGGGGTCGAGTATACGATATTTGATGTGACTTGACTAGTTAGGCAACGGATTGAAGAAATACACACCAAAAGAGAAGAAGACAAAACACTCTCTTAATTAATTTCTCTTAATTTTCTTTTCCTATATTGCATTACTTGTAATTGATTTCTATGCTATTATAATAAGTAATTTACAACAATAATCTCAATATTAATATAAACTATAAAGGAATCTATTCTGCTTTCTGCATCATGGTTACAATGTGAACCCAGTAAATCTAGCTGCAGCCCACACTAAAACCCAATTATACTTGGGCCCAGTTAACTGTATTGGGCCTGAATCCAGTTATCAAAGCATGTAGTCCATTACATAGTCCTGATTTATTTTATTTTTTCTTATGACAAATATTTAAAGTTGAGTTGTGTCTGCATGGCTATCATTTTCAGTACTTGTGTCTTTCAAAGCAGACAAAGGATCTTATCTGATTTTAGCTTAAATTGGAGGAGTCTCTATCGATTATGGGGAATTAAGAAGAAAGTATAAATTAATCGTTGTTTGTTTGTCTCTAAACTTGTCCCGTCCCATCCCCATCTTAAAAGGAAAAACCCTAGCTAGCTCCATTGTTACTCCTTCACCAATTACAGCTCAACAGCTAATCCTCGTTTGAAAGACATGCTCTAGCTACTTTTATTTAATGGCCTTTGACTATTAATACCTTCAATAGTTTTCTTTTTCCATGTAATAACCGCTTACCCGGTTAGCCCAACATAACCGATGAACCACTCAATCCAACATTACGATATAGATAAGGTTGTATTGAAGTTTATATGAGTAGAGATCTGAAAGTGGGACAAATCTACAGAACCATGATTACACAAGAAAATATTCTAGTTGATTGGTTCGAAATCTTGATCTTGAGCATCGTATACCCTAAATCCGGAGATATAACCAACTAAATTATTGCGAAATGGTTTTCTATATGCATACCGTTAAACTAATAAATTTATCATATAACTAATCATCTCACTGGCATTCAAATTCCAAGGTGAATTATGAAGAACATTATTTGGAAATTAGAATATTAATTACGTATTGAAGCATTTAATATAATTAATATAGAAGACGCAAATTAAATTGCATTGTATATCCTCTCTTTGTCATGGTCATGGTCCCCTTCCTTAGTGTGCTTAATATGAGTGTACATTTACGTCTCCAAATAGAACTTATCCTCAAATAGTCAAATGTCTGCATTAACTATCCAAGTATGAAATGTGACGCTGGCCTCAATCCATAAATACATCGGAATCCACCAGAAAATTAGAGTAAAATTCTCTAGGGTTTCAATATATTTCTTAGAATGAGAGACGATAACCATAGGGTCGGTTATAACCCTTAAATGATGAAAATGTAAAAACATAAAATTATGATAATACCCTTAAAATAGAAAACGGTCCATTTAAGGCCTTAAATGATAAAATTTCCCAAAAACAATGTGGACCCCTAATTCTGTTCAGAACGTCATTTCGCTTCAACTAGTCCAATTCCGTCCAATTCTGATAGCATTACAAATTTCAATCCTACTTACCGATTATATTGTAATTAATGCATACTATCCAAATAGTCCTATATCAAAATGATATATAAAGCATATACATATACATATAACTAATACTAATATATCAATGGATGAGAGAGGTGAGAGAATCACATTCCAATTAAGCCTGAGATGTGCAAGCTTTTGAGCCAAACAAAAGTGGATGGACTAAGTTTCACAACGTAATTGCAATCGTACTCCAAAACACAAGGACCACACAGTGCATTGCAGACTGCAGAGCATTCAAAGTAGGCAGCAGAACCCAATTTATTAAACTTTTTCCTTGATAGAATTATAGGTTGTGTTTGTGGCTTGCAATCTCTTTGAAGTGACTCAGATTTGCACAATCCATTAATAAAAAAAGTATGAGTGATCAGCAAACACAGACAAGTTTCTCAGACCAGTAGATTTCATATCAAGAATGTCTGTGAGAACCTATATATATATATATGTATGTATGTATGTATGTATGTATGTATGTATGTATATGTGTGTGTACACTATACAAACAAAAACAAATATCTGAAGCAGCAAATGTCAGGGTTCATTCAAGCTACTACTACTCCTGCACCATCAGATAATTGGTTAACATTTAACAAGGACTCTCGCGGTGGACACAAAAGTAGCCCTGTCTTGCAAAGAAGAGACATCTTTGGCAGCCCCAGCTTGTGATGGACAGAGGCTAAGAGCTACCGGAAAATGCCACGTGGCTGCCGGAGTGTCACATTTGTAGACATTTTGGTATATAGCCAACTGATATGAGCTTGTTTTATTGAATTGGCCCCAGGGCCTTCAAAAAATTTACTGGGGGCCTTTGAACAAAATTATTAGAACCCACCTATATTAACACTATTGTATCATAATTTCACTGGGGGCCAGGCCTCCATTGACAATGAACTCCATCCCCCCTCTGGTGGCACCTTTTACCTAGTCAGCTGCTTTTTCTAAAAAAAATAAGTAAAAAAAGGATTGTTTATTTCGCAATAGCCACTGTTGGTCTGTTCATTTGCTATGTGAAGGAGTAAATTTATGTTGGCGGGGTCCATTGCACCACAATAAAAAAAAGCCATAGTGGGTTTGGGTCCATATATGCTTCACCAGTGTGGACAATATCTAGCACCACCCCAAAGTGGCAGCTCAACTAGCGAGCCTTCTCTTCTCTCCTCTTCTTTTCTTTTGATGTTTGCTTATGTATTCAATGGGTGATATATATATATATATATATATATATATATATATATATATATATATATATATATATATATATATATATATAGTTAATTGAGTTGGATATGTGTGTGTCATTCTGAATGGAAGTAGTTGGTTTCTCCAACTTTCTGGTTACAAACTAACTAACACGAAATGACATTCTATTTCAGAAAAAGAAAAGGGAAAGAAGTTGGAAGGAAAGTATATACGCTTGCATTGAATTACCACAATTATGAAGAATAAAAACACAAGGACCCACACTTTTGTTCATCAATTATTCTTTAGAAACTTTGGAATAATACGGTCGGTAACTCTTATAATTGAAATGTAGGATTGGTTTGGTAAATAATTTTGAAAATAACATATATGGTGATTTAAATGTTAGCATACATACTCTCTAAAATATTATAATTGTCTGATTCATTTTATGCTGGTAGTACTATATATGTTGTTCAAAATATTGTGTCAAATTACGTATAGGCATATTGTGCATTTCACCTTAAACAAAATTAATTAAATATCTAATCATTCCACAATTCAAATAATTTTTTGTATATATTAAAAGGAACATGTTTAATCCCGAATAATATTAAGCATGTGCATCATAATTTACCCATTAAATTTTTGTATTTGAAAGTAAAATCATTTTTAGATATACATAATAATTGTATTTGAAAATATTAATTAAATAAAAACAGAAAATACTTGAAAAATAGGTAAACCAAAATCCTTACGTTGGTTTTTTTTTTCTTTTTTTTGTTTTTAAAATTTTTTTTGGCTCGAGGAATGGCGTCACTAGCTATTAATTAATTGGTCCCTAGCTAGACTTTAATTTATTGGATCGATTCTTATCACATGCAATCCAACTTGTGCTTTTTTCACCTACCTTACTTGGAATCAAACCCTAATTGGCGCTGCCTACCCCATGGCCACCTTTTCTTGGGTCTCTAACCTTAATTACTTAATGGGAAATTATTAATTTTTCACATACGTGCGTGTCTATCTTTCTTTTTTTCTTTTCTTTTTTTTTTTTAATAAAAGAGACACAAAAGTCAAACTAAAAAGGAACAAAACTAAAATAATGGTTAGAAGCTCATGTTTAGTATCCAATCATAACCGCACCATTGGAAGAAAATAATTGGAAATATTGTCGGAAAAGTTTCTAGCCTTGGCCCATTTGGTGAGACCATCCGCCCAAACGTTCTGATGTCTGCTAACCTTTGAGAGACTCCACTTCGGGATCCCTTACAAACTGTCCTTGATATCTTCAACTAAATTTTCAATCACCCAATGTGAAAACCAATGGAGGATAAACAACCGCGTTGATCACAGGTAGGGCATCCCCCTTGAATTGAACCTCTCGAAACTGAAAATCTAAACATCTATTAATACCCAAGCGAAGAGCAATCGCCTCCCCCACCATAGGATCAACCATCGGACCACTGAAAACCGAGGCAAATAATACTTCACCTGGAGAGGAACGAGCTAAAGCTGCAGTTGAAGTAGTATTTTGTCCCATAGCTGTGTCAAATTGCACCTGCACACAACTTGAAGGAGGGGGAAACCAGTTCAAAGTATGCATTACAGGATTAAAATTAGATATCCTCCAAGCCTAACAATGACGAACATGCAAAATCTTAATCTGGCTCAACAACTCGTAATTAGATTTTGTTTGAATTCCATGCAATACTTCATTTCAACAACGCAATGTTTGATCCAAGGTTACAAGAGCCATCAGCTAAAACTCATGACTCTCCGCCTTTTGAATGCCCGCCACTTGAGAATTCAGGACCAAAGAGGCCCAACCCAAAACACACCATTTCTACCCAGGTCCCGAGAATCAAGATGCCATCTAGAAGAACCCCAAACTAACGTTGGAAACATACAAGATCGAAGACAGAAGATGTAAAAGAGATTCAGATTCCAAAGAACAAATTGGACACATTGTTTGATTATGAGCAAGCTACAAAATCCCTGATAATCTACCTCTTGTAGGCAACAAATTCCACACACACTTCCATAAGAGCAACTGGAACCTTGCATGCACATTCATCCTCCAAATCTTAGTCCAATAAGAGTTAGGCAAGGGAGAAAATGCTTGTTCAATAACAGCCCCTGCATTAAGAATATGGTAGGCTATCTTCATTGAATAGTCACCAGAATTACTGAGCTGCCAAACCCATTTATCTTCCCCTGATGAAGTTGGAAGTTGCATTCGAAGAATGTTATCCACTGTACCAGGCTCAAACATGGTGTGCAACAAAGAAGTCAGTATTCCACCGTGGACTCATCCACGTGCGTGTCTATCTATATTATGTATATGTGTATACATATATATATATATATATATATATATATATACACAGATATATATATATATATAAGTATGGCGTATTTCACCAATTTATTAAATAATTATAACTGAAAGTATCATAAATATATAGATATAACTAAAATTCTCGAACTTTATTCTCGGACATGTTAATTGCTTATTTTGTAGGCAACACAAACACAATCTGTGATGCATATCTTTGACCATGCTGACATGTATATAATTATTCTTAATCCGACATCGTGGATGGCATTGGATCCACCAATATCAATCTTTTTGGTCAATCATATGGTCATATAATTGCCCCTCATCACACACACATAGAATATATATATATATATATTCTATGTGTGTGTGATGAGGGGCAATTATATGACCATATGTGTGTGTGTATATATATATATATATATAATTTGTATATATGAGGCCGGGAATGTATTCCTTGTGAAATAAGCATTAAAAAGAAGAAAAGAAGGGTTTGTTGCGAGAGAGAACATGGAATGGACCACAAATCCTTCATTGATATAAGCAAACATAACAAAAATTAATATGAATGTATGAATATGTGTATATATATATATATAAAGTATAGTATTAAATATAGCCACCCAACTTGTTGAGTATTTGGTTTCTAACAAAAGCATTGTTGACCCACTACTGGTAAAAACCCTTTCCTTGTGTTTAGCTTCTTAGGGAATGGGGTCTACGATATCATAAAATTAAATCTCTCTCTCACTCTCTCTCTAAATTAATTTAAATTTCATTATTTGGAGACAATTAATTCAACAAAATAATTAATACCCAAAGTTGAGAATTCACTGCTCTTTTATATTGAAGCAAAGCCCTCCTCAAAAACCCAATTTCCTTCAAGAGAGCTAGAGAGAGAGGGGGGGGGGGGGGGGGGTTCTTGTTGGGTTTTTGTTTTCTTCAACTGCAACTAGAGGAAGCATCCAAAGGGATCGCATTGATCCTAATTAATTATGAATTTAACGAAATTCAGGAACTATATATGTGGATCATGCTATCCCTTTGGATTCATCCTTTTGTAGCTTCTTCCAATTAATTACTATATCATATATATGAATCCACCTCCACGACGACGACTGGCCGGAGAGCTTGCCGGAGAAAGCTAGCTCGCTCTACCATGTAATTATAAGTTTCTGGAGATCGAAGCTGATTCATATATGTATGCAACAACCTATATCAGGTCAGCCAATTCAAAGATGAAAATTATAAATTAATTATCAACAATATTTCTACTACAAAATTCATTAATTTACCAAGGAAGAGCTGATTCTTTTGATATAAATGTTTCTTCAAAGTTTTTCTTTTGATATATATATATATATATAATTATCTTATAAAATTGAGGTCCTCATACTAAATTAATGTCTCTTATGTTTTAAATTATTTCCCTAGATCTTCAAATTCTCTTGTAATTTTAATCTATAGAATTAGTCTTATATAATTAAACCCTGATTTGATCTGGTTTTTTCATTAATCTTCACAAAAGACAGTTTGATTGAACATTAATCAATTTGCTTCACAAAACTACTAATCCCAACAGATTTTCCATATGAATGGTCACTGTGTTCTCTGCAGTTGTCAATCAATACTTGTTTTACATCAAAACAGTGATATACACAACCATTTTTGATGAAAGATATTGAATTTATTAAGAAATGATCTTCCAGTTCCAGGGAGAATTCGTAAAACTCTGTCTTTCTAACAGACTTGCATGAGAACAGTGATATAACATTAAGACTGAAGCAGCAAAAAAAACTTGCATAATATTCCTTTATTTAGGAACATGAAAGTGAGATATGATATATATATATATATTTCATTTGTTCACACCCGCCTTGTATATTTTCAGTGAAAATTAATTTCAAGTGAAGCCATCACATGGGAAATACGTACAGTAAAAAAAAATATTTTTTATTAGTACATATTCTTTTACATTTTTAATATTTGACCTCTTACGAAAGAACATGGTCCTATACTCCTATTTAATAATCAATCAAGCTTAATCATATATATGTCAATCATAATTATTGTAATACATAGGTGGAAACTAGCTAGCGAGTAGCAACAATATATATACATATAGAAACACAAAATTAAATATAATTATTTCCACATGCTTTGACAAGTATTTACACCATTTTTTCCAAGAAACTTTTGAGTCATTAGTCATTACACACTCGCAAAGGTATTGAGTCAAAGAGTTCAAATGATCAAATGCTTAAAATAAACAAACTTTAAATATTAGAATCCAAGGTAGTGAAAGGCTAAGCTAGAGTCTAGATGTATAGTTATTTTAAGGACTTTCTCCCTTTTTTTCCACTTTGGGGTCTCACATTGAGTGTTTCAAAGGCAAAGGAATCACCCTTCATGTGATGACTAATTTTGAAATAAAGGGTCCTTTTTTTGTGTGAGCTACCACATGACCCCCAACATTAATTCTTATAATTATATCACTCCATTTTGATATCCCTTTTGTCACATGGCACCACCTGCCTTTCCACATATCCACCCACACACACCCACACCCACACTGATGTAGAACATCGTATGTGAAATACCACATCAGTGGTATGTGATTTCAAGTTGCAGTATATAAGTGGGCCAAACTTAACATTAATCAACCGGTTTTCTAGTGGCTAGTTAGGGCCTCTTGTTGCTGGGCTTGGGCCCGGATTTACATCAGAGCAGGTTTCGAAAACACATGCGGCCCAGAGCCCAAGGCCCCATAGCCTTCGGGGGGGCGGCGTGCCGTAGAGGGTGTGAATGATGTAGAACATCGTATGTGAAATATCACATCGGTGGTCTGTGGTTTCAAGTTACAGTATATAAGTGGGCCAAACCTAACATTAGTCAACTGATTTTCTAGTGGCTAGTTAGGACCTCTTGTTGCTGGGCTTGGGCCCGGATTTACATCAGACACCCACACCCATATACATACATACATATATAATAGGGATTCCAAGCAGTTGGTATTCTAGTTATCCCAACTGTTGAGTTGTACAATAACAGACGAGAATTCATGTACATCATGTGGGACATGGGCGCCCACAAATTTACTTGAATCATGTGCGTCCAACTTAACAATTAGGAAAATTGGGATACCAACTGCATGCATGCTGAGATGTTTATCATTTTCAATACTAAATGTGTTACATATGTGTGCATGTTACATATTATATAATGTGGGTTCTATATATAGTATGATATTTGTAATCTTAAGAAATCGGGATATAGTTTAACGTGTGAATCTAAACCTAATCATACAAAATCCTTCAAAGTCAACTATATATGTTAATTTTATTTATTGACCATTCAGGTAATAAGGAAAAAGAGATGGAATATATACATACATATATATTGATTACAGAGGATAATGTGGCCCATGATGTGATTTATTAATTTAATTTAATTATGAAATAATTCTTCAAAAGAGGTACTGAAATAGTAGGAAAAAAGAGGTATATGGGGCCCTTAAGACACTCGAGAAAGAATGAATTATGGAATCTAGGGTGTACAAATTGTCATAAAAATGTCAAAATATGTGTAGTCCAAATGTCTCCTTCTTGCACTACAAATGTGTTTGTGGAGGACACACAAAACTGGCGAAAGAAAACAAATTATGTATATATGTATATATACAGAAATTCTTCTATGTGCACCAAAAAGTGTGGACAAGTTTGTGGACCAAAATTCAATGGTTGTAATCAATCACAACATAAGTGGGGGCCACACATTTATTATGGGACCCACCACATCTATGGTTGAAAAACAAATCCACAAACTTGGTCCGCACTTTTGGTCCACATAGGAGAATTTCTGTATATATATATATTTATATATGTATGTATATGAAAATTCTAAAGTGAGGGATCCCTCACTTTATTTAAAATGAGGGATTCATCTAACACCATTCATTTGGTGTAAATGTGGTCCCCACATGTGATGGGGCCCGCGCATGAATGGTGTTAGATGGATCCCGCACGTTAAATAAAGTGCGGGATCCCTCACATGAGAAGCCCTCTGTATGTATATATTTATATAATTTTGCAAGTCCATGAAGTCTGGATGCTACCTGTCTGGGGCCCCAACTCCCCCCTTGACTTTGTTGTCATTCTCTCAATCCAAACCACATTTTTTCTCACCTTTTTAAAGCAACCACTTAATTATAAGACTATGACCAATTTGTTAATTTGTTATGGTTAGAACCATACAAATAACGAAATTAACATAAGATTTAATTATGTGGTTCGACAATGTGTTTACATTCCGCGACATAGATTTCACTATTTTTCGGGGAGAAACAAAAAATAATATGAATACTCTCTCTTCAACTTGACGGCCATTCACATGAGAGAGAAAATAATATGAGATTAGGTAGGTTATAAGAGACGTAAGACAACATATATTATATTCTTGAGTGATTTTATGAAATTGCCCTCCCAATTAAGGCAAACTTCAACTCAACACAATTTTGTAGTCATGAATTTAAGATCTAAAGATGTGATTGAGAGGCACTGTATATAAATATGGTTTACCTATTCTAGATATTTATGGAGAAGAATATAAATATAGTTTAGCTTAATTTTAGTAAGGATAGGATTGCAAATGATGTTGGGAGTTCCTGTAACAAAAATCCCCGAATTCATGGTAGTTTCACTCTAGTGCGATTTGACGTTATTTTCGTATTGAGTTTCGACCCAGAACTTAACCGACCCATATAATTGGAGTGGAGTCCGATGGATTGTGTTTTCGGTGATTCTCTCGTCACAAAAAAAAAATGTTAGTAATCAACAAAAGAGAAATAAAATCTCGATCAACATAAGAGTGATTTGTGACCCTACCCTCTGTGTGTGTATAGAGACACACAAGAGTCGAAGAACACCAGCTAAGTTCACAGATATTCTGCAACAAAAAAACAAAGGTTCACAGATGTTGTTTTGGACTATTAGTAGTTGGCACACCTGGGAAGACATGTTGAAATTGATTGGAAATATGGAGTTGGAATTATCAATAAAATCTTGCAGACATATCTGTGGCTTTCAGCAATCATAGATCAGACAGGTATCTACTAACTCTTTACTTATCTTTTTGGGCTTTTTTGAGATGTGACAAAGCCCATGGGCCCTGTATGGACTACTGCCTCAAAATCTCAAGGTCCAACTCCAACTTGGGCACCAGCATACATACATATAAGTCTATCTCAAATAAATGTCTAATGTAAAAGTGTAAAATAAGGGTTAATGATGAATGAATAAGATAATAAATGAGATCCATATTTTGGGTCTCACATGTTTCCTCTTATATATATATATTCTTTTATGACTTGTGTATTCCACTTTTTAATTATTTTCAAAAGTGAAATGATAAATGAGACTCATTATTTTAGGTTTCATATGTTTGAAGTCCGTATAAGAGAATTCTTGTGTATATATATATATATATATATTTTTTTTTTTATACCAAGTTAAATTATAAAAGATCTAAAAGCATCTGCATCAGTTTCTCTTAACAGATTCTCTAAAATACAGACAAAATGTCACTTTCCCCTATTTTACAGATTCCCTATCCAATCAACACTGCATCAGATTACCTATCATATTCTCTATTGCATTAAAATAATATTTATTTCTCTTTCCTTTATTTATTCTATTCATATAAATTACTTCTATTTAAAATAATAAATTAATTACATTTAAAACAATATATTAATTAAAATAATAAATTAATGTTATTAAAAATTAGAGAAAAAAATTGAGGAGAGAGAAAGAAGAGAGAGAAAAAGTGAGGAGAGACAGAGGAGAGAGAAAGAGATGAGTGATGAGAGAGAAAGAAGAGAGAGAAAGAAAGGAGTGAGGAGAGAGAGAGGAGAGAGTGAGGAGTGAGAAAGAAGAGAGAGAAAGAGGAGAGAGAAAGAAGAGAGAGAGAAAAAGTGAGGAGAGAGAAAGGAGTCAAAATATGAGGAGATGAGAGAGAAAGAAGAGAGGGAAAGAAATGAGTGAGGAGAGAGAGAGGAGTGAAGAGAGAGAGCAGGGAAAAAATGAGGAGAGAGGAGAGAGGAGAAAATAAAGTAGTAAAAAATGTTATTTTATGTTTAGGGAAGTGAATAGTGGTTCTCTAGAGGTAGGGAACTACTGTTCATATTCTGTAAAATAGGGAACCTCTAGGTAATCTGATACGTAGCTTTATTTTGACAAAATCTCTATAATCTTTCCCTATTTTACAGACAGATTCATGTTTAGGTAATCTGATGTGAATGCTCTAATTAACCAACTAGGTTAAGAAGCCAAGCGATGAAAATTAATGATCTGTGAGTGTTGAAATTTCGGTTCATTGGGTAATTCTTGTGGGTGAATGGGATTTATGTAGTGAAATCTGAATCTTATTCTTTTCTTTCGAGACAATTTTCTGATAGGGTCCTTAAATGAACTTGTTCTGTTTTTCGAACCCCAGAAATTCATTGCTCGCCTGATCCAAATTCTTCAAAATCATGGCTGCGTTGTTCTTTCACATTTTCGTCATCTTCTTCTTTCTGTTAATCCTGATCGCAAGCCCCATTCCCTCTCTTGCGCTCCAAATTCTGACCACCAACAACCGCAACTTCGATACCCAGATCTCCCTTCTCGGCGATGCCGAAAATGTCGGTGATGGCTCTCAGTCCTACGTGCAACTTACGCGCTCGATGCCGTCGAGCTCCGGTCTTATATTCTACAAAGAGCCCTTCCATCTCACCAAAACGACTTCGTTTTCCACAGATTTCTCGTTCTCGGTTTCACCCGGTAAGTCGCCTCCTTCGCTGACTCTCATTGTTGGTCCTTACAATTTGGCATCGAAATTTGTGGGTCAAGGGTCGTTTGGGGTTTTGAAGGAGAAAAGTTTTCTGGGTATTGAATTCGACACCTCTGTTGGTAGCAATGCAGGGATCAATGTGGGTAGTTTTGTTTCCGTTAAGATTAATAATGTCAAGCCTCTGAAGTTGGACCTAGATAGAGGGGAAAAGTTGAGATCTTGGATCGATTTCAATGCCATTTCGAGGAGAGTGGAAGTTAGGCTTAGTAGATTGGGAGATAAAAGGCCATACAATCCGGTTCTCGCTTATTCTGTTGATTTGTCAAAAATGTGGGGAGAGAATGTTGCCTTTGTTGGTTTAGGTTCGTCTAGCGGTAATTCATCGCAGACCAGTAGCATTTATGCGTGGAGTTTTAGCTCAAGGAAGGTTCCTAATTGGATGCACTCATTGCCTGTGGATCCAAGGACTTATAAGGACAAGAATGGTGAAGAATTTAGTGCGCACAGGCGTAGGGTTTGTCCTCTGACAGTTTTTGCTCGACTGATTTTTGTGACTGGATGTGGAGCTCTGTTGGCATTTGTGATGCTGTTTGTGTGGGCGATTTTGGCTGGTAGACACTCAGTGTTCCCTGTTGAATGCAATGGGCAGCCTGTAGATTTCCAGTATGAAAAGATTTCTCTGGTTGTGGAGGAAGAAGGTAAAGGTGTTAACAATTAGGGTATGGATTCTGTGATCTAATTTTGTGAATTTTTGTTGTTGCGGTATCTTTGTAGTTTCTGTTGTATATCTGCATATGTAGCTGGTAATATGAGGGATTGCCTAGTTCCTCTTCCAATATTTTTTCAGAAGCCTTGTGTAATATAGACATGCATTCAGTGTAGTACAACATGTGTAACATGGAGAATACTTTTTCTCTGTATAAGCTTGAAAATTTCCCAAGATACTTGGGTATATTTCCTTCATAGAGGTCCTGCAATGTTAACCATCTTTATATGCTGAATTTTGTGACCTGTTATGAGAAGTTTATTGTCGTAGTCTAACTAGAAATCAATACCCTTGATGCCTTTTTTTAATTTCTCCTAATGCAAAGGACGAAACTAGTAAATACTAAATAAAACTGTGATAGTGAAGAATGAGAGGATTAGAAAGAGCCAAAGAGTAAGGATCAAAAACAAACAGAAAACAGTTGGGAGCATCCCCATTCCAGATTGATGATATCTGGAAATTTGTTAAGTGACTGAAAAGCCAAAACTTTGCTGTAGTTATCCAGTTATCAGCAAATAGGTCCAACTCAGGTTATTTCTCAGAGAAATTGTTTTTTCTTTCTTTCTAGCCCAATCAAGCAACAAGCGGTCATTTGGTTTAAAATGTAAAAATGTTCCCTTTGGTTATGCCACTGCAAATCAAGTTCCAAGTATAGTAGTCTTTTGAGTTGTTTGTTGGCATTCTGGATATTGTAATGCTCTAACAAGCTATGAGCAGCGTCTTTGTTTCCCTTTTCTTCTTTAGATGTGAATTACCTATAGTCCTACCCTACACAGAAACCTTCATGCAAATGATATTATAGCTATTTCATTGGCCGTAAAGTTCCCTTCCAAGTTCCATGTAGTTCTCTTTATTAGAGTTTTTCTTGATTATTTTTGAGTTATAGCAACACAAGAAACAATATTTTTCCTTCTCAGCCTTCTTTTGTTTCCTTGAATTTGTAATTCTAGAATATGCTGGAACTGTCCCAAAAATTCTTCTAGTGTTTGTTTTACTCAAAATTTTAGTCTGATGTTCTAGTTGTATTTGGTGCTGTTGTTGATTGATTGATTCTTGCTAGTTATGTTGAAACTTGGCAAATAGATTCACAGCATCTAACATATGCTTCATATGGTTGCACATTTTTTTTTTGTCTGAGATCAAGAATCTGCAAATGCAAGTGTTGCTATGAACATAGTACGTAATGTTGCCTTATACAGCTCCAGTTCTAGCTTGTTTGGTACTTCTATGAACTTGTCATTAGTTATGAATCATCTCATGCAGTGTTGATATTCCACACATTGGTAATAAATTTGGAGAACCATGATGATCCGCCTCAAACTAGTTAATATATTATACTACTTATTGTAGTTTATAAAAAAAATCTAATTATTTTATGCTTTCAAGCCAATCTTCTTCATGGCGAGCAGGAGCTTGTCATATGGGTCCGTTTGATAGAAGTTTATGCTTTGCGAAAATAAGTTAGGTTATAAGATATAAAAATAAACTTAGCTTATAAGCTGTCAGGTTATAAGATAAGACTTATAACTGACTAACTTATAAGTTGTGAGGCATTTTAACATAAGCGTGCACAACAATATAATTTTATTGTCTCAATTTTATTGAGAATAACATGGGGGAAGGGAACACTGGTGTCTTCCTTGTTGGCTTCAACACATGGGATCCATTTGTACCATACTCACAATTATATTAAAAATCAATACTGGATTCCATTTTTATTACATCAAAAATCAAGTCAGTAAATTTACATTATTGAACCAATATATTTTGTTGGTCTAATCACATTATCAAAACACATCTTTCAATACATTTTGTTGTCTTCAAAAAATTTTTATCATTGTGGTTACTTAACATCAGATTCAAAGGATTAATAAACGGGTTGGACAGTTGGGAGTTTCCTTCACAGATTCGTATAATCTACACTAGATAAGTACGTCAGTGCAAGAATCGTATCTACTCACAAAACGTGGCGTCTCTTCCGCCGTACCTAAATAAAATCCACGACTAGCAACTCCCAAGAACTTGGCCACGCCATCAAAAATCCTGACTCGCATAAAAAAGCGTTCTTTTATGGAAAATGAAAAAAAAAGAAGAAGAAGAATTTAGAGGATTTGATTCCGATAGGGACAGTGTTTTTCTCCCGTGGAAAGGAATTAATGTTATTCTGTAATTGGGAATTGAAGATCCTTAGCTGGTGATTAGTTTGGTTCATTAGTTGTATGGGTATATATACGGCGGATTTGGCAGATATTGTTCAAGAAGAAGGAGAGGCGGATCAAGGAGAGGGAGAGGCGCTGCTTTTGGAGAGCATGGAAGGGATACATATTCAAGGAGATTCTGGTAGTTGGAATCAGAATTTGACCGAAGAAGACAAGTTAGGCGTTGAGGTTCCTGAGACTGCACATCAGATTAGCAGTGGTTCGTTTGTTTCTCTATCTTTGTTTTGTTATGGGGGTTGTTTTTATATGTTTCTGCTGTTTTCAATTCATGTTCTGTGTAGTGAATTGGGTTGTTCTTATTGGTGTTGGGTACTGATGAGATTGCATAATTTTCAATTTATATGGTTAATTTTAGTGGATTAGTTTTGGGGTGTTGATTGCTTGTGTTCTAGATGGTAGCCGGGAATTAAACTATGCTAAGACTTATGGAGGATTAACCCAAAGGAGAATGCAATTGATTTCTTTATCAATTGATGCAGACCCCCAAACTGTGGGACAAAGGCTTTGGTGAAGTTTTGGTCTCTGGCTTTGGAATATGAAACATCTGTTTTCAATGTTCTCATCCATTTGGGATGCGAAGAACGACCTATTATTATTATTATTATTTTGGTTATATTATTGGATTTGATGCTGTGAAAACCTTGAAATGGTGCATGATAGGTTTCAATTGTTAGTTATGTGAAGCAGAATCATGGTGATACAAAGAATAGTTTAATGTTTTAGTTGGAGATCATTGTTCATCTTGGATTATTTCCTTAGGTTTGCTGTACATCACATGGTCATAAATGTTCATCTTGTGTCTGTTTTGACACATGAAAGTTTTGTATTTAATCTTATTAATTAGGTGACAGAAATTAGTTTATATAAGTGATTTGGTGTTAAATTGACCTCTTACATTTGCTCTCTTCTTTTTGATGGAATTCACAGATTCATGGTTTCAAGTGGGTTTTGTCCTCACCACTGGTATCAACAGTGCTTATGTCCTTGGATATTCTGGGACAATCATGGTTCCACTGGGTTGGAAAGTTGGTGTGGTTGGCTTAATTTTAGCTACAGCAATTTCATTATATGCAAATACTCTTGTTGCCAAGCTACATGAATATGGTGGCAAGAGGCATATAAGGTACAGGGATCTTGCAGGGGCTCTATATGGTATGAATAAAGAGGACAATAGAAAGATGAACCTTTTCCAATGATTTTGAGTTATTCCTATTGAACTGGTTATTTTGACTTCTTGTTGAAAATGTTTATATAATTTTGCCCAGCTTGATGTGGCTGTCAATGCAGGTAAGAAGGCTTATTCTTTTACTTGGGCATTGCAATATGTAAACCTTTTCATGATCAACACGGGGTTCATCATTTTGGCTGGATCAGCCCTAAAGGTACGATTGATCATGGAGATTTTTTTTTCTTTTTCCTTTCTAGCAGTATTCATGTGGTCTAATGGTAGAATTACAGGGGTGCAACCTAAAGGTCGCAGGTTCAATGCCTGGAAACATCTTCTCCATATGTTATGCGCACATCCTGCTTGTCCTCAATCTCATCCACTGCGGGAACCTTGTGCACAATAGTTATTTGTCTTTTATAGGCAAACATGCGGCCTGGTGGTAGAGTTGCAGAGGTGCAACCTAGAGGTCATAAGTTAAACAATCTCTCCACATATTATGTAGGGGTAAGGTCTGTGTACATCTTGCCTGTCCCTGACCTCGTCCATTGCGGAAGCCTTGTGCATATTTTCAAGTTTACATCAAGGCCTTTTGCATGCCATAAATATAATTGAACATAATTAGTCTTCTCTATCATTTATGAAAGTTATGGTTGTGGAGATTCATTTGAATTCATAACCAAGTTCTCTGACATTAGATATTCATGGTCTTGTTCTGTTTTCTTTTTAGTTTAAAGAATCTTGCTATTTCTCTTTATAATTTAAACATTCTTGTGACATTTAGATAAAGATAGGTTTAAGCATTAAGCTTGTGATGGATTAGACATGCTTCAGTGATTAGGACTTTTGGCACTGTAAGAAATAAATAAATATGATAATGTGTATTTGTTTGAGGGTTGCGTGTTGCTTCTTTTCTCTTCTAATCGTTTCTCATCTGTTTTTCCAACACAGGCTGTCTATGTTCTTTTCAGGGACGACGAGGTGATGAAGCTTCCGTATTTCATTGCCATAGCTGGGTTTGGATGTGCCTTATTTGCCATTTCAATTCCTCATTTGTCGGCTCTAAGAGTATGGTTGGGATTCTCAACAATTTTCAGTCTGCTGTACATTGTTATAGCATTTGTTCTGTCTCTTAAAGATGGTAATTCCATGTACTATTGATTTGGTGCTAGAAAGCAGTTGAGGTTTATTTTAGTAATTCTCGACCCTCTGCCTTTTTGTTTACCTATCAACTAAATTGCCTTGATGGGATTGCCTAAGTTAACGAATTCTCTTGTATTTGGGTTTAGTGGTATGACCTATGCATATTTTTTAAACTTTCAACATGGTGGAGTTGACTCTTCCAGTCAAGTCATTAGAAGAGTGTTCTCTACTTTTTAACGCATTACATGAGTGCTGGAAGTGCCTTAGTATGGTTTTAAAGTTGGCTGAGATGTCTAGTCTTAATTGAATAGAGAGCTAATGGTCGAGGGATCAATCAAATTACTTGCACAAGATTCTTTTTGATTTTCTGCATTTGATCTTACTTCGGGTTATATTTACAAGTCATTTCCTTTGAGAATCTCAATGCTGTTGCAGGAATGGAAGCTCCACCCAGGGATTACAGCATCCATGGAACAAATTCAAGTAAAATATTTACAACAATTGGGGCCTGCGCAAATCTTGTTTTTGCATTCAATACAGGAATGCTCCCAGAAATACAGGTAAGATGTGATACAGATTATCGGAGTTCATATGGAACTTCGAACTTGGTTAGAACCGTGTAATAATATTGGTTTTGTAGTAGCTGTGCAATCAGTTACTACTGATTCTTAATATTTTAGATATATTGGGAGTTCTACATTCTGATATTTGGTTATTAAAAATTGAAGTTTTCGGTAGTTGCCACTTGCCACCTTTTTGATCACCTCTATAGCTGAATTCAAGCTATACAAAGTGCATGAAAATCAGGTTCAAAATGTGTGCAGCCTGGCTACAAAAATTTTGTAGTACGCCTTAACTGTTCGTTCATTGTTTTTCTTTGACCAAAACCAAATATTCAGATCTTATTGGCTTTAGATTTTATTCTTGTTCTCTTGGCGGCAATCTGTATTTCACCGCATTTAGGTGTTCCAAGAGACGAAAATTTTTATGTAGTGATGAAGTATAGTCACGGAACCTACAGCATTACTTTCAAAAAAAAAAAAATTTCCGTCTAAATTATATTTATCTCCCTGCGAATTCTTATATTTTTCTTCATGATCTAATTCTTCCAACAGGCAACAATAAGGCAGCCAGTCGTCAAGAACATGATGAAAGCTCTGTACTTTCAGTTCACTGTTGGAGTTTTGCCAATGTATGCGATTACTTTCGTTGGTTACTGGGCTTATGGATCTTCAACATCGGCCTATCTTCTCAACAACGTCAATGGTCCTGTTTGGGTGAAGACCTTGGCCAACATCTCTGCCTTTCTCCAGACAGTGATCGCTTTGCATGTATTCGTCCTTTATCTGAGTCTTTGTAAAGTTGTTTTGTTTTTGCCGTTGCTGTGTTGTGCTGACCTACTTCCTCTTCTTCTTGTAGATATTCGCGAGTCCAATGTACGAGTATTTGGATACCAAGTATGGAATTAAAGGAAGTGCATTGTCGCCCCGCAACTTGTCATTCAGAATAGCAGTAAGAGGCGGCTACTTGGCAATTAACACCTTAGTCTCAGCTCTTCTGCCCTTCTTAGGTGATTTCATGAGCCTTACCGGCGCTATCAGCACGTTCCCTCTCACATTTATCCTTGCAAACCACATGTATCTAATCGCGAAGAAAAACAAATTGAATTCCTGGCAAAAGTTCTGGCATTGGCTCAACATTTGCTTCTTTGGATGCGCATCGGTTGCAGCAGCTGCTGCAGCCTTGAGGCTTATAGCCGTGGATTCCAAAACTTACCATGTATTTGCAGATCTATGAAACAAGAGTAGTTGGTTTTTCTCTGTTTTAGTTCCCTCGATATTTGCATCTCCATTGATGCGTTCTCCATTGATGCGTTTCGATGCATGTTTCTGTGACAGTTTAGATTACAATTTGAAGCATAGAATAAGTGCCATATTTTAGGTTTGGCCTTCAATTCATTGTACTCTTTTTTTTTTTTTTTTCTTTTGGAAAAACCCTTTTGGTTAAATGATATTA
The DNA here is from genome assembly GCF_013401445.1 of Tripterygium wilfordii. Lineage (NCBI taxonomy): Eukaryota > Viridiplantae > Streptophyta > Magnoliopsida > Celastrales > Celastraceae > Tripterygium > Tripterygium wilfordii. The sequence goes on along the minus strand of NC_052244.1, from coordinate 14,808,196 downwards.
TTGACCTATTATATATACTAGATCACTTTAAAAAATAATTAAAATCATTTTGGGATCTCCATTTGTCCAAGCACAAGTAGTAGAAGTGTAGAACCCCGCAAGTGAGTCGTTGGTTGAATGACAATCACAGTGCATGTAAGGGATCATCTACCTATTAAGTCGTGGGTTTGAATCCTACCCCTTTCCAAATCTCTGTTTCAAAAAAAAAAGAAAAAGTGTAGAACCTCATCAAAACCAACAAATCCACTTTATCATTTGGCCCAACCCATCCATCAGAGGTATTGTTCATTTTGTGTTATTCTGTTCTCGTAGATACATCGAGAACCTCAAGGCTTTGTCTTTTTATTAGAAAAATGCGCCTCTCGGTTCACAATTTTTCGATGTGGGACTTTGATTTTTAACATTGGGCATTGATTAAAAAAACATTAAATTTCAAAACCTTCTAGTTATTACTTCCATTGTTCTCTTTAAAGCTTCGCTTGTCATTATCTTTGCGAAAATTAGCTCAACATTATAAAACGAACAAAAAAATAGCAATGCAACATTTGGATGACTATGCAATAATTATGTTAAAAAAATATTTTTTAAGAAAATTAACACATAATTAAGAATGAAGGAGATTGATGAAAAAAGAAGGAGATTGATGAAGAAAGAACTAAGGGATACGGTCCCACCGCAATAATTTATTTGGGACCCATCTAAGGATGCCCCTTGCATGACTTATTTATTTATTTTATTAAATACAAAGATTAGGCTGCGTTTGGACCGACCTATTACAGTCTAAATTATTATTGTTATTTTGACTTTATAGTGTTCAAAACGTGTGGAGATAAAAGTTTTCTCCGGAGACTAAGCTCCAAGTAGTGTGCTTCTCCCTAACAACATCTTGAATTTTTTTTTCTACTGAAAAAAGCATTTTAGTTAGTTATATTTGATAATGCCTTTATCTTATTTGATCAAATTTAAATTTTTTAAAAAAATTTAATAAATAATTATGGTTCTTTGTGCGTACAATTCACCAATATTTTTTAAGAGAAAGGAGTTTCAGCTTAATAAATCATTTTAAATTAAATAATTATCAAACACCTAACAATTTAGACGTAATTTTTCAGCTATGTCAGATTATTGACTATCCGAAAAGACTTAATTTGAAACGTTTGAAAAATGAGTTTTCAAATTGAACTGAGTCAGATTATTCAGTACCCAAAAATGTTATTACCGGTCATCTATATGTGAAAATAAAAATTGTAACTTTCCTTGTTAAATACCCAACTCAAAATAACTACACGCAAAGAAGTCCACGAGGACCCAACATTTGGCCTTTCCATGGCAAGAAGAGATTACAATTAAATTAAGTTAATTAATTCCCATCAATTAACTTAATAATTATGATTATTTAATATAACCCCAAACGGAACAAATCCCCCCACTCGTCTTTCTTAGCTTATTCTGCAGAGACGAAGAAAGAAGGGAATACTCATTCAACTCTGCCTCTCTCTCTGTCTCTCTGAATCTCTCTGAATCTGTGTGTCTGAAGAACCCTTTATCTTTCTCTGTCTCTGCGTGTCTCTGCTTTTTCTGCTGTAAAAGGCTATATGCAGATCCATGGAAGGCGGGCCCCATAATCCGCCATTGCTCATATCGACGCATTTATAGTGTACCTGACGTTACACAATCGACACGGTGTAGTATTGTTGGTTGTATAACAATCTGAGCCGTTTGAATCGAAACGAATCGCCGGATCTTCACAATGAAAGGGGCGTCGTCGAGGTTTTTCACGATCGGGCTGGTGTCGTGCTGGTACTCTTCCAATATTGGGGTTCTGTTACTGAATAAATACTTGCTAAGCAATTATGGGTTCAAGTACCCCATCTTCCTCACCATGTGCCACATGACCGCTTGCTCCCTGTTGAGCTACATCGCTATAGCGTGGATGAAGATGGTTCCTATGCAGACGATTCGCTCCAGGGTCCAGTTTCTCAAGATCTCCGCGCTCAGTCTTGTGTTTTGTGTGTCGGTCGTGTTTGGAAACATCTCATTGAGGTTCTTGCCCGTCTCGTTTAACCAGGCGATCGGAGCCACCACGCCGTTTTTCACCGCGGTGTTCGCGTATTTGATGACTTTCAAGAGGGAGGCGTGGCTAACATACGTCACGCTGGTTCCGGTTGTTACAGGGGTCGTCATTGCGAGCGGGGTATGTATGAGGTTAATTTTATTGGAATGATTTCGAATTGGGTAATGGCTCTGCTTTGATTGATCATCTGTTGAAATTGAGTAACTTTTTGGCTAATTGAAATTTTCAAATGGTTTGTCTTTGATTGAAAGGGTATATTCTTAGTGTCGCATAGGGATGAATTATTTATTTCCGTAAATTGAGAGATATTAGATAGTAGTAGCTAATTTGAATGATGAATAAGAAAGAAAGCTAAAAATTTCAATTATGTTCTTGTTCGTATTTGAGAGCTGGCGTGGCAGATTAGTCCAGCTTGTCGGATTCAATTGCTTGATTGGCTTGTAAGCTAAGTTCTATACAGGTCGAGTCCTCGAGAACTTTAAGGTTCTGAAAGTCATTTATGTATATGGAACAGGTGAATGCCTGAACTAGAATTAATTTAAAAGTTTATGCAGTTGAAAGAAAGCTTATATTATGCAATTTCGGAGGTCTGTAACTGTTTAGATTATGTGTAGTTAAGACATGTTGATTCTGCATTTTGATTGATGATCTTCAAAGTTCTTTTTTTTTTTTTTTTTCCGTCTTTAACTTTTGGATTTTGTTTATATTGTCTGCAATTGCTAAAACCACTTGCGTACAATATTTATTTTATTTTCTTCTTTTGTGCATCCATCTTCCATGGCTATAGGGCGAACCAAGTTTCCATCTATTTGGGTTTATTATATGTGTTGCAGCTACAGCTGCAAGGGCACTCAAATCAGTTTTACAAGGGATTTTGTTGTCTTCTGATGGGTAGGGAGTTTTCTCTTCTTCTTCTTATTATTGTTATTATTATTATTATATCTCGAGTTTTATTAAACTGGGAATGGATTCTGAAGTGCTTCTAACCCTTTCATAGGGAGAAGCTGAATTCAATGAACCTTCTTCTATACATGGCTCCAATAGCAGTCGTGTTTCTTCTTCCTGCAACACTTATTATGGAGGAAAATGTGGTTGGCATCACTATAGCTCTAGCTAGAGATGACATCAAGATCATCTGGTATCTACTTTTCAACTCAGCGCTAGCATATTTTGTGAACTTGACCAACTTTTTGGTCACTAAACACACCAGTGCTCTTACTCTCCAGGTATGCAATTCTTCTGGTTCCTTTACTTTGCATTTGATGATTGACATGATAACCTATTCTGATTTCTTTAGTGCTTATCCCTTTATCCCTGAAGACAAAAGAGAACTAGGATAGTGTGGTTATCGTTTTGCTCAGAGCAGAACTAGGAAAGTCTAGCTTGAGTCATCTTAATCCTTTATGAAGTTTGCATTGCGGGAGTCTATATTTTGGCATGATATGAGAAATATCAGGTATTAGTAACAGTTCCCATTTCCAGATGCTTGGCCTTTTCTTTGTATGCTAATTTCCAGTTATATGCATTCTGGTGTTTGTTTTCACAAATCAACAAGTGGGCTCAGATTTTAGACTTTTTTGGCTTCGGAATAGACTTTGCCTCTATACACGTAAGATCTGTTGCAGGAGACTTGTTAAGCAGCTAACTGTTTGTGGACTTGTTTAGTTTTGCATGCTTGTATTTGTTGAATGTTGGTCTTGGACAGTAAAATGAGATAGTACTGCACAAAAAAGGTGAAAGGCTAGGAATAAAATTCAAGATACTTGAAAAAAATTATGTGAATCTATTCACACCTGTTGGAGGTTCCATTGATATTAGTTCCTTTGTGATTATGTGCTGAGAAATGCCATAAAGTATTTTCATTTATTGGTGCTGAGAAGATGCTAAACTAGGGAAGGTTTTGCTCTTGTATTATGGAAGCTATATAGCTACTGTATGAGTAGTAATGCAATGAAAACAAGAATTTCCTTTCATGATTTAGTGAGACATTTTTTCTCGATCATAGGGGGAGTTGAGGAATAATCTTTCAATTTCCAATTTGATTTTATTATTTTAGTTACATTCCTATGTACTCAACCCTATAGAATGGAAATGCTATATGGGCCATAGGAAAGAGTCTATTGTAGCGATCACTTTTTGATGAGCTTCTTTAGAGATTCTAGAATTTTAGATGCATGGAAAGCTATTTGGTTTGATATGTTTCACTTGAAGAAGAAAAATGGTTTGATAGGTTTTACCACACAAGGGAAACAGGACTTTAAGGTCTCCTTTAGAAATAAAAGAGAGAGATTTTTGATCTGCACAACTGACGAAATACAAATGAACAATGTGTATCCCTGCGCAATTTGAGAGGTGGTCATAAAAAATGCTTATTCACTGGTGGTTTTGCTCCCTCATTTTGGGTATAAAATTTTATAATGATTTAAGTATCTCCTCGTGTCTTTTCCTTTTCTTTGTGTAGTTTATACCTGCTTCAGTTTTGATAAGACACTGTTGGGGTGTTCAGTAAAATGTTAATGGAGTTCTTTGGTTGTACAGGTGCTTGGAAATGCCAAAGGAGCTGTGGCTGTGGTAGTTTCGATTTTAATTTTCAGAAATCCCGTCTCTGTCACTGGAATGCTTGGCTACTCACTTACAGTCCTTGGGGTAATCCTTTACAGTGAAGCCAAGAAAAGAAGTAAATGACATATCATCAAGAAAAAGGCTTAAGTTGCAATTTTCGATTATTTTGTTTTTATCGGTGCAAAATAGAGCGACAACGTTCATGGAAGCAATATTGGGGCGTGCTGCGTCGCTAATCTGTGGATTTTGCGATCTAGATACTATATTTTTCGCCTGGAAGCCTGGAGATTTGGTTTCCATTAGCCTTATGACTGCAGCAGGATTAGCCCAAGGTAGAAAAGTTTCAATAAGTGACAATTTGTTTCTTGCATTCCCGGATTAGGGTTGTAGAGGAATATCATTGTCTTTTGCTCCTTTTTTTTTCACTTTAAAAATTCTTTCAGGGGGTAGGATTTGGCTCTCAATACAATCGGACTGTTATTAACATTTGTTATATTGAATAATTAATGATAAAAACTTAAATAGTTTTACCATTTTCTAGTGTTGTTTTATAGACTGCTAAGCATGTACCTCATATAAGAAAAATAAATTTAAGAAGATATTGAATAAGCAAAAAAAAATTAAGGCGATGACGCCATTCACCAGTCCATCCTGATACAATATTCCAAGTAAACCCTGTCCTTGCACGTTGGTGTAGTCACCCAATAGATAACATCAGTTGCCTGTAATCACCATTTGTTTGCCATGACTCACATTTTCAGCAATCCATTACTTTGGTCTTTCAGGAAATTGAAAAATCCAAACAAAAATAATTCCCACATAATCTTTGCTTATTGCAAACACAGATCAGGAAAGTGTACAATCGAGCTCAGAGGTTCACAGCAATCACAGCAACATTAAGGCAATTTCCTACCAAAACTTCAACCACAAGTTCTTACTTCCCAGTGTACGAATTCCCGATTGCAAAACATAAACTCTCCTTCGGAAACAGGATTCCCCCCTATAACTTAAACATCTCAATGAACCACGTTTTACCTCACCCGGTTAACATGCTGCAGTGAACATATTGGGTCCCATGGTGCAGCCGAACATACTAAGTTACAACAATTGCGCCATCATTAGTTCTATCAGCTGTCGGTCTCTAAAACCTTCACACCATTCACTAAATTCAAAGCTGTATCAGCAGCAGTTCTGGCCAATTCAGTGGCTGCTCCAATGTAGGTATGGGGTGTTAGCTTTAAAAGATTGGTTTTTGCTTCTCTAGGTAATTCCAAGCCTTCAATAAATTGTCTTATACTTTCTTCGGTTACTGCCTGTCCCCTGGTTAGCTGCTTCAGCTTCTCATAAGGCTCTGGAACACCATATCGCCGCATAACCTGTATATAAAGTGGTCAAATATGTCTTATAAAATAAAGAAACAAACAAAACACCAAGGAATGCGGGAACAGAAGACACATGGTGCAAAAAAACCTTATGCATAAACCATAAGAAACCATCTAATCAGGAATCTTAGTCCATAAAGAAGAAAAAAAAAATTTTGGACATTGGTTAATAACAACCTGGATCACATGCAACCAATAGAGAGGCACTCAATCAAATGGACATTGTATTTCAGACTGGCAACTAGAACTACACACAAGCAATAAAGGAAAGTAACAGATGGTATAATAACTCGGATGCATTTAAATTTCTTTAAAATTGTTTAGTCTAAAAGTTGAGTGAGAACTACATACAGTCTGTATTGGTTCAGCAAGCACCTCCCATGCCTGGTTCAAGTCCTCATGCAAACAAGCTTCATTGACCTAAAGCAAGCAAAATCCAAATTCAATCAAAACAAATGCCCAAGGTGAAGGCAATAAAACTGGAATTTGGAGAAGTATCAGTGAAAGTGTTTCGCAGATGAAGCAAAGATACCAACTACATTAAGTTAATGAAGACACCGGGCCATTGATGTCGAATAAAAATTAAGCAAAATATACCACTCTATCAATCACCACCAAGAGTCGTGCAGTTTCAAAAAGTTCCCATTAACCAACCACACAACATCTATAGATACGTTGCATACCTTAAGTTTCGCTATCCCTACAAGCGCACTTTTGTAGGCAAGAAGAGAATGCCCTAATCCTTCACCCATGTTTCTCAGAGCTGTTGAATCAGTTAGATCACGCTGCAAGAATAACATAAAGTAAATGAACTATCTCACCAGTGAAGCAGAAGACAGTTTAGAACTCACCACAAAAGTCTATCTACGATTATAGAATTACAATAGCTCCTTGATTAGTTAAGGCAGACAGGTCCTTCAAAAGATCACAAGAATCATACTTCTTTTTTGGTTATGTTTGAGAAAAATGCTCATATACAGACAACAGATCCTTGGGTAATTAGCAGCCTCAATGAAGTAACCGCGAACTAAAGCTACAAGCACGCAGATTTTAAAAAAGGCCTAGAATTATGAAATAACATATAAAGTAAAGGCATAAAAGTTACAAGGAAAACTATCCTAAGGATTACCTGCAATCGTGAAATAGGCAACTTCTCAGCAAGATGGCGCAAACTTCCAATAGCTTTACCCAGATTGCCTTCACTATTTTCGAAATCAATAGGATTAACCTTATGAGGCATAGTCGAGGAGCCAATCTCACCAGCCTTAGTTATCTGCAAAAAACTTTCAACATGACACACTTGTCTTGTATAAGATTGTAAGAAACCAAACAAATCCAGCACCAAAAAATTGCCCAAGGGAAATCTTGGATTTTCTAGTTTTATTAACTGAAGCAAAGTACTGGGAATTTGAAAGAAAGAGAACCCTAAAAGGCTAAGCAATCTTCAGATAACCAGGATACTCTCCCAAGTAACCTTATAACTAAACCCTATGGCACAAGGTAAAGCCTATGATAAACTAAATTACTAGACCAAGACCACATACAGGCCAACCTAATAAGACTGATAACAATTAATTAAATGGGCTCGAGCCCAACACCAAACCTCCTCTCCATGAGCTGCCACAACTCATAGCCTAGGTTTGTTACAAAGAAAGATGGGGAGAAAACAGTATTCATGCTATGTCAGAATTGCTCACCTGCTTAAAGTAGCGTTTAGAGATGTAGCTCCATACATCAGTATCGAAATCAATCAATATAGTGTTGAATCGAACAATTGCATGAAAAAGTTTTGCCATATAGTCGTGAGTTTCAATCTGCCAAACAAGTATAAAATAACACAATCAGAAAACTACCTGAATTCATTTAGATTCTATCGACAGGGATTATAATCCCAGCCCCTTCCAAGAAAAACTTTGGTACTTAATCACTGTTCTACACAAAATCTTGCAAAAGACATTTCCATGTTTATACTGACAATCACTGAAAAGTTGCACTTGAGGTAACCCCCGCATTTAGATATTGATAAAGACTTAAGGACATGAAAAAAATCATCAAGCATGCTTAAGACGGGTTGCTGGTGCGTAGCAGTTAGTATCTTGAATATAATAAAAAACTACAGACTGAGAAATCTGAATAGATTGACCTCAACACCTTACTAGAAGAAAAACAAGGAAGTACCTGAGTAACATAGGGATTAAAGCACAACCCAAGAGATTTGACAAACTCTTCAGCAATCTGAGGCCAATTGATTTCGGGATATGCAGCAAGATGTGCATTATAGTTACCAACTGCACCAGCAAACTTCCCCATTATTTCAACTTGAGATAGTTCCTGCCTCTCTCTGCTCAATCGGACAGCAAATATACTAATCTCCTTTCCCAAAGTAGTTGGTGAAGCTGGCTAAGAGGAAAGATACAATGATCAACGATCAATTTATGAGTTACTTAAACTAAACCGTGCTACTGGATATTAAGTAAAATATAAAACCAAAAGCAATACAAGAACCAACCAAGATTGTCTCTTTTTTCCATCTTTTTAAATGCAAAGAAACATTTCATTAAAGAGTAACATGGTGGGTACCACCAATGTAGACAGCACCATAGAGTTCATAGTGGAATAAACATCGACATTCAGATCTCCGAAATCCCAGGAGTTGAGGTCCATGATCCTCCCTTTAAAAAATGCTGCTTAAAAGAAATTATATTCTCTGTACTTATTGTATAAGATTACAATGTTACTGTTTTAGTGAAACTTGCATATGCAATACAGCAGCGAGGTTCAAACATTCTAGCAGGCTCTCAGAGATAAAGAAAAGAATAACTATTAAATCACCCCATACAAAGAAAAGAAAATTCACCTGCCCATGAGTGTGTGAAAGCATGGGAATATGAGCGGTATCCTTAGCCATGTTGCACAATGCTTTGATCAGTTCATCAGTGACAGGAAATATAACTCTGTTTATTGCTTCTTTGAGCATCAATGCATGGGCGAGATTGTTAATGTCCTCAGATGTGCAAGCAAAGTGAAAAAATTCAAGCACCTGAGTTGTTTGAGCAAGGAAATATACAAAAACTCATTCCAAAATTTTTAAAAATTACGTCAAATGGAAATGAGCACACCAGCATTACTCAAATGAATGAATCCAGTCACCCCCAACCTTTGAAATCTCTGGATGCGATTGACATTTCTGTTTGAGGAAGTATTCCACAGCTTTTACATCATGGTTTGTTACTTTCTCAATCCTTTTAACTTCCAAGGCATCGTTGATGCTAAATCCAGTTATCAGTCCTTGCATATAAGACTCGGCTTCCTCACTAAAGCTAGGAACTTCTGTAACTTCTGGAATTTGGGAAAGCTTCAGCAACCATTTGATCTGACAGAGGTATCAATGTTACAATGAAACTCTTCATTATATTATGGTGGAGAAATCCCCAAGAAAAGGAAGAATCAGGAAAAAAAAAGAAAAAGAGAGAGAGATTATTGTTGCTACATGGAGACATGAAACTTGGTGTCACACAATCAGCATTAAATTCAGGCACTTCATACGTTATTCTCACTAAGAAATCATGCAAAAAAAAAAAAAAAACAACTTCAAATGTCTGGAACAATACAAACTTACCTCAACCAGGACACGAAAATAGATTAGACCATATTCACTCATATAAGGAGCTAAGTCCTTCACTTTACCCCAATATCGACCATCCAAAGGCGACAAAGCCATTAAACTCCACGATTCAAAATTCTCTCCCGCCAAATTCATAGCCTACAATACCAAAACAAAACCGGCAAAAAAAAAAATACAAATTCAGAAACTCGGGAAAAAAAACACAGAAAGTAAGCAGCCAACAGTGAAATAACAACCGGTAGAGTGGAGATGTTGGTATCTCTGAGGGTGGATGTTTTGCAGATAAAGCCTCTGCGAGAGCAAGATGTAGAGAGCTGAAACGAAGAATTCAATGGATAGTGAAAACTTAAGAATTCTTTTGACTCCGAGTGTCTTCTTCTCGTCGTTGCTGCTGATATGGGATTTAAAGAAGATAACCGACCGCGGTTGAGCAATCCGCACTCCATGAATGCTTTCAAGTGTGTGTGCTTGCAGTGAACCCTAGCTTTTTCACAGGGAGCGAGCGAGAAGAAACGGAACTGCTTTCAGTCTCCCACCCATATTCAGTCCCATCCCCCTTCACAGCCGTTAGATTTTCAAAGCCAAGACTGACCATTAGATTTTTGTTAATATTAATGACTTGATTTATCTTTATTTATTTACAATAAAGAAAATCAAACTACAATAATACCCTCAACTGCGTCAACTGTACCGTTCTTCTTCTACATCCTCAGAACGGACTTCTTCTCCCACCCCTTCCATAGTAATACCCTTCCGCTGTGTTTTGGGGTGACAAAAAAATATTCCCAATCGAACGAAATAACGTGTTTACGATCAAAATATTTACATATTCGGATCCGAGTTGAATTTCAGACGTACTTAATTGATCAAATTTAAATTGATTTAAATTCGAGATAAGTAAAACAGACAATAACTTAATTCAGGTTTTCGAATATGCTTAATTGATCAAATTCATATTAATTTAAATTCGAGACAAGTAAATCAGACAATAACATAATTCAGGTTAAGGTCTGTATAAATAAATTGGATAAACCTTCGATGTTTGGATCCAGACTTTATTTAAACTAGACAAAAAAAAATTTTGTACTCCAATTTGTCCAAACTAGTTTAATTCTAGGTGAATAAATCCGATCATCTGGACCAGAAATTCCACCCGAAACAGAATTTTGCCACCCCTACCCGCGTCCCCAGCTGCTGCTGCTAGTCCTCTTTTATGGTTTTCCTTCACCGTCAACGGGATTCAGTGCGCTTCTGTTCGTCCTTTGTGGATTTTTTTTAGCTGCACAAATCCCAGTTTTTTTATTTGGTAAAGGAAGCACTACTCAAAAACCCCGGTTTGGGCTTTGCGTCATCAACTGGAGCCCCTGATAGGGTGACAAAGAGCTTCTCTAGTTGTCAGCCATGGCCGAAGAATATGACTACAACGATGTCGATAAGGGGTGCGTTCTATAACTGTGGGCATTAACATATAGCTAATTTGAAATCGGACCCAAAACGAGTCAAGAGTTATATATTTGAATTCGAACAAGTTTTCCGTTGTTCGAAAAGAGCCGCAGCGGCACGAATGATTCTCTATCTAACCAGTTATATCTAACTCTTACACTTACCATTCCCATGATTCAATCCTCAAATCGGCTTGGCCTCATATATGTGAATTGAGTCCCATAACAGGCATTCGTTGGCCGGATAAGGCATTTATATGATCAAGATTATGCAGAAATAATGGAAAATTACAGAAAAAGTTAGATGTATGATTGTAGATTCCTAAGAAGGTTAGTTGTCTTGCTCATAGGACACTCCAAACTATGTACATTGCTTCTTAGGATTCCTTCACTACAACCTATGATGCCAGGAAAAAAAAAATGATGACATCCTAGTGCAAGATGATGATCATTCCAAGAACAGCTCACAGCCAACTGTTTTACGCTCGTTAAAGGATAGAAGTGTGCAGATTCTTGGCAACCTGCAGAACTCGGATAAACATGGTATGAATTCAGCTTTCCCCCTTTACGCTGTTCTTGTTCATATTTGGTTTCATATGTTCATATTTTCTGCAGGCACTTGAAGCAGGAAAGGAGAAATGGCGAAGCGTGGTAGGACTCGTAGTTAGTGCGCCAATTGAGAAAGTATGGACAATAGTCTCTCAAACAAGAAGGCTACAAGAATGGATGCCAATGGTTGAAAGAGTCACTGACTTAGCTGGTAATGAAGGTGTTCCTGGCTATGTTCGGCTAGTCTCCGGCTTCATGTTCCCTCAAGATGATGGAGAGAGGTCATGGATCAAGGAAAGGTTAGTTTCCATGGACTCAACACTGCATAGTTACGTTTACAGAATGGAAGCAAGCAACATAGGATTAGACGGATCGGTTAACTCACTGAAGCTAGTCAAATATGGAGAAGACTCAACACTAGTTGAGTGGTCTTTTGAGATTAATCCCATGGAAGGTGCCTGTGAGCACAGCATCATTGATTACCTGGAATTTCTTTACAAATCTTGCATTAATAGGATTGAGGGTGCCATACAAACAGCATCTCAAATGGCTCGAGGCGGTCTGTGATATTGTAAGACTTATCTTTTTTGTGTCATCTTTGAATTAATTTCAGACTTGTGATACAGATTATGGTCTAAATTTTACACTGCAGATGTTTTAAGAAGCAATATTTTCATTAAATTTGTTCTGTTTCACTTTGTTTGTTTATTAGATTCCATTCTGTAATTGTAAGTAATATCTGTTCAAGAAAAACCCAAGATTAAAAAATGGTTCAAAGAGGGAGGGAGACAGTCTAGGGTTTTGAAAAACCAAGTCAAAGATAATGTGTGATTTTGAAATTGACCCATGGGGGTTGGGCTGTTACTGCAAACACCATTTAATTAACAACATATTTTATAATAAGCTTTCTGGGTATCAAACTAGTGACCATTTCCATGAAAACCATTTCTCAACTGCACACATTTGCACTATCATCCATTGCCACCGTCGTATCCTGTTAACCTCCATACTCTTCTAGAAGATTATATATATACAAGCAAGCAACCCGCGCTTCGCGACGGGTTGTTGCTGTCTAAAGTGCATGGGAAATATTATAGAAGTTGTATCAGATGTTTTGGTATTGTAAATAGATTTTGTTGAATGGGCAACACATCATGGTCATACTGGTAATGTTTAAATAATAGGCAATATTGTGGTAATTTTTGTTGTGGTAATACCGACAATATGCCTCTTGTCTTGCAAAAACTTTCGAGTTTTCTTAGCAAAAGAGAAATGATGACTTTGCTTACCCTACATCATGAGATTTTTCACAGAGATTGCAGAGTTTTGTTGGCTGCGAAGATTATTCATGTGGGAAAGTTGAAGGAAGACGGAAGATAAAAGGGCCCTGGAATGCAAATAGGTTTAGGAATTGTCGATCTTGACCTTGGTTAATGACCTTGTTGGCAATGTTAGAGCAAACCAAAGGATATAATAGTACTTTCCTTTGCTGGCGGTATTAACTTCGATCAGAGGGAAAAAAATATTTTGGGCTCTGTTTTTGTGTTTGTGGACCAGGGAGGTTTACCAGTTGGGGTACTCGATAATTTCTGTAAAATGACAATGCGAAGCCCATATCCATTCTGAGTTTATTGAAAATGCTAAGCCATATCTACGCTTAGTTTAATGGAAGTTGAACAACAGGTTTGACGACAAACGTTATGTCTCCCGCGAAGTGATACCAGTTTTCTCTCCATAAAATCTCTTGCTCGTTTCGTCTCTCCATCGCTTCGAAATTCAGTTGTGCGCCGTACGATTTCACAGATTTGACTCAGGTATTCTCTGCTCTATATTGTGTACAATGTTCTTTACTTTCGTTTGCATGCATTTCTGATGTTTGTCTAGGAACCCTTACCTTTTCTCTCTCATTATTGTGTCTTTCTTACTGGAATCTGCACTCTAGGGTGTTTGGTGTAAGAATGTGGTATTGTGATTTTACATCTTGGTTGTGGCCGAAGTAACCCTTGTCTAGGTGTCTAAAGGCGAGTTCTTTTTTCTTAACCAATGGGTTATTCTGTTTGATGAAAATTGGGGCTCTTGTGCATCTAATTTTTGCATATTTGGTTATCCTTTGGCTTAGCATGCAGGAGTAATGGAAGATAATCGTAGATTTAGCATCTATATCCATCATGGTGGTTTTATGTCTGAAGAAACTAATGAGTATATTGGTGGTCAGGTTCACATATGGATGAATTTGATGATGAATCATTGGTCTCGAGATTTTGTGCTAGATCATCTGGCAAAAGATCTACATGTAAACATTAAATTTGTTACTTTCAGCTTTCGCAGGGTAACTGGTTGTTTGTGTTGCTGTGTCTTTAAGGCCAGAACTGCTGCTGATTTTATGGATTTAGGACTGCTTGGGTGTTTTGATGGACATATTAACTTGTATGTCTCGAGTTTCGGTATTGGTGATCGCGCTGTAAAGTTTGAGGTATTTGTATTGGTAGCATTTTGTCTTGTGAAGTTTAAGTTATTTCATTAGTGATGATGTAATATTTTTCTGTGTTAGTTGCCTCATGATGGTGACCACCCAAGTTTAATCGCCGTTGATGCAAAAGTATTGTGTCCTGCTACAAATTATTGTTTTCGGAAGAAGGAAGGTTATCTTCCTATTATGTTTGGTGCTGACATACTTTCCAAGCATCCTATGTCAAGCGTGCTTTCATCATCAGCAACTGCTACAGATAGCAAGATTTATATAAATGTTTCTAATAAAATGTTTGATTTACTGTGGTATTTCCCAGGTTGCTAATGTGATGTTTCTTTACATGTTAATTGCAGAAGAGAAAGACTGCACCCATCATCCCACCATTGATTGAGGAACATGGAGCATCTTCTTCAAGGACAGTCCGACGTTCAGCAAGAATTGCTGCTCTACTTGCTGATTCTGCAAATCATCCAGATCGCAACTATGAGGTTGTTAAAGTGATGTTTCATCTGCTGCAGTTGAATTTGGATGCTTGCAAATGCTCACCCTGTTGTTTTAAATCGATGCTTTGTTGTGTAGCTTGTAGGCTCTGGTGGATCAAGAAGTGTTTTCTTTTGTAGAAAGAAGAACGAATAAGAGAGACTTTTGCATTGAGTGACCAGCAGCTTGATCTAACATTTTGTGGACAATTTACTTTGTGTGGATGGCAGCGATGACATGCATGTACTGAAAGTGATATTAGTTATATTGTTTTGGTGTAATTTGCTTCAGTGATGTCTGCTATGCAAGGGTTTTACATGGTGGCTTGCATAGGTGAACATCATTGTCTTCCTTTTGTGTAGCTAGTCATAACTATGTAGATTATAACTTCCTTTGCTTTTGTATGTAAACTTATGTAGCAGCTTGCATAGGTTAACTTGTTTGCTTTTGTTAACTTGTTAACTTCCTTTTGTTAACTTGTTTGGGTTTAGTTTATGCATCACAGTTTTTGTTTGGATTTTCTCAAGGGAGGATGAAGGCGATATCACTTATTTGTTTGGATTGATTTGTAATTTTTTTTTTAATTTCACGGGTGAAAAGAAATGAATTACAAAATTTTATTTTGTCATGTCATTAGGCCATGTGTAATGTTCATCCGATAGTGGATGCCACGTCAAAAAATCCGGCCGATATCTCACCGGAATACCAATGACCTTATCATCCTGGGCAAACAAAAGTTTACTGCACTTGAGAAGACACATTCAAATACTTGATACTGGTATAATTTGGGTATGAAAAATGAGTAGCTCTCTCTACCCACACATTTATCAATTGGCAGTTAATCAACACCCCAAACCAAAAACTTACATTTACAGCCTAACAACTATGTAGCTTGCTATGATCCAGCATTTTCCAATCACATATTTCTTTGCCCTTTTGGGTCTCTGTGATTGCTAT
Source organism: Tripterygium wilfordii (assembly GCF_013401445.1). NCBI lineage: Eukaryota > Viridiplantae > Streptophyta > Magnoliopsida > Celastrales > Celastraceae > Tripterygium > Tripterygium wilfordii. The sequence continues at coordinate 14,792,655 of NC_052244.1, read as the reverse complement.
TGGCATTAGGTAAGACCTCACTTATATAGGTTGTTATTTAAGAAGCTTGACCAACTAATTTTATTTTTAACCATCAAAGAAGACGCAGCTGGACATATGGCAATAATCAGCAATAATTAGACCTCTAATGTTACAAATACACAGGCGGATAGCTTATGACCATCATAAGGTTTTCTATACTGCAAATGAACTCACAGAACTAAGAAAAAGCTTAAATGGGTTTGCCATTAAATTGACTTTCTATATGTCATAAACAATATAAGACCATACAAAATATAATAGAACTATTTGCATCTGTTAAACCATACCTTTTTTTATCATATCTGGATGATGTTGAAAGTGCGAAAAACATTTACATAGAATTTTGCATGACATGAGCAGGGGAAGGAATTATCCAAAATAAGTATGACAAAATATATGATAATCATTCCCCTGTGATTAAAAGTCTTGAACGCCTAGCAACAACTGTGATGGCATTATCAAAGGACTTTACATTTAAGGCTGCATTAGAGATAAACAGGCGCAACAGAGATCAAAATAGGTGTGGCAAAATATATTACAGCCACTCATTCTTCATTGGAACTACTGGATGCCTGACAAAAATGCTGATGGCATCATCAAAGGATCTTACATATAAGGCTGCATCAGATATAAGAAGTAGCAGCAGAGATCCAAATTAAGCATACCAAAATTTATCACAGCCAATCAACCTTGATTGAAACTGTGCATTGCCTTACCAAAACTTCAAAGGATTTTCATTTTGCTTGCTTTTTCCCTTTCTTCTTTTTTTGCACAGCACTATTCCTTTGTTTTTTTATATTGTCCACTGGCTCTTCTATTGTTAGAATTTCCCTACAAATGGAAGCAAGCAATGGAAGTTAATCCTGAGTGACTTGGTAGTCTAGGAAGATAAGCGTCAATGAAGCAAGGTATAAGATACAAAGGCAGCAATAAATGTCTACAGACCTTTTATTTCTCTTGAGACTTCTTTGGAATAACACAGATATAGGCTCATCATCAGAGTTTGATTCATCAAGATGGATTGTTGTTAAGTTTTTCTTCGCCTTCCTAGGAGTGGTTGACCTTGATTTTTGCGGTGTATGGACTTGTATGTCATCCTGCAACCTTGACAATTCATTCACAGGCTGGCTGTTTGAGAAAGCTGACTCCTGAGATAGAACATCTTCTATTTTGTTGCCTGTTATGATTGGCTTCACTGTCTCAAAAATCCCAGGCTGCTTCTCCTCCTTAACCTGAGCAAACACTGCACCATCGAAGATTTTTGTCACTTTGAAACAAATGGACTTCATCTTCTTGTTGTTAGTGTTTATTGTTACTTGGAACGTGTGTAAATTATGGTAGATATCTTTGATCATTTGTGGCAAGACATATCGATTGGAGCCATTTGCAGATGTAAGTGTACTTGCTGAAACTCCAATTAGCTTCTCTGCCAGGCGGTCAAAAATCGTAAATAGAGCTTGGCCGGTCTCATCTTCAGCAGTGGTGTTCAGAATATAGCTAAGGCATATAGACGAAGATTGCCCATGTTAACACATGGTAAGTTATTTATCATGTTTGCATAAACCAAGGCATGTATTTATAGATCTGATGTATTACTTACCATGGGATTGGCGCCTCGTCAATAACACTACATAGAGAGCATAAGTTTGAATGTTTCCATGGCTTCGTTGTACCTCCACACTTTGGACATGTAGGATACCACCAGCCATCAATGATGTCAATACTTGTAATTCTTGCCATGCATGTAAACTTCTGGCGCTGCATCATTGGCATTAGTTAAAGATATTTCATTTATTCTAATAAGATATACATAAGCTTGATAGCCTTCATACTCACAGCATCTTGCTCGACATTCAATGACAATAACTCAGCTATCTTCTTCCTATTTTTTTTCATCTCATCATCTGAATTTGTCAGCACAGCCAGGCTAGATGGTAGAATCTTGAAATCCACAGGTTGAACTATCCTGGATGGGATTCTTTATTGTTAGAGATGAAAGAAGAGCAGATGCAAACACAAACATTTTAAGCTGCTTGTAATTGAGTATCATACCTTTCTCTTAACTGATGAACCTCTGGAATATCCAGATTGAGATATACCTTTGAAGAAGATATACTACTCAAGATATTTTTTCCTAGTTCAGCACCAAGAAGAGAAAATAATCAGATTACTTAATTATATGACATCCATAACTCTGATGCATAAGTTTTTTTTCTTGAGAGCACACCAATGTTTATGAATGAACGTTTCCGATGGTGTTCAGAAGGCAAACAAACCTGAGAATGTTGAAACCATCATCGCTGCGCAGATTATGATCACTGGCTTGTTTTTAGCATCCTCAAGGATTTTCTGACCATCAAAATCTATTGCCAAATCTCCCCATAGTGTAACTGATATGACATTCATCCTATAAATAACCAATGCATTGACAATTATGCAATTCATCCTTCTCCATTAAGAAAACAACTTTGACAGGAAAATCAAATTTTATTTTGCCAACGGAAAGGCAAAGTTAGAAGTGACCTAAGATTCGCAACACTTACATCTCATCCTGGAAGTCCAACTTACGGAGCCTCACTGTTTTGTTATTGGCATATATCTCATTCAGATGTCCAGCATTGACAATCTGCCCTATCATATCTACAAAACAATACATTAATTCTTCTAGAATGGTAATCATAACTTTATGCAAGCAGGGCAGCGATACATGAAGTTTACCTGTTAGCTGCACTTTATTTCGAACTCTGCCTTGCATTTCAGCATAATCAACAAAATGAAACTTCTCGAGTGGGATAATATTGGCAGTCTGTGTAGCCTTTTCAATCTTTGTATTCCTGTCAAATTTTATCATATAGTCACCTGGACATGGATGATAGCTAGGCCTGATAGGGAACAACTTAAAGTTGCTGAAGAAGTAAATTTCTTTCTCAGTAAGCATAGTCCTGAAGTATTCCATATTTTCTGGCCTCATCGTTGCCAACATTGTGTTACCCTGCAAAAACAACATAACAAACCATGATTATGGTATTCCAGACGTGAGTGATTATGGACAAATTCCAATAATTCATAAATTATCTTTTCAAATCTGGCAAAGTGGTAGACACGACCTGCTCATCAATAAGGTAAGCATCAAAACTTATAAGTTGATCATTGTCGGCATGATTTATTGAATTCCATAGACGGGCAACCCTTGCCTTAATTTTCCATTCACGTTTTGGAAATCCTAGCTCGGAAAGGAGGTTGTAGTCCATTTAACTTATATTTAGACTGCAAAAAAGAAAAAGTATATTAGATGATAACATCTGAAAGTCTTCGCAAGTAGAAAATGAAACATATCATGCTTAAGTCTGTAATGTAATCTAGGATGCATGCAGGATAACAAAATCGCTCTCATAACCTGAAGGCAGCTCATCAAAAATCCCATGATAAACAATATTTTTTGTATGACCTTTTGTTTTGTCATCGATAGACTCAAGCATAATTTTCAAGCCACTGTATGAGGTAACACGTGATAGGGCAACATAGAGTTGTCCATGTGTGAAAATAGGTTTTGGTAAATATAATCCAACCTTTTTTAATGTTTGTCCTTGACTTTTGTTAATTGTCATTGCGTAGCATAATTTAATAGGAAATTGTCTCCTCTTGAGTATGAAAGGATATTTTTTATCCTTTCCATCCATGATTATCCGAGGAATGCAAACCTTTGTCCCTACATGGCTGCCACTCAATATTTGAGCCTCAATAACTCTATCTCCAAGGTGAGTAATTAATAGCCTTGTTCCATTGCATAGACCGTCGGCTTGGTTTATATTTCTCAGCAACATGACTGGAGCGTACTTCTTCAATGTCAACTCATGATTAGGAACACCATGAAATGTCATTGAATTCAACACATCAGTGGTATATAGCAAATTTGACATTGTAGAATCCTCAGATGTCTTGCAAACAGTATCAAAACTATAGTACGTTCGTGCTTCTGTTGGTAGCATTAACAACACATGAGAATTAACCAAAGCAACAGTGTCATTTGTCCCAGTGATGATCGCCCTTTCATTGAGATAAGATTGATCATGATATAGATTAGCCAAGTCTCCATAAATTTCTGACACCATTGAATGTAATGCATCACCAGTAGAAGGAAGCAATAGTTCATTTGGTATTTCTATCCAGCTTGATTCCTCCTCATCCTCACCACTGACAGTTGAAAGAACCTTGCCATTCCCAACATTCAGTATCCACTCTGCGAATTTTGACATTGAATCCCTCTCATCTGTAGTGAGTCCTGTTGCATGCAACCGCATATTTTGCCTTAGCATGTATACCTTACAACACTGCCACAGATAAGATCTCGTAAGAGATGCATTGACTGTATCAGACCTCGTGCCATTCAAAACAACAGGCAGAATCTGTCTAAAATCACCCCCCAACAATACAGTCTTACCACCAAACGGGGTTGAACATCCTTGTGCACCATCAATGTTCATTATGTCTTGCAATGTTCTATCAAGAGCTTCAAAGCAATGTCTGTGAGCCATGGGAGCTTCATCCCACACAATAAGACTTGCCTTCATTATTAATCTTGCAAGTTGTGTTCCCTTTTTGATATGACATGTTGAACTCTCATCAACTTGGATTGGAATCTTAAATCGAGAGTGTGCTGTGCGACCACCAGGAAGCAACAACGATGCTATGCCAGAGGATGCAACAGCAAGGACAATTCTCCCTGTAGACCTAACTTTTGCAATTATTGTTTGATATAAGAATGTCTTTCCAGTTCCTCCATGTCCATATACGAAATACAAACCGCCTGCCTGATTTATGACTTTCTCCACAACCACATCATATATAGTCTTCTGTTCTTCATTCAAGTGATCTTCCAACTCCCTACATTCATCCCTTAGCTGATGAACATCATAATTCATCTCTTCCCTCAAAAGACGATTATTTAGTTCATCCAAAAGCTGTCCCTGCGGCATTGGCAAATTATAAGCAGCAAGGGATGTGGCAGCTCTGTTGAATAACATTTCAAGCTCAAACAAAATATAGTTCTTCAATTCATGCTCAGGCAAGCTTAAACATGGCAAATCTAGCTGTCTTCTTAATTTATACAGGATATCATCTTGGAACAGTCTCCAGTTGCTGTCCCAAAGTCTCAATGGTTCACTGACATTGCAGAAAATAACCAATGTGACAAATAGTTGCCTCAGCTGGACTCCTGTTGCAAAAACGGATGCCTCATCCAATGCATCGTGCCACTCTTTATCATCTCCAAGCAAACCAAGAGCCATACATGCTGACTGGAATGTAGGATGAATGAACCCACCAACTGTTCTAATCTCAGCATAATTTTTAGGCCCATTTTGAACATTTAGTAACATACGAAGATAGTATAACTCACCTGAATTTGGATGGACATATGACATTCGACCAATTGACTGACCTCGCTTTCTTGGTGTCCATTCCTTCTGTCTGTCATCCCAAACCCACTCCGAAGGAAATAAACCATAGGTTAATCTTCTTGCCTCACTATACAGAGAGTTAGCATGCATCCATTCGGTAAACATTGTTTTCTCAATAGCAGACTGGTTAATAATACTTGACAAACTTCTTTCATCATCATAGTAAACATTTTGCATGCGAGGCAAGTGAATGGGCAAACGTTGAACAGATGGATATCTAAAGTGAATATGATACTCAAAAAGCCGCCACACTGATTCATATGCCGCCAAATACCTACAATCAAGATATTTCTGTATTTCATCAAGTACTGCTCTCTGCTGGCCATCTGACTCCAAAACAGCCCTGACTCTATCTGGCCCTTTATTTATATATTTGAAAAGATATTTGATAGCCCGAGATTTATTACACCATTCAACATTAATGTGGGCTTGATATCGCAGCAGCAAAGACTTGCAATAAGGAACCACAGACCTGTTATCCACTGGATGACCATTCTTCATGATTGTCCTCCCATTATCTCGGCGCCTATAAACAGCAAAACCATTGTCATCAATAGTTGTCTCTGTATGGAAAGGCTTTGGGAAGTGTTTTTTACAACGACCACCAGACATGCACGGTGACAATGGCCTAACAACACCACATGGACCATGCACCATAAACTTCCCAACCAAACCACATAACCTAGGCTCTGCAAGCTCATCTGGAATTTCAGCAGAGATAACTTTATCCACATCAGTAGGAGTCAAGCATTTATCCTCTGGACGACACCAAATAACCATATGCACGTGTGGCAAACCACGTTTTTGGAATTCAACAGTATAAACCACAGCAACAGTTTGACCAAGATACTTACCTGATCGTATATCTGACAGTAGACCATCAACTTTCATCTTAAAAACTCTTGCAACTATATCTGGTCGATCCTCTATTCTCTGCCCTGGAATAAGTCTCAACGCATCCACTATCTCAGACCACTGTGAGTTGCATGTAAATGTAACGAAAAAATCTGGGTAACCGTAAAATTTGCAAATGGCCATAGCATCATGGTAGTTTTGCATCATGTAACGTGGACCTCCAGTAAAACTTGATGGTAACACAATCCTCTTCCCAACATTACTACCAGCAACATTTCCATTCGCATATGCATCACATATCCCCTGATATCCTTCTGCCCTCAATTTTTTCTGGTTGTGACGGATAAAACATAACCTTTGCTCCTCAACACATGCATATGCATCAACAATATACTGCTGGAATAACCTACCACCACGAATTAATGTCTGCCCTTCACCATGTCTTTGTTGCAATCTATATGCGTAGTATTCCCTCATGGTCATACATGTTCTTTCCGTAGGCCTTCTAGCAATCATATCCTGATATTTAAGATCTTTTGAGTAACCATCCTCACCATATGGAAATAGAAGAGGGTATTGCATTGCCATGAAACTTGGATGCATTTCATCAACACGTTTCAACCCATCAACTCTGTCCTCCACAATGATATCTCTATGCTCAAAAGCATGGCCAAAGTCACCCACAATGAGTCCAGCAATCTCTGATACAACAGGCATATCATACTGCACACCATCTCCTTGCCTGCTAGCACACAACCTCAATCTAATAGGCCTAACATCAGATTCAGCAAATCTATCCCTGGCCATACGAAAAGCCTTCGCAATATCATTGATACCATCAAACATGATAATCAACTGCTTGACAATATCCTCATCTATTGAATCATTATCTACTGATCCAACAACCATCATCCTATTAAATACTTCATGCTCAGTGTCGTGAACATATAACTGCGCAAATTTGGGAGAGTCTCCATGAGCTGGCAGCAAAGACCCAATGCGATGATAATTCTGCCCACCAAGCCTAAAGACATACGGACCAAAAGAGTCATTCAAAGTTGTATCAATTCTACTACCAAGGGAGGTAAACGCAAACATTGCATTGTAAACTCTTATATGTCTACGAAACCCCTTACTCCTGCCCAACCCTCCACAATCCATTAACTCAGTAAGCAACGCAGGAGTCTCCTTCAACAACGGAAGACTGATCTTTCCACCACGACAACACACAGAATACATAGGCCTCCTTGCAGTATTGGATTTAAGCCGCTCAGAATACCAAAAAATTGCACCACAATATTCACACACTAAGTCAGGAGAACCAACACTAAAATATTCAATATCCTCTGCCCCTGCCTGTGCCCCTGCCCCTGCCCCTGCCCCAGCTACGTCGTCGGATGTACCAATATGACCAACATCTGCCATTCGCCTCTTCCTTGCACGGTCATTCATCACAGCACCACGCTTAGACCTACGTGACTTGCTACTCTCACCAACCTCCATTGCAATCCAACAGAGCACAGGACATCACCAACCACCAAATAAACAACACATGAACACAAACAGCAACGACAGAGAAAACCAAAACTGCGCAGCACACAATGCCCAAAAGAAAAAAAAAATATAGAGCAGCAGCAACAACCAATAATCAATTGTCATGACATAGCAAGAGAAACGCAAAAAAATAGCAAAGACAAAACAAACAAACAATAAACACAGCAGTCGCAGAAAAACCAAATTCCAGGAGAAAAATAGCCAAAAACAACGCAAGAAAAAGAGCAAAAAATAGAAGTACCTCCAAAATCGCTCCAACAGAAAAGAAACCAAACCTGCAGACATGGAAATGAGGAAGAGAAGACAACAAAGCAAAACAACATGAGAAAAACCCAAAACAACAAAACAAACAACAAAACGTAGCAAAAAGCCATCACAGTACAACAGCATAGCATGCAAATCGAAATAAAAAACAAAAAGAAAAAAAAGAAATCACCTCCAGGCAAAACAGCGGTAAACCAACAGAAGCAGCGAGACAAACCAAGCAAAAAACCTTGCCACACCAACAACAACACAAACAAACCCTCCACCACCGCCAGAGAAGACCAATGAGAACCCAAGAGACAGACATGATACGACGCAGAGCCACCAAAACAGAAGACAATGACCCACAACAGCACTCCCCCTCTGCATGAAGAAACACATCTCACCATCTGTCCAACAACGACGAAACCAAGAAGAGATCAACAAACACGTGTGAAAGCAGCCAAAATCCCCTCAGAACTCAACCACGAAACCGCCAACCGATAAATCTCGTCATCTCTCCAATGCGAAACACCCAATCCCACTATAGCATCCACCCCTGCCATCGCGAGAAGCTCGGCCATATCGTGAAATCACATCACGCAAACATGAACGAAAACAACATAGCGGTCCCACCACAAACGAATCTCAAACAAAGCAACGACAAAAGCGGGCCCCATAAAAGGGTCGTTTATGACTTTCGCCAAGCAAAATAGAAAGAGGGTATCAAAACCATGAAAACACGTGTCAAATGCTTATGTATAGGTGTTGTTCTAAGTAATTGAAGTGGGACCACACCACAAAAACAAAAAGCCAGAGAGATACATGTAGGCCCCAGAAATATGAAAAGAACCAGAGGCCACACGCGAGAGTAGGAAAATAACAGGGAACTCGCCCACAATTGTACAGACTTGCCTCTCCTATTAGTATTCTTAATAGATATATATATATATATATATATATATATATCAGTATTATGATGTGTGCATATGAAGTAAAACTGTATATTCAGTCTATTTTTATGAACACAGTGCAATCAGGATTAGTTTTATCCTAATTTATGAATAATTCCAAACTCGAAAGTTGACGATGGAAGCAACAAAACATATTCAAAACAAAAATCATGTTAAGGCTAGAAAATGCAATTGTTGCTATTGAATAAATAAAAGAACAAAGTATATGTTGATATGTACTTGTACCAACACAAAGCTTACAGCAGGGGAGACTGAGAGAGAGATGCAGCTGGGAAGTATGTTTCAATGAATGTGTCTCTTGCATTCAATTGAATATGGATACTAGAAATATTACTTGTTGGAGATACAAATATGAAATATCAGTACTTTGTGTAATATGCAAGAAACGTGAAGCTAAACTACAGGCTGCCATTCCTGTTCACCTAACAAAGAAAAATGACATTGCATCAAAGGTTTAATTTCTACCTTATAAAAACTTAAAAGGTGGTCTGTCATAACTATATTAGTCATAGTTCAAACACAGAGAATTGAACAATAGAGAGAGAGAGAGAGAGAGAATGGGGTCTTGGGCTCAGGCGATGCTGCTGGTGGCACTTCTATTTCCCGCGTTTGTGGAGTCGAAGATTCATCATTACAAGTTCAGTGTAAGTACATTAATTCTTTGGTACCTTTTGTAGCATTTTTCTCTATGTTTGTGTTCTAAATTAAACTGGCTTAACATATGCAGGTGGTCATGAAGAACACAACAAAGCTTTGTCAAACAAAGCCCATTCTTACTGTCAATGGGAAGTTTCCTGGACCAACTCTGTATGCAAGGGAGGATGATAATGTTATAGTAAGGGTCACCAATCATGTTAGCTATAACGTTACGATCCACTGGTGAGAAATTCTGCAAACCACCGGTTCCCATTAATAAAATCTGCTTAAAATTGATTTTCTAAGTACAAATTAGCAGCTAGTTTAGTTCAGAAGCTACTGATGATGATTACAGCAAATGCTATTGTCAATTTGTCATGTTATGGTAATTGCAGGCATGGAGTCAGGCAGCTTAGGACAGGTTGGTCCGATGGGCCGGCATATGTGACACAATGCCCAATCCAGCCTGGACAGGACTACATCTACAACTTCACCCTCACTGGACAAAGAGGTACTCTTCTTTGGCATGCACACATTTCTTGGCTAAGGGCAACAATGCATGGTGCCATTGTCATCTTGCCTAAGCGAGGCGTTGCTTATCCATTTCCGAAACCTGATAAGGAAAAGATCATCATATTTGGTACTCGTTAACCTCTTCAGCCATTTAAGGATCCCTTTTTTTTTTCCTTCATGAGGTTATATTGAATTGAAGATATGATATTAATTGATATGAAAATTGTGTTGTATAGCTGAGTGGTGGAAGGCAGATGTTGAAGCCGTTGTTAACCAGTATACACAAACTGGAATGCCACCAAACGTATCGGATGCACACACTATCAATGGCTACCCTGGACCTGTTCCTAATTGCTCTTCAAAGGGTACTAAGTAATAACAATCAAACTGCAGAAGAAATTAAAAGTTTCTTATCTAAACATTGACATCAAATGTGATTTCTGCAGGTTACACACTGCATGTTGATGGAGGCAAAACCTACTTGCTTCGGATCATCAACGCAGCGCTGAATGATGAGCTATTTTTCAAGATTGCAGGGCATAATCTAACCGTAGTTGAAGTTGATGCATCATATACTAAGCCCTTCCAAACTGACACAATCTTCATTGGTCCAGGCCAAACCACAAATGCCATACTAGCCACAGATAAGGCCACAGGAAAGTACTTGATTACAATCTCTCCATTCATGGACACCACAGTTGCTGTCAACAATATAACTGCCTTCGCCTTCCTCCGCTACAATGGCACCCCTGCCTTTCCTCCAACCACCCTAACCAGCATTCCTCCTATAAATGCCACTGCCGTAACGACAAAATTTATCAACTCTCTTCGAAGCCTTAATTCTAAACAATACCCTGCCAAAGTTCCATTAACAATAGATCACTCTTTGTTCTTCACAATCGGCGTAGGTGTCAATCCATGTGCAACCTGTGTCAATGGTAGCAGAGTTATAGCAGCTGTCAACAATGTCACCTTCATAATGCCTACAGTAGCTCTGCTTCAAGCACATTATTACAACATAGGTGGAGTTTTCACAGATGATTTTCCTGCTAATCCGCCGATACCTTTCAATTATACAGGAAACCCACCATCTAATATGGCTACCAATAATGGAACAAGGCTTTACAGACTGTCTTTTAATTCAACAGTTCAAGTTGTGATTCAAGGAACCAGTATGATAGCTCCTGAGAGCCATCCAACCCATCTCCATGGATTCAATTTCTTTCAAGTTGGTAAAGGAGTTGGGAATTTCGATCCAACCAAAGATCCAAAAAGTTTCAATCTTGTTGATCCCGTTGAGAGAAACACAATGGCAGTGCCAACCGGTGGATGGACAGCAATCAGATTCAGGGCAGATAATCCGGGTAAGTCGAGATTTCTTTTGTGAAATATATATATAGGGTTAATTATACTTTTAGTCACCGAAAGATTGGCTTCGTTCACATTTAACACCGAAAGATTTTTTGTTACAAAGTAGTCATCTATTGTTCCAAAATGAGACAATTAGGGGACTCGGTCAGAATTGATACAATTTCGGGCAGGGCTTTCGCTGACATGGCATCTATTTAACTATTATTGGTCAAAAATGCTTATGTGGCAACAAACCTTATCTTTGACATATGACATGGAAATTCCAATTAGATTATTAATAAAAAATAATTTTCCATTAAAAAAATTCTATGTAACTTTCTCTCATCTCTCTCATAGAAGCAAGATATTTTTCAATAAAATCTCAGTCGTTCTTCAACTATTATTGGGAAGTTGCTGTTGATACCAATTTATGTTTCTTTGAGTTTGATTTTTTTTTTTGAATAATCTCCATGAATCCAAGTGTCTTAGGGAGATCCCTCCACTGTCATCATCTCTCCCTCCTGCACAGAGGTGGATTTTGAGCAGGTCATCTGAAATCGATATTTACTTGGCCTCTCTCTCATCTATTCCACGCTTGGATTGAAACCTAGATCTAGAAATCTGATTCCTTGAGCCTTTTATTTTTTTATATTTTTTTTTTATCTAGAGAGTGGGTTATATTACAAGTAGGCTTATTGAAGCCATGTCTGACAAATAATTACCAATTGAGCATGATCTTAGTGATTGCGTTGTTGAACCAGTAGAGAGAGATGAGAGGGTGGAAGGGAGGTAGATGAAAGAGGCAAAGAATTAATGACGTCATTTTTATTAATTTTCCTTTTGTTGCCACATAAGCATATGTTGACCCAAATATGTTGAGTGGATGCCACGTCAGCGGAAACCTGCCCATTACTGTAGTAAATCTGACCAAATCCCTTAATTATCTCATTTTGGAACAATGGATAACCACTTTGTAACAAAAAATCTTTAGGTGCTAAATGTGAACGAAGCCGATCTTTTAGTGACGAAAAGTATAATTAACCCTCTATATATATATATATATATATATATATATATATATATATATATATATAAGTATATATGTTCATTGGGTTTTGTTGTAGGGGTGTGGTTTTTCCACTGTCATCTGGAAGTACACACAACATGGGGACTAAAGATGGCATTTTTGGTGGACAATGGAGAGGAACCAAATGAGTCACTTCCCCCTCCCCCTAAAGACCTTCCAAAGTGTTGATGAGGGAGGGATGTTTATGCAGTGGCTTCAAGATCATCAACAAAACCAAGAGAAACAATGCTAATAACAAAACCAAACACAATTCAGGGGGATCTTACCTCCCCCTCCCCTCTCCTCTCCTCCTTGGTATTTCCACTTTGGGGTAACGAGTTCATTATTGGCTCATTTGGATTTGTTAGATTTAATATGAGGTTATGAGTTCATTGTATTATTTAGTTTGAGAAGGAATTCAAAGACTTGTTTGTGCGTCACTTGACTCTGTACATTTCAATCTTGTAATTTCAAGTAATTCTAAAGCAGTCAGTCAATGAAATAACCAAGCGCATACATCTTTTCAACTTTTTGAATGAATGTAGGATAATGCAACTTCTTTGATACGTTCTAACTCCTTCATCTAATTTTTCAACCTTCGCCTACATTGACATAGACAAACAATGTGTCCACATTCCACTCGAATGCTTCTGCAATTCGAATCTGTGCTGAGATTCGAATTTGGGTTGTGGGTACCCAAATGGCTCGGCGGGCTAAGGGGTAGGTTTCGAAGTCCTTTGGCAGACCAACCTATTTTGTGGTGTCAGTTGCCGACAGTGGGGGCTCAATCGGGCGGAATGAGGTGATTTCCTTCAAAAGGTCCAGACTTCCGAGCATTTTTCCAACAAAACTTGTGGTTGTTGGCTATCGAGAATGGTCGGGTTTTACTTGTGGAGGTCAGGTGAAGTGTTTTGGGTGGTCAGACGACGATTTTGGGTGTCAAGTGGCAGCGGTTGTTTAAGGAAGGAGAAGTGAAATTTGGTTTTTTTTTTTGGGTTTTGATTTTTTGTGGTTTATTTTTTTATCATAATATTTTTTAAAAAATATAACAAATATCCAAGCCACAAACTTGTCATTTGTCAGGCCACATCACCTAAATATAAAAATTTTTATGCCACATCAGCATCAGCATCAGCATCAGGGAATTTATTTTTGAAAAGATCGAAAATCTGCCTGATTTTGAACAATTTTCAACTTTAGATTTCAAATCATTTGAAAATTCAGTGATTAAATTAGACCTGATCAACTCTTTCAGCGATTAAAAGTTGCATTACTCCAATAATGTATGAATTCATCCACCAATTATTGTGTGGAAATGTGCTTTGGGCCTAAGGCCTCGAGTGTGCTTATATTATGGACTGGACTGGGCTGGACTGGATCATAATCATAATTAAACTTAGCCCAGTCCAAAACTATGGGCCGAAAATTTTTAGCTGGGAGAGAGGTCTTTTTAGTCTCAAACATCCCAGAACAGCCACCATTGGCATCCACGTCTCCTTCACACTCTCAAAACTGTTTTTCGAATTTCAAAAACAGTATTTTCTAGATTCACCTTCCTAAATCCTCGCCTACTCTGCATCCAATCTTTATTACCTTTTTTTTTTTTTTTTTTAATCTTTCTCTGCATCCATCCAATCTTTATCACCTTTTTGATCTTTCTGATTACCTTTGATGTTGGGTTCTTCCTTTCTTTTGTGGGTTTTCCAGTTTACTACCGTCTATGTGCTGATATTCTGATTTGGGTTTTGTTTATCTTCTCTATTGGGGTTATTATACTTGTGTGAACATATCAGATTTTTCATTCTCTTTTCATGGTTCTCTTCGATTCTCAAAAGTCGGTTCTTTATTTGATTCTTAAGTTTATGCCTGTGAAGAAAAAGCAGATTCTTGATTCCCCTCTAATTGGTTACAAGAAATTTTTGCGACTTTTTTTTGAAGTAGACATAAAAGGGTCTCTCCCTCTGTCTATATATACACTCTATGCCTTTGTTCCCCCCTTACTTTGGAGGCTATGAACTTCTGAGTCATTGATTGTTTGCATATTAGCACTTTAAATCATGGAGACTCTATACCCATCTCCTTATATGTCTGACACTGGTTGGTCTAGCCAAAGAAGTGAGTGGACTAGAGAAGAGAATAAGAAGTTTGAGAGTGCTTTGGCCATATATGATGAGCATACTCCGGATAGATGGTTTAAGGTAGCTGCAATGATTCCAGGGAAAACAGTTTTTGATGTGATGGAGCAGTATAGGGAACTAGAAGATGATGTTAGTGATATTGAAGCAGGCCGTGTTCCGATTCCTGGTTATCTTAGCTCATCTTTCACATGGGAGTTGGTTGGTGCTCGCAATTCTGATGGGTATAGGAAGAGGTCTTTGGCAGTAAAGACTTGTGATCGGGAGAGGAAGAAAGGAGTTCCATGGACTGAAGAAGAGCACAGGTGAATGAATCTCTCTCCTTAAAAACACTTGAAAAACATTTTTTTTGTTTGGTTGCACAGAGAATTCCAATCATATGAAGATACTTTCAAAGTCCTGAAATTTTGAAATTTTTCTTGTTAAGAACATGATAGAACCATCATTTTCTTAGTAGCTTAATTACTTTTAACGGTTTCATGGATTGATTGACTGTTGGTTGCAGGCGGTTTTTGATGGGATTGCTTAAGTATGGTAAAGGGGATTGGCGAAACATATCCCAGAAATTCGTCGTCTCCAAGACCCCAACTCAAGTGGCAAGCCATGCCCAGAAATACTTCATAAGGCAGCAGCTTTCAGGAGTGAAAGATAAGAGGAGACCAAGTATTCATGACATCACTACAATCAATCTCACAAACACAACCCTGATGGATCAAAACAAACATTCATTTGATCAGTCAAATTTGCTTTACTTGCAGCAGAAGCCGACTGGCATGACCAAAGAGGCAGTCATGGTTCTGGATTCGTCTAACGGTGACCTGTTCGTGGCATCTCCTTATGAATCTGCTTCAAATGGCTTTAGATTGCAGGGGAATAGTTTCTATGGCAATGCTGGTATAGACTCCCATAATTTGGCTTTTCAAATGCCATCTAGGAGACATCGTATTCACCGATGAGCAATCGGTTTTTATTGTAAATGGGTTGAACTGCTGAATCTAATCATGCTCAGTACTATTTCCATGTTTGTGCTTTTTTCCATTATGTATGATTACCTAAATGAGAAATTCTGTAAATCTGCAGATCAGATTGCTTCTGTAGTTCTACAACAAACAAATGGATTCATATAACACCTAGGATTCCAAATTTCCAATGTCTGAAACAACATTTACGCGTTAATAACTCAATCACACATCTCTGAAAGCATGGCAACAGCAAGTGAACATGAGAAAATTGTTCCAAGAACTTTTGCAGACACATACATATATGTTTTTCTGAAATTTTGATATGATGTCATGCACTGTTCAAGTCTTTTTCTTTCTACTAATCCATACTTAAAACCCTCCACAAGATGTTTATTCAAAGTGGTAAATCCAGGATCACAAGTAGAAGTGGCAGACTGCAATATCTCAGACATTCCCCAAAAGCAAGGATGATAATGAAGTTGCTGATGATGCATTCTACTATTGATAAGGTAATTAATCAAACTAAACAAAGCTTATGCTTTTACACGTGGCTCGATTATACGATCATCGGTGTACAATTCCACATCAGCAGATGATGTGGCCAGGCTAGAAGCTGAGTCAGTAGTCACTCTTTGCTTTCATTTTTTTTTGTCTGAAATTCCGTAGTATCATCTAATTGCTTTGCTTTGTGCCAGCCTTAACTTTATGCACTCAATATGGCCAAGTTGACCAAAGAAGCTGCTTCACTCAGTAGATGCTGAGTTTGCATTCCACTTATAATACACAATGAGCATCTCATGCTTTCAAATGCCAATCCAATGTGGTCTTTTTTTTTTATAATAGTCTCTTTCTGCCAACCCAGTTGTCAATGGTGGCATGGCTTTCAATAGTGAAATGTAGTAAGCTTTTGTTTTTGCTTAGTCTCTGGAAGCATCATGCATTTCTGTTCTTGTGATTTTAGTTTATTTGGCAAACCCTAATACAAGAAAAAAAAAGTAAGAGGATTGTAACTATGCTTAGATTTTTTTTATCATTGCAGAATCTATGGGGAGAATCTGGCTTTGAAATTATAAAAAGTAATGAAATTGAAATAATGGGAGTGTTGACTTGTTGTTGACTTCACAAGAATATAATCATGGTTCTTGGTGTTCAAAGGTGCTACAAGGATTCCTTTTCTGGGTTTCTGAAGGTTTTTTTTTTTTTTAATCATTGATGCTTCTAAATGTCACATTTTTTTAAAAAATTCCCAAAAAATAATAAATAGAAAATGGGTAAGATTTTGACCATTGGATTACGTATTCAACTATTGAATCTTTTAAAAAAGACAACATGTTAGACACTTTGCATCCAACGACTAGAACCATTCAATTTTTCTCATGCATTTTTTTAAAATTAATTTCAACAAACAATACTCACTAATAACTAGAAAATAACAAAGACCTATAATAATAATTAAAAAAAAAAATCAACGTCAAAAAAGTGTGGCTTTGATGATGATCACTATAGAAAAGGTTGTTGGCATTTGACAGACGAAATAAGCATACCTTAGTTTCCTTCCTATTGAGCTGATACAATGTTGGTCTTCTTTCAGCAGCATTTGTGGGGTTCTACCATCACCATTGCTGCTGTTCAACTATCATCAAAAGCTTAGTAGCTCCCACCTATATCCCTTTACACACCATCATTTTCTACACCAAACATTAATCCATTAAACAAAAACCCATAAAGGCAACATGATCATTTTTGGTAAATTTTTTTAAGGTAAGTGAGAGATAATTGCCAACTGTATAATACAATTGAATTAGGAGCAGTGTTTCTACAAGTTGCATAAGAAAAGCACTCTTTCTACTTTATTCTAGTTTTGATCACAAAATGCTTTTGGCCATATATATATATATATATATATGTATATGCTTTCCTTCATTTTTTTCTAAAGGGGAAAGCATAAATTTAAAACATGTTGGTCATTGGCAAATCATTCTCAGAAGGATGAATGCCCAAAATAGATAAACAAAAATCTCCATGACAAAGCAAGAGATTTTCTTGGCTTTATGACAGCATCTTCCTTGGTCTATTATCGTTTGAAAGTACTTTTATGATCAGATCATGATGGGATAAACATCAGATTAATTTATCACCATTTTACACAAGTTTTGTTCTTATGTGCACATGGTCACTTAACAATGAAACACATAACTTGATTTCCTTATGCTATCTTGGATCTTGGATAAATAACAGTAGCCCAATTCTTTGTAATAGTCGATAATATGACCAACCGACTTTTGAGTAATCTGAAAACCACCGACCCACCTTTGTATGCATCGGATGAAATTTTTTGCTTGACCAACAAACTTTTGAGTAATTTGACAACCACCAACCCACCTTTGTCTGAATCGTGTGAAATTATCGACCCAACTCTATGAATCATGATCGATCAATCTTTAGTCAATAAAAGATCGCTTAACCAATAATTGACTAAAGATCACTTAACCAATAAAACCGACCCCTGCTCAGCTCTAGTCTTGTCCACTGCTCCAAATAGACAATAAAAGTACTAAAAACAAGAGGGAGACAATGCGATCACTACAACATGACTTCTTGCTTATTAAAAAAAAACAATAACTTCTAATAGTTCCAAAGATTCCAGCCACGTAGCAAATAATTAAATCAGGACATCAGTTCAGATGGCCAACAGTACAAAGCCAAAGATAATACCAAAATTCATTTACATTCTTGATTTAGACCTAGAACAATGATGGGAATATAAATGCCAAAGAGCACCCCGAATGGCAGGATTCGCAGTAATTACAGAAGCAAAATGCTAGACACTCCGCCATACATCTAAAGTTGAGGGAACAAACCCAGATCTACACAAGAGAACGAGAAGTGAATTGTAATGTATCATCAGTTTGTTCTCTTGAATGATTACAGAGGTGGGCCCCCAGCATCTGAATAAGATCCACCCATTCCACCAGATCCTTCAGCCGATGCATCTAATTTGTCGCAACTACATTTATTTGAAACACGGTCTCCAATAGAAGTTCCAGATAGCGAAGCCAAGCTCATGGCAGCGATGCTGCTTGCAATAGCATCAACATCTCTTACTCCAGTGTAAAGACCCCGGCTTCCTGTAACAAATATATTTTGTTGTTCACCAGAATTTGTAAGAACAGCAGGCAAAACATCCATCAACTGATTGTTGGCTTGGCTTGAAGTACTAATGAGGAGCCGCAAGGTCTCCCTTGCACCCTTTTCCACCAAAGACTCGGTTTCAGCGATCAATGGACTTACAAGTTTTGGATGCAAAGGAGGAATTGTGGTTGTCATAGTTGGACCAGCACTAACAAGGTAGCCTTGGCCAGAAGAGCAAATATCAATGACTGGGATGTGCACAATTGGGTCACACATTAAAGGCGTGAAAGTTGGTATTTGCTGTGAACTAGGAATTGGTAAAAAGTGTGAACTAGGAATTGGTAAAAAGGTAGGGAAATCGAGTGATGGGACATCAGTTCGATCAAGAGCCGATGTGGGTGTCAAAAAGCTTGGTGGCGCTGACAACAGGGAAGAAAGTGATGGAAGACGAGGTATACCAACTGATGAGGAGGTAATTTGTGAAGGAACAACTGACTGCTGTGTACCTGGGGGGCACCAACAATAATACGGAGAAAAGAGTTGCGGACTGAGGGAAGGAACTTGAGACATGGCGCTCAAAGTTGGTGGGACAGCTAATTTCCCAAGAGATTCCAGCAAACTTGAGGTAGAAGATTCGCTACTCTTAATATCCAACAGTTTACCATTTTCATTTTGACGAGAGCCATATGCGTTGTCACCCACTGGTAAAACAGCAGCCAAGTTGTCAACAACTTGGAGATGGCAATCCCCACGGCGCCTCAGCTTTTCCCTTGCAGCATTTCTCAATGAAGATAAGCTTTTAGGTAATCCCTCTTTGAAGGAACCTGATCTTGGACTGAGGCTACCCTGATAGATATTCAACTTCGCTGATTGACTGCTGATGTGCCGATAACGCGGAGACTTTGTTGATAAGGGTACAGTTTGGGCACTTTGAGTGGCATCACAGAGATTCAGTGACGAATCAAGCGAAGGTGAAGCAGAGCATGGAGAATTTCCTTTTCCATTGCAGACTGCCGATCCCATCAGATAGGCATGGAGGTGAGTTGCAAAGCAATCAAGGCGTGACTCACTGATTCCAGTTAAAACAGCGACTGAGGGCCTCTTCTTGAGTAAATCTTTCATCTACAACAGAGGATAATAGTAAAATGGTCATCATCTGTGGCTAGCATTGAAATAAATAAAGCTGGCATTCTGCTCAGTAGTTTGGTGGGAGAGGTGGAAAAGGGAGGTTTCAAAAAGAGAGGGAATGGAGGGGAACAATTGTGGGTAGATTAATTCAAGTCCCCATGCTTGGGAGTTCTTTTAGGAGGACAAGGGAGTAATACTTAGAACAGGTGTATGAAAATTTTTAATTGTTGGCTATAATGTAAGGGGTGAACTGCAATTTTTTAAAGGGGGAACAGGTAAATAAAATATTAATAGAATGTCACCAATGTAAAAATAAAAAGCCAAGTGCAAAGATATACAAGACTGAGTGACGAAATTGAGATATAAAGAGTAGTTTTTTTTACTGGTGAAATACAATAAAGGTTATTTAAAACTAATAGTCTCCATTTGTCACCAATTTGGCTGAAACAGTGTTGGAGTTACTTTATTTTTTCCTTTGTTCTATTAAGAGCTGTAGGAACAGTTTTCTGAAGATGGAGTATTCCCCCCTTAAAAATAAATGCAAATAGTACAACATGCATTCTTGGTACAGAACCTAGTCAAAGTAAACAGTGCAGAAGTTAACAGGGCATGCAGTCATGATTGATGAAGTTGATGTACCTTCGCAAGTAATTCGATTCCCAACAGCTTGGATTTCTCTGAGCACCAAAAGTAAAAAACTCTGCTATCCGAGATCCTTATTTGGAAAGAACGACCAGAACTGTCGGCTGCAATTTCCTCAACTACTACGGCAGAAGACTGGGATTTGTTACTCAAGGAGAATAGTCTTTCCATTTGGCCATCGTCCCCGATGAATGAGAGGCGCAAATCAGATGTTGGCGAGAGCGTAAGATTTAAATCCCCCCTGCACAAGCATTAAAACACATGATTTAAAGACATTATATTGTGAAATCAGAAGCAAAATGAAATCCAAATCATCAAAGCACACACCTATTCGGGAGGATGTTTAGACCATTATTAAAAATAATGGCATCATGAATTATGAAAAATTAAAATCCAATAAACTCAGAAAATTATTTCACATGTATAATTCATACTATCAACACTTATATACCCATTCCTACTAATGGAGTCCAACCGCCAAAGACCACTACACTAGTCAGAGAGGATAGAAGCCTCACAAGCTCGGTATCTGCCATTCTCTAACATTACATAACAACATAGGCTGCCAACCACAGCCTTACCCCCGGCTACCAAAGTTTTAACGGTCAAACAAATCATCAGTTGTTTGCCAATATAAAACATCAAAAAGGGATGCCTAAGTAAAAATATTTAATTTCAAATCTATATCAAGGACAGGCTCTCCAAATCCAATGGAAAATTCCATAGTACTCACAACCAAATTTCAAAATTATAGTTCCAATGAAACTTTTTCAGGAAAACTCGTAGGCACAAAATGTACCCACACGCAGACACGCTCATTTTCCAAACCCCCCGCTAACAACCTCATACATTACACATTTTTCTTTACCACAATAGGTAAACAAACTAAAACTAAACTTGTGCTGGAATATATCTAAAGTGTGCTAATATTTGTGCATTTCTGGACTTTGCTACATTCACATGGCATGTCATATTAACAATAACTCATTCATGAAATGGAAAAAAAAATCCTCAACAGAAAGAAGTTAGTGAACAAATAAATAACGACATAAGAGTTATAAAAGTTCAGCCTTGAAAAGAAATAAAAAAATAACAATGTAGAGGGATACAATATAAAAACAAAGTACAATGACACTGCCACATGTACCATCAGTTTAATGGTTTGGGGAAAAAAGGAAAAGGCAAGGGGGAGGGGGGGTTGGGAAACTCTTCAAACTTCAAAGGCCATCAACTGTATATCACAACAAACAACATCATTAGGCAAACATAGCATCAAGAATATAAGCAAGACAATCCACACCAATTTCAACTCTAATTAAAATGTTGAATCCTACATATACAAAAGCAACAACAAAAACTAATATAATATAGGAGATGAAACTACCTTTACTTCCTCTTAATTCAGAGATAATACATCCACATTACCTACAAGTCAAAAGATACATTTATTTGCAAGCATGAACATATCACTATGCATAAGCTAAAACATCGAATCCTGCAACTTCTACCAGTCATAGCAACACATAAGTTTCTAGCAACATCTTATTTTACATAAGCCGAAATGATACCAAACAACCACAACAAACAAGACACTTTCACACAAAAAAAAAACCACTGTACAAAACATAAAGAACTAGATTTAATATTACAAAAACAACAATCGTCATCGACGAGAATAATACAGAATGATTCTCCAGATCAGACACCATAGGTCTCAACCATGAAAAAATCTATACGGAAAAAAATATCATAGATCTATCATGCATTCCTCAGATGCCAGATCAAAATAGTAATTCTGCAATGAATATATCAAGTATATACAGTTCTTTCAATCAAGTTCACGGGCAAAAAACGTACATGACCAAAAATAGTGATTCCTTAAAAGCCAATATGGTCACGACGACAATACAAGAACAGAGTATAGTATGTGGTAGTTCATCAACAATGGAAATCAAAATATCATTTACAATATCATAGTTCAACACTTAACATAAGCATATAGTGTGCTGAGGCAGAAGATAAAATTTGGGTTTAGAACTCATAAAATTTATCAAACTTTCTTTGCCAAATATAAGATTAATCAGAGTTATGTAAACAAACACAAAGGAATACTTCTTGGGAGGCACTGCATGGATATGGGGAATACCATCATCATACAGAAGTCCAGCTAGCAATGATATGAACACAAGAATATGCACATATATACGGACTGTTTAGAGAATACTGACCAAAGAACTAGACACAAAAATGGACACTAAACATACAGGTGCAACAACAAATGTGCCAAAAATCAATAACATCATGTCTATGATGTTGGCAACAAAGGGTATACAATTATGATAAGACACCAGCTTGCACTTGTTTGAACACGTTAGATGCATATGCAAGCAGATAAAGCTAGCAAGCCTAGAAAGCTTACAAAGACATATATATGTAAAATACATACTACGCAAACTTACTGGTACACTAGCAAGTGTGAAACCTCACAAACATTATGTATATAATCATATAGGCTGTGTGCATGAGTTTTTAGAATAATAATTGCATAAAGTCACAATTAGGCGACAGAAAACTGCAAAAAGAGGAGGGGATGCCGAAAAAAGAACCACAAGTCACTATTGCGGAACTTAACAAATCACAGCTTCAAATCTAAGAATATCAAAAGCATTCACACAATTTTCTTCACTTGAAGCAAAAATTGACAGGAAGTTGTGATAGAGAGAACTTTGAAAGAAGTAGACAGGTTGCTAGCAGAGAACATCAATTGATACCAAATAACAAAAACAGAAGACAAAATTGAGTTTGAAATATAAAAATTCACATAAATAACCACAGCAAGCAGCAGCAAGAGCTGAACCAAAAAACTGTATACATAAGAACAAAAAATCAGGTTAACACACAGGAACAACTGATTGAACAAATTCATATTGTTATGTTGTAACCAAAACAACTACAACAGATACCATGCAGACTCATAGAATCATAAATGTCTAACAGCATAATGAAGTCACACCGGGAGCAAAGAAAAGTATATTTGCGGAATTACAACGTACACTATGGCCCAGCATCTCATCACCAAGAGGACAGTTACATAACTACGCCTAAGAAAACTCACATAATCAGCACACAAGTAAAGAAAACTCACATAATCAGCACACAAGTAAACAAACCATCAGCTAACCACAAAAGTTCAATTACCTTGTAGGAGTTGGGCACAAAAGATTTCCTTGCTTGTTGATCTTTCCCACGCGGATGGAAACTAGAGGTATGCAAAAGCATCTGGCAAGCATACCAACTTCCGATGGTTCAAAGTGCTGTTTGCCAAAAGAAAACATGAAACCAATGAGCAAAAAAATTAGCACACTAACATAGGGAATATACATAATCATAAAGTAATAATAATATCATCCAATGAACATCCATGGACATCCCCACGAGGTGTGCAGAAAACTCTACTACATGAAAAGAAAACTATTTCACAAAAAGGAAAAAAATCCAGAACCACAACCCCGGTCTAACGAGACCTTGAATTGTAACATACCAAAAATAACTTCATTCATTTATTAATCATATAGAGTGAAAAGTGCAAAACATAGATTTCAGATTTAATATTGATATGCACCTGAATAAGATGTTCCAGCAAGCGATCTTCAGCCAAGCCACTAGAAACATTCATCTTCAACATAGGCTTTAATCTCTCATCCGCTCGACAAGCACCAATCACCTGAAAATCAAGAGCCTGAAGCCACTGCAAAACTGTATTTTCTCGATCATTTTGCTGAAGCAACAAATCACCATCCCCATGGCCAACAAAGATGTCCGTCAATCGCTCCGTTAGCCCAACCTCGCTCCTCGACCCACCACTCTCTCTCAGACTCCCATCAGATCGAACACTTGACGTCTCACCGCCACTAGAAATCGATGATGAGTCATCGCAATCCTCAACGTTGGACTGTTCAACGCCGTCATCATTGAATTCTTGCTTTCTAAGGTTCGACATGGCTAATCTCTCAAGCTCAACTCCAATTATATAAAAAAATATATATATATCAGCGCAAGTCGCAAAACCCTAGATCCTTCAAATCATCCACTAAAGCACCGATCAGATGGTTCGAAACCTCAGAAAGAAGACGAATCGCCGGAAAATTGGGTTGAAATTTGAAAATCTGGTCAGAGTATCGAAGATCAGATTGCTTTGTTAGAGAGATGAAGGAGCGAGAAAAACGAGTATGGCTAGAGAGAGAAAAAAAATCTTTCACAGGAAATCGTTTAGGTGGTTCTGGCAGGATAAGAAAAGGGATTTGTTATATACAACCTGGCGGACTTGAAAACGGTTCACAGATCGTGGTTTCGTGTTGTTCTCGATTCCGGGTTTAGGTTACACGGGTTCCACGTCAGTTTCCTTCGGTGGGTCCCATGCTAGATGGGGACAGAAGGAAAACGACATCGTAGATCTCCTCCACATCAGCAACGTAGCCGACTTCTAGGTTTTAGCCACGAATGGGAGGGTGAGGCCGGATGTGACTGTGAAGCTTATTGGATTGAAGGCGGTTTCACTTTTCTTTTCTTTTCTTTTCTTTTCTTTTTCTTTTTTTATTTAGTTATATTATGTATAATATTATAAAAAATTTAAATAATAATATCTTCTGATTTAAACTATAAAATTAAAATTTAATAATGTAATTTCTACTTATAAATATTTATAATGAAATAAACGTAATAGAAATTAAAAAACATTTTTCACATGGTGGACATGTAAAATATTTCTTGAACTCCAGATGTTGTCTAATTCGAAATCGATTTTTGTCACCTCTAAGTGTATTCAGCACATACCAAATAATAGTGATCGTAGAATCTCATGTTAAAAATATTGAAATGTAATAAAACTGACATTTAAAATTAGTAGGCTGCAAAAAATACTTAAGCTGATTCTATGGCGAAATGGGTCATTATAGACTGTAGATCATCCAGTAGCATTCCCATAGCTAACGAAAATGTTTAAGCATGAACATGGTGTTTTATAATGGAGGGATTGTTTTGCTTAAACAATTATTATTGTGTTAATTATCCCAACTAAACTGGTGAGAGTTGGACATAAAAGGAAAACTCAAAGTTAAGTACCAACCAACCAGTTATCATGGGCCCCATAATGAAAATAAATATATTGTTTTGTCGTACTCTGTGGCCCAACAGATTGCGGAAATTCATTGTCATTGGAGTACGAGAAACAGCATCTTCCACAGTGTGTTCGAATATTCAAGCTCAGAGGAGTTTTGAACATTTTTGTTTTGTTTTTTTTTTTGTAAAGTACTATAATTAAAGGCTTCCTGCCAAACTACAGTAACATTAAAAAAAGAAGAAATAATGTCAACCGTCAAAACTCTCCAACAATTCATCTGTCGAGTTCATCCCGAGACAGTGATTCGATGTTACACGATGTTAATCCAATATTTGTTTTTTCGACTTTATAATTCCTCCGATAAGATTTGTAAACCCTAGGAGAAAGGAGCCATTGGCTTAATGGTAGTCACTTCTAAGGATTTTGAATCCTGCCACAAGCTAGAAATAACAATATTAATAAAAATCAAGACCATTCAATAAAATAAAAGTCGACGCAAGAATTTCTTTCTTTTCTCCATGAAAAAGTCATAAGATGAATGTTCAGTAACTTGTAGTTTCGATTCAAAAAGTATAATTTTGATGAACATCAGTACCCGAGTTGCAGAACAGCCGTAGTAGCTATTCTGACCATCTGATGAACTGTTACAAGAGGCCTAAAAGTTTGAAATCACTTCTTCTTTTTGGGTTCTCCTGCATATTCATCTATTAGTGCATCAACATCTTTCCAGAAAAGGCCCTCCGCCAAAATTCCATCCTTGGTAAACCTGCAATATTGGGAGAGATTAGAAATGTGGTGTACATTTAACAGCACACACACACAAACATATATGTATATATATACATAGAGAGAGAGAGAGAGACCACTGAGTAACACTTGTGGTGAACTCTACTGGTTTCCCCGCTGAAATTGATTTGGGATCTGAACTAGCTATTGTAAGTGTGTAGAGATCAGAAAATCTTGGCAATCTTGAGGAGACCACCAAACCAGTACGCGTGAAGGATCCCTGCAGGAAAATTGCAGCTAACATGGTGAATAGAGCAGAAAACTATTTAAACGACGTAACTTTGCTTGTGGTTTCTGAGTAGCAAGGCAGGTTCTACATGCATAATCACATTGCTTGCTAACATTTGAGTCTCATTCCTTAAATTCAATAACTGAATTCCAAATTCATTCCAGCATTGAAATTATATTAACTAACTGAAACAGAATATGAACACATGTGAACAAAGAGCAACAGTATGTTTGATATTCACCAAGGGAAAAATCATAGCCCAACTCATAAGACGACTTCAATGAGGATTGCAAGAGAGATACAATCATGGCTTAATTATCTCTTCATCACCCATTTTTAAAAAAATAATTAAAACACAAATGAAAGTAAGAGAGGTGTGCTTTAAGCGAATTTGCATGACCATTGCACTTCTTTGACACAGTTCACTCAAGGCAAAAGCTTTTCCTTCAGTATCACCTTGCAATAGAACCAAGAATGGATGGTTTTAAAGGATGGTTTTATAATCATTCTTAACCACAAAAGCATAAATCAATGCATGATGTGTAGACGTGTTATCAGGCAAAGATAACTACTAAAGCAATTTACGCAGCTTGAAGGTATAGGCTACCTTACCTCAGGAGGATAAGTAAACAAGATCGCGTTCTTTTCCTTTGTGTAGATTATCAACTGCAATAATCCATTGAACACTACATATGTGCGCAAGTCAAGGACCAAACATACTAGAAATGTAAAGACTAATTATATCCAGTCAAAAGTACGCTTCCACAAATGCATAAAAATGGAGAAAACAAACAAAACATAACTATTAAATCATTTGGATCATTCAGTACCAATAAATATTAAGGCTTCAGTTATCCCCCACAATATTTTGATCATGCCCACTCCATCATATGTAGGTAAGATATAAACCCCAGCAAGACATCGAAAATCCAGTTTATGAAAAGTGACAAAACACATTGATCATTTCTACTGCAATATTACAATGTAATCATATCAAGAGAAATAATATTGTTTTAAAAAGAGACAAATAATCAAAAAGGATATAATGCGATGCAACCAATAAGAAAGTCCTTGTTCTCAGGGAACTTCTTCTTGTAAAACTGGGCAAAAAGAGCGATAATAATGATAACCAGCCCCAGAACCAACCTTACATTGCTCATCCTCATATCCTCGACAAATCCACGGGTCGTAAGAACCTTCAGAAATCAAAATTGAAAGAGCAAAAATATTCAATTGAATGTAAAGAAACGAGATATCAACAGATCTAAATTCGAGCGAGCAGAAAATTAGGATTTACCTCGGAGACGGACTCATCGAGGATGTGCTTGATGGAATGGTGATCGAGGAGATTGGCCTTCTTAGGGTTTTTAGCGGCCATATCTGATTTCTTTCGTACGTGAATTTGGGTGTCCGAATATAGAGCAGGGTGTTTGTGTGTAAGCAGTGAGAGTAATGAAGGAGACTCTGCGTTATCTTCGTCAATGCCGGGCCGACGATAGCAGATGGATTCTTGGGCCCGCTCATGGGTTGCCCATGTAGAGGCCCAGAAATTGAGATTAAATGATTAATAGCCTTCCAGGATTATGCTTGCAAACCCGGCCCATTAGGCCCAAGGTCAGTTGTCTGCCAATAAGGCCTTGACAGGTACCCTGTAAAACGACATACAATTTATTGAAGCAAATGGCAAAGTGTCCTGCAACTATCCAATACAGATTCCAGTGTTAATAGGATGATAGGATCTGATCAACTTATATCACAATCAAATTCACTTATTCCCTCTTATTTGACGGTACCATCCAATTAGCGCAGGCATCTGCTTAAATATGTTTATGGAAACAATTGGCGGGTAATCATGGATGCTTCAATCTCATTGTCTAATAACATCCTTGGTAAGCAACAACCGAGCACCTTTAACAAGTTCTTCCTTGATCATGAACAAAACAGCTGCAGCGAGGACACTTTGCACTATTTTCGTGCTCATTCCTTTGTAAAACCCATATAGCCCTTCATAGTGGATCATCTTCAGGATTGCATCCAACGTACCTAAATGGAATGGAATGAAGAAGAAACATCATAGAATGGACAAAACTTTATTCAAAGAAATTTCCAACATCATTAACAGAGATTTTTCTTCATGTCTACTATTTTGTCAAGTTAATCTTCTCATCAAAATCAATTATCTGCCTTCCCGTGTCTCATAAGACGAAGAATATGCTTTCAGTATCTCGTTAATATGCACTATGCAGTACAGTGATATTCTAAAATTCATGTTAAATGAAAGATTTCCCAAAAATTCAAACCTTTGTAATGATGCCTTTTGTCTCCTGTAGTAACTTGTTTTGCTTGAAGCCTTGACTGCATGGGCAAGGAGGACTAATGAGGAACCAAAAAAGTCATTGTGCAATAAAACTACTAATAGAAACATGCACTGTCTAATAAACCATTCTTTTGCGACCAGTCAGATTAAAGGATGAAATGCTATGTTCTGCCTGCATCAATTTTTCCAAGTCAAATCCATCAACATAATATTCAACCTAATCTACCACTCAAGTTCCAGGAAGCCTATCTACTTCAAAGTGCTAATTGGCCACTCTCTATCCATGATATCTGCAGCAATGACAGAGTACACACACATCATTGCTTCGAGCATGTGGTTCTTACGGATTTGGGGGCTCCGCAATTCCCTAGAGTTTACAATTCATATCCAATGGTGAAGAAAAAGTCATACAAATTTTAAAAATGAAAAAACAAAAATGTGGTGTGATGTGGTACATCTCTTAAGCCATTGGATTTCAACTGTAGACTCTACAATTTGAAACTAATTGCGGAGCCCCTAATCCGGTTCTTTGTAGGGGATATACTTCGTGCTGAAACAAATTTCCCCCAAGAAAGCCGTCACCAAAATTTTAAAGAATTTAACACCATGACAGAATATTATAAGGTGGAAGATAGATGAACATTTAGCTTTTGATCAACAAAGGCAGCTTAAACCATAATTATAAAGAATTTAACAATATGACCAAATATGAGAAGGTAAAAGAATAGATAAGAGTTCAGCTTTCCATTTGTGGAGAGAACTGGCGTACTCAATACATGTATTCATGTTTATTGAGTTGACTAAAGGAAAGAGAAGCCCTTCAAGAGCTTAATTGCAATGCTGGTCACATCTTAAGGTTAAGGTGCTTTCTAAATTTATGGTAGTTATCAACTGAACTCATGAAATTTACCTTTACAACCAGTAGAGGATATGTTACAACCGTAGCTCCAAGTTTTGCTAGGGCTCCAAGAAGAAAAATCTATCAAAATCAGCAAAAACATTTAGGTTAAAAAAAAATAACTAGACAGCTGACAGGTGATTTACTTCTCTCGAAATAAAAATCAGAAGGAAAAAACATAATGCACAAAACTGGAGGGAAGAAGTAAAAGCCAACCTCCAAAGCAGTGACCTCATTACTATTGTTCTTATGCAAGGCACGTCTTTTCTTCAGCTTCTTCAGCATAGTTTCATACAACATGAATTGCATTGAAGGATTACTGACCTAAAAGCATTTTCATGAACAAGTTAGTAATAACCCTTTTGCATATACATGATTCAGTTTCAACTTACCATGATCAATGTTGGGAATACACCTTTCCAAAACCCCCATAGTCCAGCTTCATCATAGACTTCTTGAATCTGTAAACATTTATGATTAAACAGTATTCCAGAAGACGAACACACGCTCATATCAAAGAAGGGCATATTTAACTCCATGAGAAGATATGTTAGCGAAAGAACCATGAAAATACTCCAAGTTTTAGCAATTATGAAAGAAACATGCTCCCAGCCAAAACCATGGATAAGCACTATGAAATATTATTTCATCAAATACCACAGATATGTAATGAAGGAATAGTAATATGGTAGCATGTTATCCTTTAACCTATCTATTTAAAGACAGATTTTTTTCACAAAAAAGTCTCCCGCACTGGATACTGTCTCTTGTTGCTGAATAATCAATTACATATTAGTAAATTACCAACAACCATTTCACTCCCAGATTTTGTTTACCATCTGCTTCTGAGAACAGGAGCAGCTGATCAATAGTGAATTTTTTTTTATGGTAATTCAGACACAGCTATCTCACAACAACAAAACTAGAAAACTATCACCAGTAAACTCTATAAAGAAGAACAACTCTTGTCCATACTTACTGCATGGTTAGTTTGAAATGGAGGAGACTCAACTGCAACAGGCACAAAATCATCTGAAACACTCGGTAAGTGACGTCCCTGAGCTTCGTTTGGGAGTCTTTTATGCGTCTGCGTGACCCAAATATATAGAGGACAACCAACTTTTCAGATGATATAGATAAGCAACATCTATGGTGAAATAAGTTGAAATCACATGAGTTATACAATTGGTTACTTGTCCCATCAACTTTTTTAGGCATCAAATAAAACCTGAAATGTGAGTCAGCATTTTACCTGCATGCGAGTGACGATGACCCATATGGGGTTTGTCAGCAGCACATTTACGCACCTTTCAAATAGTAGAGTAAGAAACAGGTGAATAAGTGATGTGAAGTCAAAACTCAGCTCATCGACATCAAACTTTAAAGATGATGTTCTCACTTCACACTTTATTACAAGCTTTTAACAACCCAGTACCAACTATTCCGGCAATCAGCTTCAAGGAGTAAAAGGTTTTACAGCCTTTTCTGTTGTCACTTGTTAGCAAATCAAAATCATGAAGCAGTCCAGGTTTTGAGAAAACTAAATTTATCTGACAGTAGTTTAACAACCAAAATGGTCATAAAAGTTGCTACACGAATACAAACTAACTCAAATCAGCTAAGTTGGGAAGAAAAAAAAATATAAGAGTCATGATAACTATTAGAAGCATGTTTTATGGCCAATGCACATTAGCACATCACACCAAAAATAAAATAAAATATCAATTTTCTTGCAAAAAAAAATCTTTTAAAAATGGCAAAAAACATCTAAAGAAAAAGAAAATTCAGGCCTTGCTAATATAGTAACTACAGTTTGAAAAGCGTAAAGAATAATAAGAAATCCCATAGGGACCACACAACTGAATGCCAATGGTTCCACCTCTAATCACGTTATGGGTTTTTTGTTTACATTACTTAAGGAGGATATTTAAAGAACAATGACAACTATAGGCAAATAAATCATAAATGTAAATCGAATTCAGAAACAAATAAAGAACAAAAACTGCCAGGAATCCTTAAAGAAAGCAATTAACTAGTTACCCAGCTAAAGCAGCCACCACAAGGGATGAAAGCATCCCAACTGATCCATCACCAAACCCCTTTTTCCTTCGTTGTAGTGCAGCAGCTTCAGCCCTACTCCTGAATATTTGATAGAAATAATAGTAAACACCCTGTTTCATAAGAGAAGACAAATTTTAAAACTAAATCAGAAGTTTCACAAGACGAGCTGATCCAAGTTTTCATTAAAGGCTGGATCACTTGTTAGTGCAAAGGAAGTTCAGCTTGGGGAGAAGATATGGGAGAACAGAGAAAAAAGAATATGGTTACCTAAGTAAGCAAACAATTTGACATCTTAATTAGATAAAGCAGTCCACATAAAAAATGAGAGGTATGACTTTAAGACTTTAAGTCGTTACCATCCTTATCTTATGTATACTTAGGCACTTAAAGCCTAAATCCTAAATCTTACAGGGTGCTTTTACAAGTTAGATTAACATATGCAGTTATGCACAACCTTACCGCATAGGATAAGGGTTTTATGGGACTCACTTTACCATGAGAGGAAAACAAACTATTGGGCTTTGATATTACGTCACAAAACTCATGCAACAGTAGCACATTTTCAGTCATGGACCACAACTAGTTACTCTAACCATTACAACATATCTATCAACAATCTCTGAAAAGACATATAGCATTCAGCATGAAATACATTTTACATAGTCACCAAAAAATCCACTGAACTTTTCATCCTAAATTTTCCTCCATATTGTTCTAACAAGCAAAACAGATCTGCAGAACATTAATCTAAAGTCTAAACCAATATTTCTTCCTGCCACATCGGAAGAGGAAAATTAAAGAATTGGCAATGTAAGAAACAGAGAGCTGAAACCCACCTGAGACGCAGCTGTACCAACTAAAGATGGCTTTAAGCCTCCGTACAACCGTCTCCATCCCTCATATTTAACAACCTGCAGATCAATCAAATAAACAAACGTTCCTAGAAATCTAAAATCTCTCAACGGCAGCAACCAAAAAAAAAAAACTATTGAGCTAAGAACCTGACACATTTGCTCAATTGTTCCAAGTTTCCTCCTCTCTTTCTTCAGATCACGCTCAGTTTGTTGACGAGTATTGACCTAAAAATCAAAATTTCGTAAACAACAAGAAAATGAACCGAACGGAAAATTTAACAAACTGTAGAAGTAAAGAGATCAAGAATCGCACAGTTTGGAGAGGATACGTGATGAGCTGAGCTATGATCCCTCCTCCGGCTCCGGCGAGTCCATTTATCAAGGCGTCCGACATCCTTTTTCCGGAGAAATACTTCGAGGTTTAAATTTTTCTCGAGAAAACGTGCAGAGGTTCTAGGAGGAAGACAGATCCAAGCTCGTGTGAGATAATTGACTCTGACTTTGGCGGTAGCAGAGTACTATGAACACGCGACGGCCATGGCACTCCCTATCAGAGAGAGACCCACCGTGTTTTTTATTCAGTTCGGTTGCTTCGTTCAAGAAATCAAGTGACGTTGCCTGGTATTCGTGATATTACCAATTTATCCTTGTTCAATATCATAATTTCCAATTTTTGTTCGTCGAGAAAGATAAATTTGGCTAACCTTCTTCAAGGGTAGGAAAGAGAATTTCGTAAAACACAAAATATTTCCAAGTTCATGCATTAATGATTTTTCTTTTTTTAATGCGCCAAATAAGTATGATTTTTAGTAGCCTCCCTCTTTGGTAAAGTCTATAACTCAATTTATAAGTTGGGTATACGTTGTCTTATAGATACACCCGAGTCACTAATTAAAATTGTAAAAAACTAAAGATGGTGTGTATCGGTTCATCAAGATTAAAAAAATTAAAAAAAAAAAAAACTCGCTTATCTCTATAAGAATTTACAAACTCATAAAAATAAGATTGATATTGAAGTCTGTTTTAAAATTTTTGAAAAGAATTAAGGATGGTGTGTATTGTCTCATCAGGATTCGAAACTTCGAATCCCCTACCCATTTAAAAAAGATTTTAAAAAATCTCTTATCTCTATAAGAATTTACGAGCTCATAGAAATAAGATTGAAATTGAAATCTGTTTTAAAACTTTTGTTTGTTAGTTTTTTTTTTCTTCCTATTTTCTTTTATTAAGATCATATTATTAACCATTTTAAATATTAATTTTTAATTTTATTTGTATAAAAATATCTTATAATTTATAAGTTTAAATTGTCAAAAAATATTTATCAACAAAATTATAAAATAATAAACTACGGTAAGATTTTTGTATATCTTTTAAACTAAATTTAAATATATTTTTTCACAGCTTATAAACTAGCTAGCGTCAGTTATAAGTTTTAATAAACACCTCAGAGCTTATAGTGAGCTTATTTTTCAAACTTATAAATTAGTTTATTTTGACAGTAAATAAATTCTATCAATCAGACAAATTCAACTGTTCACATCGATACTCATCACCTATCAGGTATTCGGGGGGAAAGGCGATCCAAGTATCTGGTTTACATGGACAAAGGCATGAACTTGGAAATATTTTGGACACTATTATCTGGTTTACATCGAAATAGAATTTGGACACTATTATGTGATTTACGAAAAAATTTACAGATATTTAAAATAATATTTGATATATCGCTATCTTATCTATGTAATTAACTAGTGTTAACGTCAGTTGTTGGGCGGGGCCCCCGAGATAATTCCACGTCATGGGGTCTTTATTATTATTATTTTATTAAAAAATAAAATCAGATCAAGCGTGTATTGGACTTGGACTATAGGTCCAGTGGAACCATGTGTTACGCTTGGGCCTAATCAGCCCATTTACTTTGTATCTCAAAGACACCATCTGGATGTATCAATATATATAAGGTTTAAGAATCTAACAAGCCCATTTACTTTGTTCGGAGATACAAATATGACGCAATCGGAAGTTGAAAACTCAAAGAGTTTTAGAAAAGAATCAAGATTCTTATTAAAGACAAAGTAAAAACTGTCTACAAAACCCTCCTAACGACATATATATATGAAGCGAGATTATCACATGCGGTATTATTTTACAGTATCATCTTACGGTTTGTGTTTTTAGCCGTTGGATGAGATTTCAAATATCAAGATAGAGACTGAAAGTCCCAAATCTCGACTCCAACGCCGTACTTCACCTACAAGTGAATTGCATCATCACCCACCCACTGATCTCGTCATCGGAAGCCACCCAAACAAGCGGCGGGAGTCTTCACTACATCACCATTTTGAGATCATTAAACATTATCTCTGTTTCCACAGTCACCATTTGGGAAGGAATCTATACAGCTCTGGGCGCTAATTGAACAATATATTGAACAAAATTGTGAACAAATCTCTCAAACCACATATGCGACCTTCTCTCGCAACTGACCCACATCTGTGACCTGATGGAGGTGGTCGGTCGGAGGTGGTCTTTCTGGCAGGTGTCTTCGGTTGGAGGTGGTCGATTGAGAGGAGGCTATGGCTGTCGGAGGTGATCGATTGAGAGGAGGCACTGCAGCTGGGAAACCGCATTGACGAGAGAGAAGTTAACATGAGAGACCGAGATCGAAAGAGAGAAGTTAACACGAGTGAACGCCTGACTTATGTTAACTGTGGGATTGATCCAACGATTCTTATTTGGTACCGCAAATTAATCCCGTAAATTGATACCGCATAAGAGCGGGACTCTATATATGAATAAGAAACCCTAATAAGTCTAGAAAACCGAATACTACTTGGAAACAAATAAAGAAATTCAAAAGAAACTAAAACACCTCCGTAAACAGGGAAAACGTCACTTTTCAGCCTTGATTAGAACTCTTCTACCGGGTTTAACCCGAAATTTCCTAGCTGAATTTCAATTCAGTCCTTAAAAAGATATTATGGGCCTCATAACTCCAAGCGGATCAAAAGTTACGGCCACTTTTAGATTTACCATTAAATTGCTAAACCGAACTTCGTTTCTTAAACTTTCGACGCTCCAAACAATCCAAAAACTCATTCGCAACGACGTCCACGTCAAAATAAGAGCACTTACATCGGTTTATCTTTTACAGATTCTCTAAAAATATAGACAAAATATTCTTGTTCTCTATTTTACATATTATCTATCAAAATAATACTGTATCAAATTATCTATCATGTTCTTTGTTTTATTAATGTCTTGCAAAAGTGACTTGTTATGTGGAGACCCTCATGACAACAGCAACCATCAAAAGAGGACCAGGGAGAGAGAGGAGCAACAAGAGGAGGACGAGAACGAGAGTGTGGACGATGTGATTTTTGACTTGTTACCACTTGTTAGGGAGAATGCCGAATTTATAGAAGAGTTCATGTGGACACATGTGTGCGTAATTAGGACCAACATAGAGAGATACATAAAATTTAATTTTAATCATGATTACTTTGATATATAATTTAATTTTAATGAGTGGCTTAACCTATAATTAATATTGATCTAATCTCTTAGCTAAGATAATTTATGAAATGTCTACGTGGTATCAACAATACTACACTTTTGGCTCAAGATTGACTCAAAAGTTAAATAATATGTTGGAAAGATGAGAAAATAGTATTTGTAGAAGATATGGGTACAAATCAATGAATCTAATTCGATTAGGATAATAGGATAACACCAATCAATCTAATACACATAAAAAGTCGACTTACAAATTTAATTTGTCTTTATGTTGGTGCTCCACAATAACCACCATTTGTGTGTCACCTTTTTGAAAAAACAAATTCTTTCAATGGTGGAAGCACCAATGATGTTGTCCATTGTACTTCTCCTAAAGATTGGATTGATGCATGTTTTAGAACATAACAATTTGATGGTATATATATATATATATGTATATATGTCTAGTCATCTCAATAATGTTTTTAGGTTCTTATCTTGTCCTTGGTCTCTAGCTAGCTAGGATTTGTTGGTGGGGGTTTTTTCTTCTTTTTTTCTCACAAGAGTATTCGAGGCTATGTCCGGACTATTTCATCATTAATTGACAAAAAAATTAAAAATAAAAATGGGCCCAAAAAGATTAGCACACAAACGAATATTCAAACCCTCTAAACCTAATTCCATAAATGATTTGGAGCAGTGTTATCATAACTGGTTCGACCTGTCAATTAGACCGGTTTAACTGTCATTTTTCATCAAAGTCGGGTTGGTTTTGTTATTAGTCCGAACTTGCATTTGACTTTTGTTATCATTTTGTCATAATTTATATTATATTACATATATTAAAATTCATATTATGTTATTTTATTATTTATAAATAAATCATGTTCGACCTTTGATCTTTTGAGTCAACCGGTTGAAACTTTAAACTTTAAAATTCATCGAGCTGATTCTGATAACATTGATTGAGAGTGATAAGTAACATAAGTTGAATAGGTTAAAATCACAATATATCATTGCATAAAGTTGGCTTATCCGTAACAGTTTGATGGGAGTGATCTTAACCTCTTCCAATGTATTGCATATAAAGAAAGAATATATTTGTTGTGGCTTTTTTTGACCAAGAACCATTGCATATAATTATACATCACTTGACTTTTCAACTTGGACTAAAGTTCCGAAAGGTACCCAAAATTGTAAAATAATATATGTGTCGCAGCAATAATATTTTATGAAATTATATATGAATCCGTATGATAAATTAGTTGAAGCCAATCACATGAATTTTTGTTTGTTTTCATGATAAAAATTATGTTATACAATATTACTTAAGAGTTAAAACGTTTAGAACTTATTTGACGCGTCACGTGACAGTAATCAATACTAAAAATTTTATGGAAAAATAAATATAAAAAACCATGTGATTTGTATAGTAATTGTATTTGAACTTTATAAACATATATATGGTAACAATATTTTGATTATAATTTCATTAGTATAATATATGTATATATACACACATATATTTATATAGATTCACGGCTAGTTATTTGAAACATTGGTTCCTACACAAGCACTTCTATATCTATTATATATATTAGCTTATATATTTTCATCGATATACCTATTTTATATATTAGTTTATATATTTTCATCGTACTATTTGCTACACGTATTATATATACTAATTTAGTAATTTATATATTTTTATCCAAATATTTGCTCTAAGTTCAGGGGTCCTGTTATACAAATTGGTTATAACTCTATGGGTTCACATAATAATTCACAATCGCACATGTAATAAGCACATGATAATTTCATGTATGGATCGTGCAAGAATCTAACCACAGCCTCCAAAGAAGGAGAGTTCTCTCATAATCGTTAGACTAATATTATATAATTTAAATTTTTTAACATTTATCTTTTAAAATTCTAACACGCTTCATTAAGGAACTAAAATCAAGCGCATAGGTAAATGTAATTAAACAATTCTCATGCACAAACCTCCTGCAGTGAGGGGTTGAGTCGGGGATACGCATGATGTACATCTGCATAATACGTTTATACACTATATATTTTTTAGTTTGAACTTGTGACCTCTAAATTGTACCGCTTCAACTAATATCAAGTGCATATAACCACAAATATTGTATATGTAATTATTTAATTATACAAATCATTACTATATATACGAATCAAGTAGAAGAATCGTCTGTCTTCTCAGAAAAAGAAGAATTTTTCGTTACTTCACCTACAATACTAGACCAATTAATGCATATATTAGCTAATAGATGCATATATATAAGCCACAATTAATTACCATAAATCACTATCATATATTGATATATAGAGACAGAAATGCATGAATCTGCGAGTAACATATATGCTAAAATCTATGCTAATATATATATATATATATGCTAAAATCTAGAGAATTGAATCATTGTTGATTTGTAACATCGATCAATTTTAGTGTGAAATGACAAACACCATGCATGCATATAGTGTCCAATACATTTTGTCAAATACTATAAAGATAGGGTAGGAACCTATTAATCGCTAGAGATAGGATAAGATTTGTTTTGATGATGAATAAATTATGGGTATATTTTACTTTTGATACTTGTCTTATTTGCTATATGAGATAATAATGACATCTAGCTGTATATATAGTTTTAGCAACAATAATGGAAACAAAATGAGAAAGATTTAAAAATATATATGCACGAATTAATAAAACCCAAAACTCATAGTTATCATGTAACACCATTAAAGGGAAAAGAATTGAATTGGCCCCTGAACTTTGATGATTGGATCGATTAAGCCCCTAAACTTCATTTTGGGTCAAACAAGCCCCTGAATTACAATGAATGATGTCCGTTACCCATTCGTCATATTTTCCATCCAAATTCGCTTATTTGACCCATTTTATCAAAGTACAAGAGCTTAAATGGATCATTTTTGCAAGGCATGTGGCATTCATGTCGGCAACATGTAAGGCATTTAAAGGAAAAATATTGTCAAATCAATGTATTTGGATGGAAAATGTGAGAAGGGGTAACAAACATCATTCATCATAATTCAGGGGCATGTTTGATCCGTAATGAAATTTAGGGGCTCAATCGACCCAGTGATCAAAGTTCAGGAGTCTTTTCGATTCTTCTCCCAACCATTAAAATTACTAATTACAATATCTATAGCACATTTGAAGTGGGGAATTTCACAAATAAGTAGCTCCTAACGCCTAAAATATGCCACTCATTGGAAGTGCAATTAATATAAAATGTTTCGAGTTTAAAAGTATTAACAATCGGATTTGGGGGTTCCACAATTTCCTAGAGTCTACAATTCATATCTAATGGTGAATAAAAAGTCAGACAAGTTTAAAAAATAGAAAAATAAAAATAATGTGATGTGGCACACTTCCCAAACCATTTGATTGAAATTATAGACTCTACAATTTCAAACGAATTGCAGAGCCCCTAAATCCTTACCAAATACCTGACAACTTATTTGACGAATTAAAAACTAGCTTTTTTTTTGACAACTCATAAACTAACTTATTGTTCTCAAATATAAACTCTACCAAACGGAACCGACGTATTTTATATATTTGTCCAATAAACATGTGTAGCAGTACTGTAGTAGCCCGCAAAAGAGTGGGTTGTTGCATAGACTAATTTAAAGCCATCACGCTCAGAGCATCAGTTGGATTGTACTACCACGACAGTGACCTCCTTCACCCTACAAAACAAAAGCACCATACACGTGTGTATACATACATATATATACACATACACATACACATATATTATATAGGATGTAGAAATCAATTTGATTCCTCCTATTGTAATTTTATGTCAAACATTTGTTTCGGCTTTGTCTTTTTCAATAAATACATGAATGGATAAACGGCTCGTTTTCATCATCATGATCCGCATTTTTATCTCAAAACTTTGGAGTCGGCTATATGAGTTTATGAGAAAATTAATGATAATCCATTACGTGGTTTTTGCCATTTATTTCTATTTATCATGATTCTTTCATCAACTCTTATTGAATCTTATATTATTTTTTTTTTACTATTTTAAGTCATGCCTTTTTATGTATTTCTCTTAATTCGCTTCCTACTATCTTCTATACATATTCTTTCGATTCTCCTTACCATCATACCGCTATATCTAATTACATATGCTCATACCATCTTAAACAATTTTCTCACAATTTATCTTCAATTAATGCTACTCCCACCTTAAATATAACAATTTCATTTCTTATCATATCTTTCCTTAGGTGATCATACATCCAACGAAACATTTGTATACACCATATAAAATATAAATGTTAAAACTTACTAGTCGAGAACCGATGCAATGCACTAGAGAGGTCAACAAAAATATAAATTAATAATTTTTATTTATGTATGCCATCTCCAAAAGGTCACTTTCAGCATGGCAAGAAAATAACACATTTGTGGTCGGAAAACAATAAAATCAACTTCAAAAAAATCAAAATAAAAAATGGTTTTTTTTTTTGCATTAAAATTACTAATTTTGAAGATAAATTGTTGATTCTAGAATGCATGTTTTTTTTTTTTGGTGGATTGAACCGAATAACGAGTCTCTAGTTCAAAGAACGTCATATATATGTTCATGAACACAACGACATATATATGTATATATATATATATCAAACCGTGGACTTTGGTTACTATTGTTTATAGTGCATGGAAGAATAATCATAATTAATAAACGACATACACACAAGTAGTAGGTACCATGAATAATGGACCAAACTGTTCTTTCATAAAAGGTTCATTGGTTCATACATTCGGCACACTATGCAATTCTAACTAAAGGTACATGATATGACATATGACTCACTCAACATTATCTCTTGACGTGTATAATTTTAAATTTTTTTATAATTTGTATTGCTTAATATGGTAGTTAATTTGATCTATGTTGCATAAGAACACAAGTAGTTTGCCAAATTTGGATCAACAACAACTAAGTGCTCCACAAATCAAATAATTAGTGTCTTAAGAATTGGAATCATTGGTGGAAGGTGACCCACTATCTAAAGTTTAGCTAAAAGTAAACAAAACCAATTCAATCAAGTAAGGCATAATTTTGACATTCACTTCAAAGTTTCCACAATTATTTGGACTAGACATCAACCGTACCTTACATTCAAATTGATCCTTGTTGTTAAACGTGAACCCACAATGGCCAATTTATAGATTGAAACTCATCCTATGATATTTTACATGTTTTGATACTAAACTAAGACCGGAATGAGATGTTTAGAGGTGCTTGTTGCAATAGATGTCATGGGTTACATGAACCATAGAAATATATAGGCATGGCCTGTGTGGTTATTACATGATTTTCCAAAGAACTTAATGAGTTTTTATTATCTGAATCCGAATGTTAGGAATAATAAGGGTTGATCGTAAAAATACTTTTGATATAATCATCAATGAAGTATTGGATAGGTTAGAGAAAATAGGCAATCGACATGAATAATAATTGGAATTAACATGTCCAAGGAATTGGGTGGGTTGGTGATCGTGAAAGTATAGACGTCATAATGTATTTTATATGGTTGATTTCCATTTTTTATGTTTATCTTTTTTTGCGTATTATGCTTACCATTTATTTGATTCGAACACTTGCGAATTTGTACAATATAAACCAAAAACCGCAAAGCGCGTGCATATAAATAGAATTGAATAAGGTATTAATGTACAACATTAGCCGGAATATATAATATAATTGAATATTAATTCATGGATTAAGTAGGGAGGCGAGATATTTTAATTTACCATAGTGTCCATGCATATGCATGCATGAATGAGTAGCATAGCTATCACCATCTTTAAAGAGTAACTATTAAGTTAGTATTGCAAAATTATAAGTCGATCGATCGAACTCGATCCTTCTTGCATGGCTAGCTGGTCTTGAACTGTCAAATGTAGTACGTCCAACATGTCAAGCTAGGTTCACTGCAAGGTCTCCCCTGGTGAACTGTCATACACGTGGCAGAGGTCAAAGGCCCTCTTAAGAGCATGTCCAATGGACATTTGAAAACTATTTTTCAAGTGTCCAAAAGTGAACTTTATGGAAAATTTAGAGTGCTAGAATTCTACAATGGATGAAAATGAACACTTGAAAACACACTTTCTTGATAATGACACTTGTTTTATAGGTTGTTGTGGGAAATGACACTTGAAATATGAAGTATGGATATAGTTGATGAATAGTGAAGAGAGATGATGAAAAGGAAGAGAGAGGTGATGAAAATGAAGATAGAGGTGATGAAAAGTAAGAGAGAGATGATAAAAAGTAAGAGAGAGATGATAGAAAGAAAGAAAGAGAAAATAGAGAAATGAGTTTGAAGTGTTGGAAAGTATGAAGTGTTGATGAATAAAGTATATTGTGGGACTCACTCACCCAATTAAATTATGCCATCCAGGATAGAAGAGAAGAGAGAGAATGATTTTGAAGTACTTGATATTTATTTTAGCATTGGAGATGCTCTTAGCCCTCATATTTTTATTTTATTTTTAAATCAAGTAGTAACAACTGGACCTTTTAAGTCAACACACATGCCGACAAAATCAAAAAATGGCGGTTTGTAATAATATAATTAATTAATTAAAAAATATTAATGAATTATAAAAAAAATTAATCCTAGTAGTAGCAATAAGAAATTGATTAATTATTATATATGTTACAGTTCATGATTAGCTAAAACAGTTGAGATTCTTGTAGGGGCCGACGGCCGACCTTTCATGGGATCTATAGAATGACAGCCAACATACAGAACGTAAATAAATACTATCGTATAAAGAAATTAATCTCCATTAATTAATAGTTTGTCTTAATTTGAAAATTTTTAATTCTCTTTCCCTAATTTTTTTTTTGAAACAGGGTTTGGGGAGAGGGTGAGATTCGAACCCACGACCTAATGGATGAGTGATCCCTTACATACAATGTGATTACCGATCAATCAACGACTCATTTGCTTCCTTAATTTTATTCAAAAGAAGCTATTATCAGCTCAAATGAAATTAGTATTCCTTAATATGATAGAAATGGAGAAATCTATTACCAATATATTAGAAATATTTAATTTAGACAGAAAATTATTGAATTATAATAAATTAATCATCAATTCTATGTCCATCTGTGATTGAAACACATGGCTAAATCATACGATTAAGCAGCAAACACAACTTGCCCCTTCGGAAACAGCCGATAAAAAGCAACAGACACAGCTTTGTCAGGATTAGACAACCAGCTATCTCTAACCTAGCTAGTACTCAAGCAAAGCAGTAACACCATTTGCATGTATGCCACGTACTCGTAGATAGTCAAGTAATAAAAAAATAAAAATGCCAACACATCATAGATGCATGAACTTAATTACCCAACGCCCACGCCCCTCCCCCTATAAATTCCGCTCGGGGTGCAAGTTCTCGTCACTCGCTTCTCAC
This sequence comes from Tripterygium wilfordii, assembly GCF_013401445.1. Taxonomy (NCBI): domain Eukaryota; kingdom Viridiplantae; phylum Streptophyta; class Magnoliopsida; order Celastrales; family Celastraceae; genus Tripterygium; species Tripterygium wilfordii. The sequence continues at coordinate 14,748,722 of NC_052244.1, read as the reverse complement.
TTCCAATCGTAAACAGACAGAGAGGGAAAGAGAGAGATAGCGAGCGAGTGTGTTTAGAGCTGCAAGAATGCCTTCCCAGCCAACTGAAATCACTGTCCTCTCCAAATGCACTGTCTTCCCGGACCAGAAATCCACTCTGGGAGACCTCAAGCTCTCCGTCTCCGACCTCCCTATGCTCTCCTGCCACTACATCCAAAAGGGCTGCCTTTTCACTCTCCCAACTTCTCTATCCATGGAATTCCTGATTTGTAATCTCAAGCGCGCTCTGTCTCAGGCGCTCGCTCAATTCCCTCCTCTCGCTGGCCGATTCAAGACCGACTCTGATGGTCACGTCTACATCACCTGCAACGACGCCGGTGTCGATTTTATCCACGCTAATGCAAATTATCTCTATATTCGAGACATAATCTCGCCAATTCACGTACCGGAGGAGGCCAAGTGCTTCTTCGCATTTGATCGAACAGTTAGCTATGATGGCCATACGAAACCAATCATGGCCGTCCAGGTCACGGAGTTAGACGACGGTGTGTTCATTGGATGTTCAGTGAACCACGCGGTCACTGACGGTACCTCGTTCTGGAACTTCTTCAATACGTTCGCCGAAATGTCGAGTGGAATAAAGAAAATCTCGAAGCAGCCTGATTTTCGCCGGGACTCGATACTGATATCACCTGCGGTATTGAGATTCGCTGACGGTCCCCCGAAAGTGACCTTCAACGAAGAAGAACCTTTGAGTGAACGTATTTTCAGTTTCAGTAGAAAATCGATTTCGATATTGAAATCTAAAGTTAACAGCAAGAAATTGACCGATAACGGCGGCATTGACGTCGTCGAATTGCTCGGGAAGCAGAGTAACGACACGTATCATAACAATAACAACGCCAAGGTAACGACTCTTCTCGGGAACTGGTTCAAGAACGGCTTTTCAAAACAGCAAGCGGTCGACGCGGAGTCAAACGACGTTTCAACGGTGGAGATTTCGTCGTTCCAATCACTCTGTGCGTTGCTGTGGCGAGCGGTGACTCGTGCGAGAAAACTGAATCCTTCGAAAACGACGACGTTCAGAATGGCAGTAAATTGCCGCCACAGGTTGACTCCCAAGCTCGATCCGTTGTACTTCGGCAACGCGATTCAAAGCATTCCAACTTACGCGTCGGCCGACGACGTGTTGTCACGTGATCTGCGATGGTGCGCGGAACAACTGAACAAGAACGTGACGGCGCACGATGACTCTACTGTACGCGGCTTCGTACAGGATTGGGAGCGCAACCCGAGGTGCTTCCCGTTAGGAAACTTCGACGGTGCATCAATCACTATGGGTAGCTCCCCGAGATTCCCGATGTACGATAACAATTTCGGGTGGGGCCGTCCCTTGGCCGTTAGAAGTGGTAGGGCCAACAAATTCGACGGCAAGATCTCAGCATTTCCAGGGCGGGAAGGCGGTGGCACCGTTGATCTTGAGGTGGTTCTGGCCCCAGAGACGATGGCTGGGATCGAATGCGACGCTGAGTTCATGCAATACGTGTCGCGTTAGTGGGAGCATGAAATTGACGGTGGTGATAATATATGTATGCGGGGGAGGGTTTGGACGGTGAGATGGTGGATAAGGAGGGTTCGTTTTTGTTTTTGTGTTTTTTTTTTTCCTTGTCTTGATAGTTTGTATGTGACATAATCTTGTAATTTATTTAAATTTGAAAGTTGAAGTTTTTTGCTTGTTCATTATCTAATTAATTAAAACAATTTGACTATTTCCGCGGACGTGGATTAATGACGTGTGAAATTGATAGATTATACGGATCATGGACAAAGGACTCTTACATTAGAAAAATTGGGAAGACCACACCCTTCTCATGAGTTTTTTTTTTAAATAACCGGCCAATCAATCTGTTTAACGGTCAACTTAGTTTCTATAATTTTCTTAACACCGCTAGTGTTACCCATTAGACCGGTCTCCACTGATTAGCCCAATTCATTCATGGCCAAACAAGTGGTCCATTTTGCGTCAGGACAAAGTAAAGCCCATGTGGGCTCAGTGTGCAATCGTGGAATGTTGATGAAAGGAAGGAAGAACCGGATCTTGCAGAAAGAGACTAGCTTCTTCCAGCTGAATCTTGTACGCTGTTGTTGTTTCGTTGCGATTTTGTCTCTCTCTTTCTATCATAGACTACTTTCACTTTCCAAATTATGACCAATTTGTAATGTCAGTTACGATTTCCTTTGTTTGCAGATAATCAGATCTGGAGGTTAGCTCGGGAACTTGTATCTCTGAGAGACTTAAGCTTCGAAGGTGATGTAAATTAATACTGAGAATACTTACTTTGGATGTGTTAATGGAATGATTTCAGTTCTAGTAAGTTTCAGAAAATGAATTTGAAGATTTTCTGAGTAATCAGTGGGTGTTGAATTATCTGCGAATGATTGCTGGTTTAGATTAGGGTTTTGTTGCTTCTCAACAATTACCTAGCTTGAAAGAGTTTAAAAAAAAAAAAAAAAGGTTCTGTGGCAAGAGCTGCAGCTGCTTGTGTGCTAGGAATGATAGAAAATCTTAATTGAACAGCTTCCCTTCGTCAATGGCAGGCTTAGATGGGTTCCTGTGATGAGATTTGGATTGAATTGGATGAGTAGATTAGAGGCTTGAAATGATTCTCTATGTTTTGGGTGGTGATATCCTGGATAGGTTTGCTAGTATTGGGTGGCTTTAGAGAATTGAGATGCTAATAGTTAACTGGTTTTCCAAATGATCTTGTGTCCTTGTTGAAGAGAATGAGGAGAGGTCGTTTTTTGAACAACTCTATTGCTTTTGTATGTATTTTGGTGTCTGTTTGTTGCCTTCTGGTTCTGATGATTTCGGTGCTTAAGCTTCCGGAGGCATCACTTGGTAGCAAGGCAGACAGGCTCTACCAGACTAGGAAAACAAGGACTCTGTCCAAGGATGAGAATTTGAGCAAGTTTGGGGAGATCATGATTCAAATGTTGCCAGAAGATCTTCCTTTCACTGTCTTTGTACCTTCCGAGAAAGCTTTCGAGCGTGACCTCAAGCTACAGGGGAACGATAGCTTAGTAAGCGAGAAAAGAGAAGATACAGTTGCTATATTATCTCGAATATTGGGTTTCTCAGCTGTTCCTCGGATTCTTTCTTCGGCTACATTAGCTTCTGATAAAGAGGTTTCTTATGATTCATTATCTGGGTTCATTTTATACATTTCGAAAGATGTGGATGGAATGCTGGTCGTTAATGGAGTTCGGTCAGAACGAGTAGATCTCCAGAAGGGAGTGTTTGTTGTGCATGTTATGGATGGAGTGATTATGGATGCTGAATTTCAACAGTCAGTGAAACCTGACTACGGCGAAGATTGAATTTGTGCTAATGTAATTGTTTCAGAAATAACTGTCTAAGTCTGTTGTTGTCGGACATTACTATACACTGAACCGTTTACCAGAAAATAGGGATGAAAAGTGGAATTCTGTGATGTGAGAGTACTTTTTTGATGAATAGTAAAGAACAGATTCATAGTGCAATTCGAGGGAGAGGGTCAATGGCCAAAAACCCGATTGAGGTCGTATGAGGGTTAAATATAGTCTCATCCGAACTTATGCGGGTCGGATGAGGTCTTTCTCAAAACCCAACCCAACTCGACCCATATGCAGCCCTAGCTAGAATAAGTGGGATGACAACGGTTGGGATTCCTATCATGATTGTAATATTGTTGAGGCCCCAACTGCCCAACCATAGGAACTCTGCAGCAAATATTACACTAACAAAATTGAAACCAAAAATCTTCAATCATATGTAAGAACAAGATGTCAAAAAAATCCTGTCCAAAGCTGAAGGCTACAATAAAAGCAATTATGTTAAAATTGATAAGTCTTCCTATTCAAACTCCGTTATGAATATTACAAACTTGGTTGAGACAACTCTCTCAATGTTGGGTAGATACTACGCCCACAATGGTTCAAGAATTCAAAAAGGAATATCTTCGCAAACAGTCACACCCAGAGACGGCAAATTACAGGATCTGAGCAGCAGTGTTCAACTTTTCTGCTAAGCTGAGCTGCGTCCTGGTGATGCTTGACAAATACAGTAAGAGCAAATGATCCTGCAATAATCGAGAAGAAACAAAAGGCAAAATTGAGGAAAATTTTGTGCCAGTAAATGTCTCGATACCGAAATTCAGGCAAAATACAATATTCGTTGTCAGACCATCCTCTTTAAACACACACTCGAACAATACAATCACTTTCCAATTAGCAAGAGGGGAGTTTGAAAGCAAACCAATCCGATAACAAAATTAATTACATAAGATAATCTTACCTGCATGCTGTCATTCACAAGCTTATCAAAAGCAGCAGGAGACATCTTAGGAAGGGAGGCAAGAGTATCTGATATGAATCTCCCAATTTCATTATCTGGGGCAACATGACCTTCCTGGAAAGAAAAGCCATTGTCCTATCAGATCCAAAGCTGGAAAAAAAAAAATTAAAGACAGTATCCTCGCACTCACCACAACATCATCAACATATTTGTATACATCCTTAATCAGAGCTAGCAGTCGTTCCATTGTTACTTCCATTCCTTCCAACTCGCTTGGTAGTTTGTCAACCATATTTGTTTTTAGGATGTCAACTACAAAGCAACAAAATAAAAACACAACCTTTTGTGAAGATTACAAATATAACTTTGATGTCGTTCACAAGAAAATGTTTGCTTCAGCTGACAATACAGTGCAAGACTTAAATATAAGAGCAAACCTTGATGGGGAATATAATATGAAGAAAGAACAAACAAGCAGAGATACTAAAATAAAATGCAATTAAATGCAAAGATAAAATTTATACGTCCCACAAGAACTGTCCTGGAAGGAAGCCAAGAAGGCCATGAGTTCAAGATAATTTAAGATCACAAATGCATGATAAGTTGATAACGGAATCAGTCATCCTTAGACTTGGCAAGTCCACCAATCATATTTCAGCAATGTTCTGAAGGAAGAATACTATCTACAATTATACATGACTCCATCTTAACAGTATCAGATAAACTCTGGAATTGTTAAATCCTATCTGTTGACCAGATTCTTCAGTTGTCTAATTACAACATGACTAAGTTATTTATTAGCAACAAAATTATAGGCTTCTAAAGTTAATAAAGCATACAACTTAACCCATAAATGATCAAGATTGCAACAGCCTACTTGCAGTTGACATTTCTGTGCACAAAAATGCACGGGTATAAATTATAGACATAGATACACTAGTCACAAATTTACTTGGGAGAAGGAAATAAGAAAATTCATACATCCAACTTGCTCAGCTTCAACCATTCGTTGATCAAGAGGGATTTCCTGGAATTGTGCTGCAAGCTGCCGGTCCCCAAGAGATAAGTTGGCCGAAACATAAGCTTTTATAGTACCCCCTCCATTACTGAATCCAGTGTCTACAGTCAAGTGAACAGGATTAGGAATTTCTCTTGAGTAAAAATCATGTATCAATGCGCTACCGCCAGAGACTCCCAACCCGGTAGAGTACCTGAAAACAGAGAATGTGGCATGACAATAATTCAAGTAGCTTAACTCAATAGAAAGTAAAAAAAAAACCTCCCTTCACATGAAGTTCAGCTATTCTTCGTACATAATAACAGGAAATTCCAGAGTTTGTGTACAATACAAACTGTACAGCTAATTTCCAAACAACCTATTTCAAATTTTGCCTATGGGTACAACAGATGCCATGAATTTGAAATTGTTGAAAACATTTGCACAAAACAGCTCGTAGAAATCTTTTTCACCCATTAAAAAAAAAGGAAGCAGCAAAATTAGAAGACAAGGAAAGAAAATAACAGAACATCATGTGAGAAATTGGAAATGCTCTAGCAATTGAAAACAAATTATGACAGCACCATTAGAATCAACTGGAGCAGATTATTCCACTGTACAAATACATAATGCATAAATTAAAGATGGAGAGAGAGGGAACTTAGCAATACCATCCAACTATAACTTCCTTTGGGTTTACTTTTTGATGAGATAACAACATGTTATGATGGTAATCGATATCCAATGCAACCTGCATTTTCATCAAGTGAAAGTTGTCAAGTTTAAATAAATAACCCGGAAACACAAGCCCTTCGATCTTCAGAGATAAAATCATTGAGTAAGCAACTAAGTTGTTGCGCCAAGAGTCCATAATTTACAGTCCCAATGAACCACAAGCAACAATGCAAAATCAATGAACCCATGTCCGTGAGAAAATCTACCGCATAATCATTGCTTTTTCTCAATAACCAAACAAACATAACAAGAAAAACCCCAAGGGTGAAACCTGGTCGGAGGATTCGTTGTGTGGAACGGCATAGGAGTTGCGGATATCGACGGTTCCATCAGGTAGAATTGAGCCAAGTAGAGTGCCGATGACTCGCTCGGCCTGGTCAGGGCGCCTCACGAAGCAATCGCAGATGTTGAAGATCACAAGAGGGTGTACCTTGGCTGATAGGTTCGTCGAGGATGATGCCGCGAATTGTAACACAGTATTATCGCTCGACGCCATTCTCTGATCTCGATTAGGGAAGAGAAACCGATTGATGACAAGATATCAGAGATGGCCAGACCGCTATCTAGGGTTTTAGGAGTTCTGCTGTTTTTCACTTTTCTTTGTCTAGTTTTCTTATGGGCTGGAATTAGATTGGCTTAACCAGCCCAAAAACCAAGCCCAATACTATTTTTCTTAAAGGCGTGTTTTATTTACACCCCATATATCTAATTATCTATACGCATTGAAATTGAAAAGTAACTGACCTCCCCAAATAATAAAAACTGACATATTTATTAAATACAGTCCAATGACAAAAAAACATATATGCCTAAAATTCATTGGAAAAATCAGCATTAGCCAAGCAAAAGAGGACAAAACCAACAAACTCACAATTGACCATAAAAACACAAATGGTTATTATTATTATCAAAAACCCTAGGTATACACTCACCGTCGTCCCTGATAGAGAAGCTGAAGTCTAATCTAGTTTCTAAGAGAATCCAACGAGCTTCTTGAGAACGATGAGGACAGAGGAAAAACATCGGGTGGATTCTGGAGATCAAGAATTGGATACCGAAGATAGGTTGCAATTTAGGTTTGGAGTGGGGTGTGTTAATCCTATATCTAAAAAAACATATGATCAAAGTTAAATTGACCAAATTTGAGCTGTAATTGACAAAAATTGAGATGTAAATAAAACTCACATTTCTTAAATCCTTTTGAATTAGAAAGTCCATTGCTCCTCACTCATCTCTCTAGACACTAGAACCATACACATCCTTCCCTGTATCCCATGGCTATGGCTTTGTTCGGTAGATAATTTTGTCAGTAGGATATATGTACACTGAAATGACGATAAACAGTTTAATCTACTCAATTGAAAAGGTTTGCTTAAGGTATCTGTCGACTAATTTTTTTTTTATAAATAGTTATTTTTTCAATTTTATAACTCGTATTTATCTAGACAATATCCTAATCATTTCAATATTTTATAGACAAAATAAGTACACCTGTAGACATTTATATAGATCATAGTTTCAAAATAACTACACATAATCACATATTAACTTGATTAGAATATAATCAATTAAAGAAAGATTCTAATTATTTACATATTTTAATATTTATGCTGACCCCTCTAATGGAGAGGATGACAGTAGCAAATTGTCGTTTTACAAGATGTGCACAAGAGCTGATAGAGCAACAATTGTTTCTGCCATTGGACACGATAATTGCTATGATTAAATCCACTAGTGAATAATTAAAGGAGTAGGTTTGGGTCGGTGTCATTTGAAAATGACAAATGACAAATACATAAATACAAAGCCTACCAAACTTTTGATAAGAAGCTCATTAACAACCTCCCTTTAAACAAAAAAAAAAAAGGCAGCAAGGAAAGAAGGCTCTTGAAGCAAGCAACACCACATGTATATACATACATACATATATATATATATATATGCTACCCACATTTTCTTACATACAAAATACACATAAGACAACAAAGACAGTGGAACAATCCGGAATTCAGCAACAGCAACAAAAGATAAGGTCCATCCATCATCTATCATAATATCATCACTTGGACTGAAAGGGAATGGCCCTGATCACAACCTGGTGGTACAGAGCTGCTAGGGCGGCACCAATGAATGGACCAACCCAGAAAATCCACTGCACCAAAAACAAACACGATCACAGATATCAGTATATCATTCATGGAAAGAAAACTTGCTTTAAGGGGTGAGAGTAAGAAAGCTTACATGGTCATCCCACCCACGGTCCTTGTTGAAGATGATTGCTGCACCAAGACTCCTAGCAGGGTTGATACCGGTTCCGGTAATTGGGATGGTGGCCAAGTGCACCAAGAACACCGCGAACCCAATTGGCAATGGTGCCAAAATCTAGCAGTCAATCATATAATCATCATCAAAATTAATCCTCAAACCTATTAACTACTTCAATAAACTCAGGAAGCCTAAAAGGCTAAAACCATGTGCTCACGGTAAAGTAATACTAAAATCAGTTAGTAAGCCTTACAGGGACGTGAGAGTCTCTGGCGCTGCGCTTGGCATCGGTGGCAGAGAAGACAGTATAGACAAGAACAAAGGTGCCAACAATCTCAGCACCAAGTCCATCACCCTTGGTGTAACCAGGAGCAACAAAGTTGGCACCACCATTAAGTAAACCGTACTGGGTGTGACCCATGAAGCCCTTGACTACACCAGCACCACAGATTGCACCAAGGCACTGCATCACTATGTAGAAAATTGCCCTGACCAAGGACAGCTTCCTAGCCAAAAACAGGCCAAATGTCACTGCTGGGTTTATGTGACCCCCTGCACCACCAACCCAACACATACCAGTCAGTGATCAAACTACAGAAATTAAAATTCCTAAGATAAGCAGAATTAATTGATGGGTAGTTTTATCTTGAACTACTATAATTAAGAACAAGGCCGTATACCAAATATAAACATGTTAATTATCCTTGGGATGGGCTGATAAATCTTTGTAGACAAGCTTAATTTATATTTACGCTGCTGGTCAATCTTAATTATCTCATTGAGTTTCTTAATTTGTTTTTAGTGAAATTTGAAACCAAAGGGAAAGAACCTCACTTTTACTATTAGAAACCAATTCTCGCAAGGACTTACAGGTAACCCAGTAATAACGAGAAATAAATTAACAGGAAACAAGATTCACAAGCGCAACTGAATATAAATATTTTTCTCTAAAAAAGGAAGATGAAAAGGAGTTTTGCCTGAAATTCCAGCAGTGCAGTAGACGAGAGCGAAGATCATGCCACCAAAAGCCCAAGCGATCCCTTGAATCCCGACCGTCGAGCACTTGGTGTTCGACTTAACCACTCCCATCACCGTCAACACCGTTATGTACAAAAACAGGAAAGTAGCCACGAACTCGGCGATCCCAGCCCTGTAAAACGACCACGAGGTCAGCTCGCCCGGTTCGAACAGTGGAGCCGGCGGTGGCTCCTTGTAGTCCTTTCCTTCATCTTGGATCTGAGCCGCCGTCCCAATCGGCTGCCTCTCCGAGTACTTGTTGGCTCCCAACCTAACATCCTCCTCTTTGCCCTCCATTGCTCAAATCAGACTCTACTCTTTCTCCACCGTCTAATCTCAAACCCGATGAACGAGTGGATGATGATGATCAGTTGCTCTTACTGCTTCTGGTTATATAGAAAGGAAGAGGAAGTAAGAACTCGGAAGTGATAGGTGGTGGGGGGTCCACCTGAGTGTGTATTCAATGGACCGACCAATCGTTTTCTAGGGTTTTTGTGAAAGTACCGAAATGCCCTTATGATTGAAAACGACATTCTCTGTTGTGTGCCATAGTTGGCACTACCGTGGCCACATGAATGAGATGATGATGTAATTGGGCCCAACACAGCCCACCGCCCATTTGTTGAATAAGAGCAAATGCAACGGTGTGCATTTGTTGGGCATGAAAAGTAAAAAGTGGCTTTTTAGAGGGCATAGATGTATTTTGGTGTGTTTTTTTTTGATGAAGTACGAGAAAAAAATGCTTTCAATGATGAAAATTTATTGTCTCAATTTTGTTAAGAACAACATGAAGAAATGATATATGAGATGTCTTCATATTGGATCCAACATATGGGTCCATTTATATCACATTCACTCATAATTACATTAAAAATTAATACTAAACTCCATCTTTATTATATTAAGAAAAGTAAATAAACAAATTTACATCATTGTATTAATATATTTTATTGGCCCAATCACATTAATAAAACACAATAAATTCAAATACATTACCCATATATCAAAAAAGAAAAACTATCATTGTGCTTGCTCATATATGAGAATATTCCAACAGCCGTTAATCACTCGCAAATAATCAATCCAACGGTCAAAAAAAGGACGATTGAACGACGACGTTTTGATGTCATTCCCCAATTCTAAACAATGCCCTCATGACATGGCCATTCACATCCGTCTCCAGTCATTCTCATGTTTGCATGCACGGGCATTGATCACAGAACCACGTGGAAGTGACGGGTCGCATGACGTCAGCAATTAATCACAGCCAATAGTGTCGCAACACTTGTCTCATCTCTCCATGCTACGGGCATGCTTTATGCCATTTCACGGAGTTCTTTCATTCTTCGGCGAGGACGGAACGGAGGGGAGAACGAAGCGAAATCACTGTGAATTTTACGTTGAAGTGGAATTTTAGAGTGGACGCCGAGTAGCCTCGTCCCTAAATCGAGGTGGGCCGGCTGGATCGATCCGTGGCCTCACTGAATCCGTTTCTTCTTTTTGTTTGCCTCGTTGTTTTTTCCCGCTGTTATTCATAAGGAGGCGAAGCTGGCGGTGATGAGAGGAAGCTTGCTGATTAACCGTCGTTTGCTACAGAGGTTCCGGCAACTCGCTATCTCGTCCGTTGGATCGGTGAAGATCAAGCTCCTGCTTAGTTGTTGCATCGGATTTACGCTTATAGCGCTGGCTTGCCGCTCGTCGGATTTCTTGAGATGGACCAATCAGAATGCCTCTCTGGATCGGTCCTCTAGCCAAAGGTTCGTTAAAAAGTTTGATTAATTGGTATCGTATTACATTCTGTAGTCCAAATTTGTTGATTTTTCCATTATAAGGCACTAGCTGAAGTTCATTCAAAAATGCAGTAAGCGCAAGGGCCTTTATGAAGAAAGATAGTTCATTCGGTTATGTTTACTTGAATATGACTTCTTGAAGAAGGATTTGCTAATAGGTTGATTTTTCTTAATAACTTTCCATTTTTGGCTGCATGAACATTCCTTTTCAGTTTTTCACTCCACTTGAACTGAGTGATGCTTTGAGTATTCTAATTTAGGTTAGTTTTATTGACTAACATGCTGAATACTATGTGTGATTTATACGGTTCAACTTATCAGTAAATGAATTTGTTGATGTGAATTACTGCTTTTGGGATCTGAAATCCTGCAGAAGTTCCTTCAACTTGATTCTCGTGTCTTGATTGCTTTGAGTTGTCATCGTGTATGTAACCTCATAATTTGATGTGATCCGGTATATATTCTGAACTTGTAATTTGTAACCTCAAGTTATGGAGTGTTATGGAGTGGGTGCGTTTTCTTAGAACACTTGAAAGTTGAAACTGAAGTGAATGAGCTTAGATAGATAATGTGCAGATTTCAATAGGCATTTTGATCTTTCTCATTAATATTGGGGTTTATTGTTCCTCATATCAAAGCAAATTTGATTCTATATTTATGCTGGGTTATTAATTGCATGTGCAGGAAAGGATATGCTATTTTGATTAACACTTGGAAGAGATATGATCTATTGAAGCAGTCCATTTCTCACTATTCATCTTGTGCCGGAATAGATTCCATACATATTGTGTGGAGTGAGCCAAATCCTCCATCAGATTCTCTTGTTAAATATTTAAATCATGTTGTACAGTTGAACTCTAGAGGTGGGCGGAGATTTGAGTTGATTTTTGACATCAACAAAGAAGACAGTTTGAACAATAGATTTAAAGAAATTAAGGACTTGAAGGCTGATGCTGTTTTCTCCATTGATGATGATGTTATATTTCCTTGCACATCAGTAGAACTTGCTTTTGATGTTTGGCAAAGTGCACCGGATACAATGGTGGGATTTGTGCCCCGCACTCATTGGCTCGATCAATCGGTATGCACTTGTAATGAATGGGTTCTTAAATACCATGTCATAGATGAATGTGAATTAACTTCTTGGCAATTGTTGACTGCTTCTATGAGACTATGACAGTATTGCATATCATACAATTGTTGTGTATACATTCATGCCTGAGATATAAAGTCTAAATGTCTAATCAATCGACATTTGGATGGGAAATTCGGAAGTTGATGGATTGCATACTCTAGATTTAGTATTTGAAATGCCAATTTTAAATTGAATTTAGCTGCTACTCAGAGCTTAACTTTTGTCTTTTGCTTTTAGCTGAAGAATCAAAAAGTATTGCGTGTCCTTTTTTCTTTGTTCACACACGCCTGGAATGTAGAATGTAATTACAATTGTATTGGGGTCTGAGAAATTAATTGATTGCATCTTCTAAATTGGCTGTAAAATGCCAATTAAAAAGTTAGATCTATGTGTCACTCTCTCCTTACCTATTTTCTGTTGCTTTTAAGTTTAACAATCAGAAAGTCAACTCCTCGAATGTTATTTACTTATTTTACTCAAATCGAAAATTTTCCCATGTATTATTTTTTGTGCAGGAAAGCCATAGGGATTACTATATCTATGGTGGATGGTGGTCTGTTTGGTGGACAGGTAGATATAGTATGGTACTCTCAAAGGCGGCGTTCTTTCACAAAAAGTATCTCAAACTGTACACAAATGAAATGCCAGCATCAATTAGAGAATATGTAACGAAGAACAGGTACTTATTCCTCCTGACCAGTTTACTACCTACCACCAATGCTGTGAACTTGAGTTTTTTTTAATGCTCGACTTTGCCCCGATTTTACTAGGAACTGTGAAGATATTGCAATGTCGTTTCTTGTTGCAAATGCAACTGGTGCTCCCCCAATATGGGTGAAAGGTAATATTTATGTGTATCTTGCTGATGTTAATTAGTCTGTGATGTCCTTTTTCTGTGATTCTAACAACAGTTCACATGCACAATTCACATTACTCTCTGTTAAATAATTAGGAATATCAGATAAGTTGATAATATGCCACAGCTATGTAGTTGATTAAATTTCATAGTAGAACCGAAGGGCCATATTTTTTCTGGTCATGTTTGTTGGTTTTGGAATCTGTTACTACTTGGCTGGAGTAAAAGATGGCAGATGCAAAGGATGTCTTGAGTTTAGCATGGTTTCAGTCTTATGTTCTCCGTTCTACTTACCCTCCATTCCTCTTCCATCACCTTCTGTTCTCCATAGAGTCTTCAACTTGTAAAAAATGTTACTCTTTTCTCTGTGAGATATGAATGCTTTTACGGCGAGTGAAGCGCTGAAGGTTGTGACAAGTTGTTAAAATGCTACTACTCTTCTCTATGGATATTATTATAACAACATATGACAATTGTCAGAAGTGGTTAGTCGTACCTCCTCTTGATGTACTTGGGAGGCACCCCCTTAGTGCTATTTGAGTTTTTATTTTCTGGAATATTTGGTACCACTTCTCTCTATCCTTATCACCAGCCTTCTAACAGTTCTCTCTTTCTCTCCACTGACCATGCTACCTTTGATTTTGTTGTAATTATCTTGAAATTTGAATGAAGTTTTTATTTTTGGATACTGATATGCTTTTTTAGGGAAATCTAATTGAAACTGTTTTATCTTACTGTTGCAGGTAAGATATTTGAGATTGGTTCAACTGGAATTAGTAGTTTGGGAGGTCATAGCGAAAAAAGAACACGATGTGTCAACAGATTTGCTATGGAGTATGGGCGAATGCCATTGGTATCTACTTTTGTTAAAGCTGTTGACAGCCGCAATGCATGGTTTTGGTGATGCTGAGGTTTACACCGTTTCATTTCCTGAGTGCCCATTCCTTAGGTTTAACAGCTAAGCCATTCCTCTCTTTTTTTCAGTTCAGTAGTATCTTAGCTTTATAATATTTGATTATTCTATTTAATATGATAGGCGAAAATGTGACCTAGTTGTAGAGTTTGAAGAGTGCAAGGTAGAAGTCACAGGTTCAATTACTTGAAATAGCCTCTCCTATTATGTGGGGTAACCTCTACGTACATCTTGTCTATCGCCGACCTCGCAATAGCCCACTGCAGGAGTCTTGTGCACAAATATTGTTTAGTGTGGGACGGAGTTATGGGCCGATTTAGCATGCCGCCTCCAATATTTTGTAAGTTTACCATTTTACTATGTATTGTTGTAACAAGAGGGTAGCTACCACTGGACACAATCGCTTCTTCTCGTACTGCAAGTTAATACTAGGAAGTCACTCATGGGATAACGACATTCTTCATTGTATTTGTTTGTTAAGTTGTATCTGTTTGATGATTAGTTCTACTTTAATTGTCTTTTTCAATGGTGCGGAAATGACCGTATGAATGATAATACTGTATCATTTTTGCTGTTATCCGCAATAATCATAGTCTTTACAGTAATTTTTATTTAGCATTTACTGAAATTCTGCAGAAATTGGAATGTTGGAAGGTCATGATGATATATATGCTAGGATGACAATGTTGGGAAGTGGATGTCTCTGGATTTATATTAAAATTAAGTGGACCATGTGAAATTCATATTGGTTTACATCTGAATAAGTAAATCAGACAATAACTTAATCCGGTTTAAGGTCCGACAAAATAAATTAGACAAGATTTCTATGTTTGGACTCAAATTTTGAACATATGACTTATGTCCAGACTTGATTTAATCCGGGTTATATAAATTTGAAGTTTTACCACCCCTAACCATAGCTTACACGCTCCAACAATGAGCACCAGTAATCCATCGCTTCTATAATTAATCTCTGACAACTGGTTTTTGACAAGGGATGGCAATGGCATAAACACTTGAGTGAATAGCATACTAGACAATAATGGTATTGATATGTAAGAACTATAAGAACTGCACCAAGAAACAAAATTTATGCAAAGTTGTATTTGCCAGGGGAATAATATACAACATTATAATGGCATCAAGCTTTTAGAGAAGTGTTGTTTTCCATTACATAACCTCAGGAAAACAGGTCTCTTTATTACCAGTGCCCCACAGGAAGTAAGCGTACTTTGAAATGTAATGTGGGCTGTTAGGATCTGCTTCTATTGCTTGCTGGTATCTCTCTTCTGCTGCACACAAGTCTTTCCTGACTACCCACAAGAAGTCGGCGTATAGACTCAATGCATCAGCATCCGGTGGTTCCAACAATATGGCACGCTTGAAGCACTCCTCTGCCCTGCGAAAATCCGCAAATTGCACAAGGAAATGTCATCAGCAAGACAGCAACTAGGTTTTGTGAAGGCAAAGAACACTATGGAATGATCAACAACTAGGAGGTAATGCTGCCAATCTTTCTGGCTAGCCAAATATAATATCCAAAGACCATAATATCTCACAATGAAACCGAAACTACAACCAAAGCAACGGATTTTATCTCATCAATCATCATAGACAAAGCTATTGTTCTGCACTGAACAATACAACCTCATCAGATTCTCCCTCTCCATGAAATTGTGGGAGGGAGAATTACTATAATAGATTTCACTTAGGAACATAAATTAACTAATAAAGTTCTAGTTCTATCGATCGCAAGTTCTATATCTGTGTTGTGAAGATACAGATAAGACATAAACCGACATGTCTAGAATGCAAAGGACTGTAACAAAAACTGTGGAGACGAAGAACAATAGCAGGTATAGGAACAGTCATGATTGCAATTTAGTTAAGACATTAAAGAACTTGAAACTTACCTGTCATGATCATGAGCAACGAGGTGTAGAAACTGCCCATAATTTGTGAGCAGAAGCGGATTATTTGGCTCCTCAGCTACACTCATTTGGTAAAGAAGATCCATCCTAGAATATTCCTCATAATCATCCGGTTCAATCTCAACAGTAACTGGCGACACCAAGTTCTTGATTGTCTCATGATCGAAGTTCTTAAATCTCGATTCCCCTTGAATTCTTGAAGCTGCTTCCACAATAGATTTCCACAACCTCACCTCCTCCAAAGCCATTCCTTGATTTCCAACCAATCCCACATCAGATATATCCAGTAAGGAGACAGCAGAATTCAGTGTGCTTTCTTGATTCGTCTGCTCTAACAATGAGACAGTCCCACTAGATAACATTTTAGGGGATGGAACTGCTGCAATGACAATATTATCAGCCATTGAATGCACCGTGAAATTAGCTAAAAGGATCATGACATAGACCATGAGAGTAGGAGTTCTTGAAAAGACTTGTTGAAACAGCCAAACAAATGATGCATTCATCTCCCTTTGAACCTTAAACATAATCACTTGTAAATCTTCACAGTAGAGGCTTTGCCTTATATCTAAGGCATAGGTTTGGAGCTCTCTTATGATAAACACCATCGAAGAAAAGGCCTTCTTTACAGAACAGTATGCAAACTCCCCAGCATCTACAAAACCCTCTTGCCACTGTCGTTTTTTCTTAATGATTCGTAGCGATAAAGGAATATCACCACAATTTGCTTTGCGTTCAATGCCAATCCTAACAATCTCATCTCTCTCTGGCCATTCTGGTGGCTCTGGCTTGATTCCAAGCAAACTAGGCTCAAGCATTTCAACATTCAACACAGAAAATGGCGTCGAAGAACACATATTCCTGCTATTCATGCCTTCCAAAACATTGCCAGCATCTGATACTGCATAAGAACTCTCCTTGCTATTGCTACTGTCATGCTCATCCTCGCAGAAACTGAAATTTTCGGTAAACTCTTCAATCTGTTTCGATAACTCATCGTTGGAAACTTCATCAAAATTGGCAGTGCAAAATCTCTTTAGACCTCTACCTTTAGAATTACATGACTCAAAACCGGTTGATTGATGAACTAATCGAAAACCAAAGCCCCAACTTCTGATTCCACTACGATTGGTCATTGAAGAATAACAGTATCCAGAACAAGCAGGCTTTGGAATATTATATATTGATTGAGGGACTGTAAGATTCCAACTATGCAAACTATGCAGTCTCATATCTTCTTTATGGAGCTTGAATTCGCAAAAACAATACCAAAGCTCACAGAAAATAGAGAGAACCCTTTCGATATAAATCAAGTCAAAGACTCTGAAGTCCCATGAAAACCGTGTAAAAGAGGGTAAGTATGCTATTTGCTCAAAGCAGAGAAGAAATCTTACTTTTTGATCAGAAATCGTATCCAAAGAAAGTCTAGAACTTGCTTTGGCCTTTTAGCCCAATGCACCTGAAAATATGGATAAACCTACCCATCAGAAGTCAAAATAGAAAAATAAAGAAAGAAGAAAAAGATGAAATCACAATGAACCCACAATGACATTGACGTCAAACCCCACTCGTCCCCCTTTCAAATTCACATCACACAAAAAAAAAATCTAACAAAGCATCAATCTTGAGCTTACCCAATAGAAATATACCGGAAGTACTCACACAAAAGTAGATATTTCCTTCTGTCGTGAATCCCTAACAAAGAAAGAAGAAGAGGGAGAACGAAAAAAGACGAATGCCTTTCTTGTGTTGGCTGTATACAAGGTTAGAAGTGATTGCATAGGACGCGGGGAGCTAGAGGGAACCGCGTGGCTATTGATTTTAGAGTGACGCGGCCATGAACAACAGAGGGTTCCGAGTGGAGAGGGCCATTTCCAGCGAATCAAGGCTTTTTCAGTTGGAGAGTCTCTGAGTTGCGAGTCACGAGCCACTGGAACCGCCTTTATCTCCGAATCCAGACGACACTTGTCTCTTCATTGTTGAGTCTTCACCACCAATGACGATAAAAAGGCAATCTGCAGAGATCAAGACACGCGGCTGATTAGGGAATAATGGGCTTTAGATTTTTTTTGTCAGCACGGCCCAGAAGTCCAATTGGCCTTCTCAAAGTGGACCGACTTCAACTGTCCATTGTGCACTCAACGTTGGGCTTGTTTGCTGTTATTGTCATGCAGGATGTGGAGGGCTTGATTGCTCACATTTCACATTAAATGGACCACCTAATGTTTATAGAAGAAGATAGTTTATGATTAACTTCAAAAAGGGAGTTGGCTTGAGTGGTAAGTTGTCAATGATTCTCTTGTTGAAAGATAAGAATTCTAGGTTCAATTTCCACGTCCAGCAAATTTTTTTACGGCCACTCTAATGGGTCGAACATCCTATAATTGTTTAGTACATGTGGGATGGGAAGATTCATGAGTTCGGAGTTTATCATAAGAAGGTGACCAATGTGACCGTGTCCAGCAAATTTTTTTACAGCCACTCTAATGGGTCGAACATCCTATAATTGTTTAGTGCATGTGGGACGGGAAGATTCATGAGCTCGGAGTTTATCATAAGAAGGTGACCAATGTGACTGTATCTTGAATATGTTCCTCCGTAGGGGAACAAAAAGATGTCGTTGCGCTTGTTGGACTGCCATCGTTTGAGAACCAGACGCCTACACTTAAATGTATGGGTCACACTTACTCGGATCCCATGTATCACACAGCATGGATCAAGTATTTCAACAACAAAGGCAAAAAGCCATTGATTACGTTATCCTCCACCACATCTCTTACTGCTTGGTTGGATTGGGTTGGCCTCTCAATGTACGACCATCCACAATAACTCCTTTAACCAAAGCCTGACAATTTACACATGCCTCCTCCCACCTTGCCATCCATAACCAGTTGGACCTAAGACTCTGAAGCAACGTGATTCAAATCACAGTTGAAATGGTATGAAATGAACGAACACATGTTCATGCCAATTCTACCAACAAAAAATCATACAAATTAAAGAAAATTTAGCAAATAAACAATCCAAAGAATAATTAGATTTCAATCCTCCAATTCAAGTACATATATAATCCTCTATCCAATTCTACCAAGTCGGTCAAATATTGAGCCCAACTTCTACTCACGAGTGACTCGTGCCCCCCAAAACTCTCCCAAGAACGTCTTAGCAGCATCCAAACTCGGGTAACAAGTGGGCTCCAGGAATATCTGACTCAGCGAGTCGCACGAGTCGGAACTCGTGAATATTTTGTTTCCTTTGGCCTCCAAACTCCCCATCACCACCACCAACACCTGCTTGTACGCGTAGAAGAACCGCTTCAAGGCGGCCTCTATCCCCTGCAATGCCTGTAGCAGATGGATCTTGTCCGCATCCCTCTTATCACCGTACAATCTCATCGCTGCCTCCTGTACCCTGGGCCCACCTTTGGGATCCACCTCCACTCCTAGAATTTCCGGTACCTTGTGCTTCAAGTCCCTGCATGCTTTTGTTATCTCCACGAGTCCTCTTGATCTGAAACAAAACGCCTCCGTTTCGTCTACCGATTTGATCGACAATTGATTCTTCAGCTTTAGAAAATCATCCGGATCCATTAGAAGGTGGAGATCTTGAATTTCTTCTAGAAACTTCCATATCCGCGCCAGCAAGTAGCAGTGGCTTGATGCTTGGTCGAATTTCTTGCTCTCGATCCTCGAAACGATGCGTTTAATTAGTTCTTGGGCTGTGTAGATCCACGATTCGAATATCTGGTGCGTTGTGTACAGAGTCTGGTTCTCGTGGTTATCCAAATCGTATGGACTCTTTTTCAGAGCGTGAAGCTCGTTTGGCCTGCAAACGGCGTCGTACTCGAGGTTTGGCTTGCCGGTGAGGTTAGGTTCGCCGAGACCTAGAGTGTACGGACACCGGCGGAGCTCGCACTCGATGGAGTATAGGATCTTCTGCGCTATGTCCTCAGATTTCTGCCACGTAGCGAGACGAGGGAGGAGGCTGGCCTCGCTTGTCCGGTTGACCACGACGGAATCTCCAGGAGCCTTCCATACCTCAGCGAAACTTCCATCGCGTGCCAGTACTCCGGTGGAAGAGCTCAGATCCGCGATCGGCGCGTTTCCACGTGTCTCGCCGTTCTCTTCCTCCTCGTCACACATCATCGCGATGAGCTCAACCTGACTAGCCGCGAGCGACTCTAACCGTCTTTTCCACTCCCGCTGGTTGACATACGGCCTCGGATCCGACAAAACCGTAGAAACTAACCGAAACGTGATTTCTAGAGCCTGCAACGCCGGTTTAAGAATCGACTCGTTCTCCCATCCAGAAAATTGCCTAAAGCTCCATATCTTACTAAGCTCCGGTATGCGAAGATACTGCTCGTAAGCCGAGCAAGCCGAATCGGAAGCTGCAACCGGCGACCGATTCGTTACTGGAGGGAACGACGCCGTTGGAGGGATGGATATGTGAATTTTGGTAGAAAGCTTAGTGGATTTGTTTGGCATATTTGGCATGTTAGGTGAGATCATCTTTGCTTTGCAGTCCAGATCGACCATTTCCCGGTAAGATAATGAAGAGGAAGAAAACGAAGGGAACGGTGCGTATTGCTATCTTGAATTTTCTTTCGCCTTCTGTAATGGTTGTGTTTGAGGAGATGAGACTCGAGGGAGGGGTATTATATATAGGGGAGTGTTTGGAGGCAGAAATGGTAGAAAAGAAAAACGAATTAATAAAAGAAGGCGTGTGGAAAAATAAAATCGGAGCGCGAGGAAGAACGAGGGAATTAAAAGTCTTCGTGGCTTGGTCCGCGTGGAAACAAAATTTAAAAAAAAAATTCAATTTTTTTAAAAGAATTAGTTTATGAAAATAAATTTTAAAGAAAATATATGGAAGGAGCACATGGAAACTTATCCAATGCCCCCTAACGTGGAAGGTGCCTTTTGTGTCTGACTGTCTGTAGTTTAGACGAGGACGAAACGGATTGGATATGCTGCACCCTCCTTTTACTTATTTTTAAGAAATTTCAAAAAATAATAAATATAAATAATTTTGAATATAATGGTATATTTTATATTCAATAAAAATATCAAATCAATTAAATAAAATGTATGAAAAAAATCTATATGATTTTAAGCCATTGATTACAATTATACAAAGTGTGTAACTTTTTTTTTTAATTTAACAGTTAAATACATAATCCAACTGTCAAAATTTTACATACTTTCTATATATTATTTTAAAACTTCAAAAAAATAATTTATACCATAAAAATTGAAACTTTCAAAAAAATAATTTATACCATGAAAATGAAGGACAACAGCGTACCCGATCATAAGAAATTGCCCAAGTCAAAATATGAAGTTGTGTGATAAAGACTACTGTTTGGAATCCTTCTACTTGGACTATAGCTGCACATTTTGTTCCCGGTTATTTAAAGCAATTAAGGCTATCAAATATTTCATCAAAGTAATTAAGAATTAAGAAGTTCAAGAGTTTATACCAACCATGGATGGCTCGGTTGACAATCGACTATGTTAAACATATAAGTTCTCGACGTTCGATTATAATGTGAAACATATTTCTTGATGATATTTCAAAAAAAATACTTTAAGAATTTATAAGTATAGAAAAATACATGGTCGCTTCATTTTATTTTTTTTGATAAGCTATATTTTGAAAATTTTTAAATAATTTTTGCATTATAATTAATAATAAATTTTTTTGATAAGCAATAATAATAAACAAATTTGTAATTTCCATATACATTTGGAATTAGTCCTAAAAAGGTTAAGACTCATTAAAAAATCCAATATGTTTATAATCATATCCCACGAAACCCGCTAATTGTGCTTATCAAATAAAACGTCATTTTTCCTCCTTCTTATCCGAAAGTACCAACCACTTGTCCCCACGTGTAATATTAAGGAAATTTCGGTAAAAATATATTTTTCGTCCCTCAATTATGGGACGAGTTTCATTTTTGTCCCTAAGTTTTTTTTTTTTCCTCTCATTTGCATCCCTCACCTATTGAAAAATATAATTTTCATCATTTCTAGTGAGATGGAGATTGGGAAAATCATGATCTGACGAACAATATGATGTCACGTAAGATTTTTCAACGGCCGGATTTATTCGAGGGATAAACATAGTACTTTCCCATAGTTAGGGGACGAAAAAGAAAAAAAAAGGTTAAGGAACGAAAATGAAACTCGATTAATAATTGAAGGATGAAAAATACTATTTTGTCATGAAATGTCAGACAAGTTTTCTAGGATGCTTCTCCCTAGTATGGTTTTGGTGCTTACAAAATACGACCGTTGGTCAAAAGAGTTGTTCCCCGCTTGTCATATCCTTATCCAACAAATTACATCTATGCCATTGTTTTATTTTATATATGAGTAGTATTAATTTTCCATGACAATTATATATAATTAATTAATTAAACCGTGTCTATACCTTTTGGGGGAAAACGACTGCAAGCCGACTCAGGTTTTAGCCGTTTTGGCACTGATGGCAGGGTTTAAAGTGTAAACAAATGGATGGGCTTCTTTGCATGATTAGTGCCTATCAAGGAACACCAAAAGTCAAACGTAATCCCAATTGCCTCCTCGATTGATTCAAGCCAATTTGTCCTTAAAAAGTTGGTGGAGGTAGTGGTGGCCGAGAATGTTTGTTTCTTACTTTCATGTCTTTGGTGATAAAAATATAAAACAATTACACTTTTCTCTACAAATCTATTAATTTATCTATAAAAAAAAGAGTAAAAAACTTGAAATTATTTTCATTTTTATATAATGTTCGTTGACCTTTATAATCCCACCTCCAATTAGAGTCTGTGTCAAACTCGGATAAATGAGAAGGGTTGCTATAAAAAAAAATGGTGGGATGGAGTGGTTGAATTCTTATAAAAAAAATGGTGGGATCGAAAGATTATCCTAAAGTTAAAAAGGAAAATTCTGTAGGTGAATTATATTATAGTTAAAGTTATATAGTGTTTTCGCACTAGTCAATCAACCAACTAGGACAAGAGGTTCAAAAGGAAAAAATCAAATAAAATACAAGAGAGCCTAGGGCATGACTTTCATTATCTGTAAACTAAAAATGTATTTGGATTGAGAGATCTAGGGACAAGGGAAAGAAGAGAATGACAGTTAAAATATTTTTATCTCTCTCATGTTTGAATAGATAAAAAAATTGAAAAAAAATTAATTTAATTTAATAAGTTATCCTTATTTTTTATATTAAAGTATTATTTATGTACAAAGATAAAATATGTTTTTAACTTATAAATAATTTAATTAACACTTCATTCCTTCCAAATGACCCATTTTTTAGAGGAAATATTTTGACAAAAGTTTAATGAAATTTTCGTCTCAGACATTTCAAATTCATCACTATAATTTTTCTTAGACTATCCAAACAAGACGATTTGAAGAAAATTCAATTTTCCTTCTCTTTTCTTCCTCCAAATCCAAATCATTAAATATAGACACACTCAAAGCCTAAAATAGTGGACATTTTATAAATTTTTTCTTTTTAAATTAAAAATCATGGTAACGAGAACTGTTTGTGGATAAGAGGATAACTGGATAAGTGTATACTTTCGATCTTTTAGGTTTGTCTCATTCACACCTACAACTCTCTTTTTCAAACAAAGATATGAGAAGTTTCTCTTTTTCTTTTTCTTCTTTTTTTAATTTCTAGAAGACTCCTACTCAGTCTCCCGCGTTTACCGCTTCAATCCTACCGCCACTTTTCCTCTTACGCGTGTCGTCCACCGATTGTCCCTCCAAAGCTGACTTGACTCCGACCTAGTGCCCGCCAACGCCCCCACCGTTTTGTTTTTTGGCCAACTAATCACGCGGCCATGCAAGTGACCCACGATCCGTAAACCCGACACGTGGTGTGAGATTCACATGCTTTTCATCTACTTCCCCACCCGTCGTGTTGGCGGTTTCCAAATACGCAATTGGATGCTCCCATGTGACGCTTCCACATTGGTCTCTACTTTTGTTTGATTGGATTTTACTTCTAGCTAGCCATCAACTAAATCATCCATAATCTAAATTATATATAATTTTAAAAATACCGTGAAGAAATATGTTTTCCAATGAAATCAAACCTTAGACATACATATGTCTAACCGAGGGATGATAACGGGTCTGATACTCTTCCAATTAGTGAATACCAAAACATTTTCCATTTAACGTACCTAATATCAAAATCATTTCAAAAACCATTTAAATTTTCAAAACCGGAACCGTTCGATAACCGTTTACATCGGGTACCCGATTACCGTTTAACTTTTAAATTTTTTTTTCTATAAATGTATAATTCAATTTTTAAAAAAATAATATGACTTATCATATTGTTATAGTATTTTATTTAATATGTTTGTTTATGTTAAAATTTAACATCTTGATAATATACTTTTATATATATGATTTATAATGTTATTACTATAATTCATTCTTTTTATTAAACGATTCGGGTACCCTAAACCCGACATCAAAAACCAAACCCAACTCTAAACCATAACGAGTTTGAAAATCAAAACCAAAACAATTTCCAAACCCTATAGGATTTATTTTATGGTTTTAAATGAATCAGGTATCCTATAAATAGTGCTCGTATCGGTTTTTTTATCATCCCTGGACTTTAACCCAGTGAATTGTCAAGTTGAGTCACCTCTCATTGATGGTAATCTAAATTATATTCCTACCCAACTAAATTGACACGGGATCAATTGATATTTTCTTTAATAATTTTTTTTCATTTACCAATTAAAAATGAAAGAAAACAATAAACATTAAGCTAAAATATAATTCACAAGAACAGCATAATCAATCAACTCAAATTGATCGACAAAGAACATCAAACTTGTCAACAAAGGGCTCTCATAATTCTGTAGCCCTAGAACATATAAAGATGGGTTATCAATAAATAAAATAAAGAAAAAGATGTGTAGAGATTTATGATCCTCAAAACAAATTAATGGTTGACAAGGTCGGAAGCATGCTATGTGACCTCAAAGTGCTAGTTTCATGCATTTAAAGATAAGAAAGAATTCGCATTTTTCCTTTTCTTTTGTTTTTTTGAGATATAGATGCTTGGAGATGTCCAATCAAGAGATGGACAGGACACGTGTCGGGTGTGTAGTGGGAGGGAAAAAATGGGTGTGCACGTTATGGAAGTCTTAAGATTCAAGCTATGGTATTTTGGTTTCGTGCTCCACAAAGAATTGCTAGTGAAAGAAGCCAAATGAATGTAAGTCCATTGTTTTTTTTTACTCAAGAAAATTCGGGAGGGGTAGAATTCGAACCTACATTCTTAATGGATGGATTGTCTCTTACATGCTAATCATTTGCCGTTCAACCATCCGTTAGTTTGCAAGTCAATTGTTAAGTCTCTACTGAGTTTGAGGACTAAATGGGGACCAATATGAATTATTTTATTGTTTATTCATGCAAAGAGAGATAGAATCTATGAGCTGTGTAGATTAAGGGTAAATAAAGGAAAGTGTGCAATAATATACTTACCAAAGATCTTTTTCAGGTTAATATTTATTTTCTAGTTTATCTAGGATTGAGTTTTCATATTCTAAATGGACTCATCTATATCCCAAACAAACTTATCCAAATCCCCTTTTTAGATAATATTTTATCTTAAACCAACTTCATTGTAATCTAAATCTACTAAGAGATTAATCAATTGGGCTTGTATTTGGCTCAAACCCATCTTGGAGGATCCAACCCAAAATGCCAACCTATTCTCATTCGTCCACCGTTGGATGGGCTTAGATCTTAGAGAGAAAACATTTTTATATCAAAATAATATTATTCTCAAATATTCACACAACTAAATGAGACTATGACATGAAGTACACAATGTTATAACATCTTCAAAGTAGAAACCCATTTGGTTACCGTTAAATAGTTTATCATAACCGTGTGAATGTTGTATGATACCCTGAAAATGTTTGATTACACCTGACCAAGCATTACTCAATCCCTTAAAGAGTCATTATGCTTGTGGAAGTAATTATGCTTGTTGAAGAAGCTCATAATACGTTGCCAATATATGGTAGAATTTTGAGCATTGTCTTGGCTTGAATCTTTGTTAGTACTTAGTCAACATACCCTGTTGGAGTTGTCCTAAGAGACCCACCATTTTAAAAAAGTTAATGTTATATAATTTAAATTCAATTAAATAAGTGTCTTTAACATACACTTAAATTATATGACTATAAATCACAATTATCCATCAATTTAGATTAAATCAATTAAAATTAAATCATAATTGTCAAATGGCTCTTGTAAAGACCCCTATCTATATCATCCTCTTATATTTAATACCTACAAAATACGTATACTATTTATATAATTTTTAAAAAATTCAACAAATCACACTCTCGACGAGGTTCAACCTAGAAATAGTTTATTGGGCTATGGATAGATCATACATAGATGTGGTGAGTACGTGTACGGTAACATTTACGTGCACACAAAATAATAATTTATCTTCATTGCATGCGCACAAACTTATATTTATTTGTCTAATTTTAATTTTATTATATTTATGTTTGAATATATATATGAGCATGTTTATTTGTATCAATATACTCATTATCTACGTGCATAGGAGTTTAAATACTTTAATATTTAAAAATCTAGAATTGAATATTCAATCTATTATTAATAGATGATTTCTTTCCCGGTGTACTAAAGATTTTTTTTAAATACTATAGAGAATTATATTTGCGATTTGAATCAAACTTTGGACACACGTATGTCTAACTCAATCGATTGTCAACTAAACCAACTCTCGTTGGTCCGTGCATTAAGGCTTGTTAGTATATGACTACGCTATATATCCACCGATTTTAGAGAATTAATGGATAAATATGTTGAGATCCAAAATTAAGAGAAATTTAGGTTTTCATGGTGAAAATTTTAAAAACGGAAGAGGAGGATTCAAACCTTATTCATCAGGGTGGTACATACCATCTTTATCACTCAAACTAGTGGCTCAGGTGTAATGCTATATGTTTTTAATAGAGTGTTATTCATTTGATTTATATATTGACATGTCATATGTTATTAGATAACTCCATTTCTAGGAAATAGTATAAATAATAATATGAATTTGTTGTTAGGAAATTATAATCATTCTAGAGGGTGGTTTATAAATCAATTTTATTACCATAAATACATATTAATGGAATTGAAAATTATTTAGAGTAAACTAAGAAGATGATTATTTTTATTACTTATTTTGGGTAGTCAGTATTTTTTTTTAGAGGAAAGTGATTAAATATTAGTCTTACCCAATTACAGTGACAGTAATTTTGTATGTTGTTACATAAATGACTAATTAAATGGTGCCACGTACTATGGGTAATGTGATATTTTCGAGGACTGTTGCTTGGATTAGCATAGACTCGCGCTCTGTCAGTCTGAGTCATGCTCCTTTTTCCCACTATTCTCCAGCAATGGCGAATGCACACAGAGCGTGAACGGGTATTATTTCGGCAAAGAAAGTAGTGCCATTTATCTCTTCGAACTCAAAATCGTTCAGGGAACCTGAGTTTCAGAGAGAGAGCGAGAAGCGGAATGGCTCCACGCGGAAGACCGAGACAGGTAACTGTCCGATCGTCTTCTACCTTTGTCTGTCTTTGTTTGCCTTCTGTTATACGCAAACCGTGGTTTGCCGTTCAAAAAACACATTTTCTCAAGCTATCTTCACTGGAATTCCATTTTTTTCTTGCTTCGCTATCGTTACTACAATTTTCTTGCGTTTTTTCGAGTTATTTTCCTCTATTAATTTGCTTTTTTACTGGTCCTATCTAAAGCGCCAGGGTCTTACGCGAATGGACGCGGCAGTGGATGCAATGCGAAAGTACGGGTTTAGTGAAAAGTCTGTCCGCGAGGAAATGAATAACCTTCTGAAAGTGGGTCAATTTTTGGTTTTTGTGCATTTGATGACTATCATATGAGTTACAGCTTTGTTTTTACCTTAAATGTGGGCTGTGGTTAGCCTCAGATTTATGGTGAGGATGGATGGGCTTTCATTGAAGAGGATTCTTATAGGGTTCTGCTTGATAAACTACTTGAGAAATCTGTGGAGGAAGAGCAGCAGTGCAAGGTATGCCTTAAATCATATCCTGTTATGTTTAGGTTGAAATTTTAACGACTGCAGATAATATATGCACAATATTAAGAACCGAAGCCTTAGTCCTGTGCCTTGGAGAATCCAAGCCAAACACTGCCACTAAAGGAGTATGATTGGCAAAGTTGTTGGGCTGGTAAGGTTTGGGAGGTGTTGAGTTGGGAGGGGTGGGGAGCATGGAACCCTTGTTTGGGAGAGACATTGGGTTGGAGGTGAGTGTTAGGCCTAGTTTATTAGAAATCATACGGAAAACTAGGGAATGGGGTTGTAATTGAGGAGCCTTAAAATGAGATATATGAGATAGATATTTAAGCTGCCAAAAAGGGGACCAGGGTGGGTCAAGTCCAAAACCTAAACAGCTACTTCTCTGCCTTACAACTATATTCTTTTTTGAAACAAAATGGATTTTGAAAATCTTAGGTCCTTGTGGAGGTATGATTAGTGTTTAGAATCTATAGATTTGTTGCCTTTTGATTCTCTGGTATGTTATAAATGGTTTAGAATCCATGGGTTTGTTGCATTTTGTTTCTGGCATGCTATATATGTTTATGTTACAGTAGGAAAACAATGGTTGCATTAAAAATTCATATGTGGTCCCTTTGCTTGTGCTCATCTGTGAAAGGTATGAAATAGGGAATAAGGGGGAGATTGCTAATCTTTTTTTACAAGCCACAGGAAACTCAACACGAAGAACAAATAGTGCACATCCCAGGATCCTTGGGGCAGAAGGAAGTCCATTTTTTGAAAATGAGAATATAGCTAGGTTCTGGAAAAGAAAAGAAAAGAAAAGAAATTCATTTAGAAAATATATAAATCTTGTTCATTCTTCGAGATAGATAGCTCCATTTTTTTTAAGGAGAGAGCACCATTTAATTATGCCGTTGTTGGATAATGGTAGCTTCATAGCATGTTTTGTGAGTGGTTCAAATTATAGTTTGATTACAATATGATTCTGTAACCTACTACCTTCGATGACAAAGAGAGTCCTCTTTAGCCTGTGATATAGAAAAGAAGCTGAACAATTGATACAATATGTGAACATTATAAATTAACAAGATGTTTAAATGGAAGATTCTTGACACTTGAAGTAAACAATCTCCGCGATAATGTCTGTCCTGTCTTGATGAAACCTATTATGTTCATTGACATAAATGATAAATGTAATGTTGAGATACTATTTCAGTCTCTCATTGTTATTAGGTAATGCTAAATTCTCTCACTATGTTGCAATAATTGAGATTACATCTTCAAAGCTGCTGTTGGAAAACATTTGCTTGCTATGCTAAATCAAAATTACCGCCAATTGTTGTTCTTTTCTCTCTCTTTAGTGCTTTAGTTATTTGTGATATGTGGTCCTGGACGTTGCTCTTCCATTAAAATAGGTGGCCACCGCTTATGGCAACAATGTCCATGCTATCTCTATTTTTGTTAGACTTTGTCCGCTTTCATGATTCTTACCGGACTGCCTTAGTATTTCTTTTATTTATATTTGCACTCTTGTGGTGATATATTTTGAACACTAATGTTTTCAATGCTGTTAAATTGCATTCTGAAAATATTAATAAACTCTATGCTATAGAGTAGTAAGTAATGGCACTCTAAGTAAGTATGTAGATATTTCAGCTTTGGATTGTAAACTGCAATTCTCATGGGTGGATGAACTTTGACACAAAGCAGTTGGTTATGCACATCCAGTCAAGATACTTATTTAAACCATTATGCTTCAAATAAGAATATTAGTGTCTATTAGCTATCAGACACTTTTTTTATGAATAAATATTGATTCTAATTATTTGTTTTTTTTGCTTGTGGCTGGATTCGAATCTTCAACTTGTTTGAAATCCTAAGGTAGCTATCCTACACTTATTTTGTTGTTTTAGTATTGATGGTTCTTAGCAAGATAATGATAGAGATAAAAGTTATTTTTTTGGCTTATATATTTGTCTCTTGTGCAGGATGCTCATTTGGAATCTGGTGGTGGAGATGAAAATAACGTCATGGCATTAGAAGCTGGCTCCTCTTCTCAAATTATAGCATGCTCAAATGTCGAGGCATTGCAAAATGCGCCAGTGTCACCTATAGATGAGACCCTGGACTGTGTATTCCAGAATAATATGTCCCCTTCAAATAACGCCATGGCATTAGATGCTGGGCCTTCTGAATTTCTATCAGGCTCAAATGTGGAGGCTTGGCTAACTGTACCATCACCATCGACTGATGAGCCCCTTGACTCTGTATTTGAGAATGATATGTCTCTGGTTAGCACATTGATGACTAGAATATCAGGTAATCAGCCTCAAGTCCTTTACCTAAGACTTTGTTGTGTCCAAACTTTGTAACATTCTCGTCCTTTCTTCTATTGATCTGTTTTGTCTACTCGGTCATTAATGTGGATCAATCAAACATATTTTTCTGGTCTAGATGAATGCATTAAAGTAAAACATGGAGAGCTGACAACTTATGGTTTCATCTGTCATTTTCTTCTTTAATCACACAATGCTCTTAAAGGATCCAACCTTGGAAAATTATTTTGGTTTCAAAGCAATGATGTTTAGATAATAGTCGCTGTGATAGACAACTTAACTTTACCTAATGTGTAAATTTCAAATAGAAAATAAAGAGAAAAATGTTCTTTTTATTTTTTAAAATATGATTTATTCTCATTATGCATGCTGCTTTGATGTCTAGATGACGGTCGCTCTTTGCCAACAAATGATGCGGAAGTAAACATGTCTGAAGACATGGATGTGGATCTTGGTGATATGCAAGCGATTGATGTTATCAGGGGTGGAACAAATGTAGATGACGGTGGTGTTGGGAAGGATGGCCACATTCTAAGCTCTCGTATCCATTCCAGACGATCTGTTGCTTCTTTTCGACCTGGTAGGAGACGCAGACCATGCTACGGCTGGATTAGCAGTGATGAGGATGAAGATGAAGTGAACATTGTGCGTCTAGAACCCGAGCCACTACCAGAAGATGTAGAAAGTTTATTCATTGAGGCAAATGCAAAGTACGGGCGCAAGAGAAGGTGGGATGTTAGACCTGAGAATGTGTAAAACTTAAAAGATCTCTCAATGTCTCTTTCATATATGTACATTCCCAAACTGAGAATTCTCTCTTGTTCTCCTTTTATACTGCGCGCGGAGTAAGAAAACTGGTCTCATCTTGACATTAGAACAGTATCAATCTATAATGGTTTGGTAATATGTGATTTTGGCTTCATAATATTTCATTTTTTTTTTCTTCCCTTTCTAACATGGCAGGAAAACCATGGAAGCAGCAATACCTTTAGTACATGCCGTAGGTTGGGCACGAGTTTTATCCTCTGTGAGAACTCGAACCCTTGTGCATGCACAAGGCAAGTCCGGTCATGAAGTTGAGGCCATTAGCAGAGGCATCATATTTCATGTTCATCTTTTTTTTTCATTCTTAGAAACAATCTCTCAACGTCCACGTATTATGTTAGAGTAAAATCTGTATATATCTCGTTTGTATTTGATTTTGCTCATTATGAAAATTTTATGCACGAGAATTGTTTATTTTTTTTTTTCCTCCACTGAGGATGAGGTTTCTAATTTTATTTTGTGTGAATGTACGTGCAGTGAATTGAATTTTGGTTGAATGTTTTTTATGTGTTTTTTTGTTTTCCTTTTCCAGAAAATAGAAAATACTTCGAAAACGCTTTTGAGATATGGAAAACACAGCAAATACAAAGAAAATAATAAAATGACGTAAGAATAGAAAATGAAAAATAGTCGTTTTCTCAACTTCTGAAAGCACGGACTTCTCCGTCGTTCCGTCTTCCGTCTTCCGTCTTCGTTGAAAATGCGCAAAGTCGAAGGAACCCAGAATGGGTTTAGTGATAGCACTCTCCCTCGTTAAACCCTCTCCTTCTGTCTCGCCGCAACGCAATCCTCCGAAACGCCATGGTTGTTTCCTCCGAGGTTGGTAGCTGATATACCGAAAGAAGTTGTCGGATCGTATATGTATGTCGCGTTTGCTATCGGTAAGCTTCTACGATCACTTTCGGTTTTGGTATGATTAGTCTGCCATCATGTTTCTTTGAAAATAAATTGAGGATTTCTTTGAATTTTTTGTCGTTATTTTTTTTTCTTTCCCTTTTTTCGGTTATTCCAATTTCAGGATTTGTTTGGGGTTTATTGAGATCGAGCTGGTGTTTTTGCAATACAAATTTTAAGGGATTTTATTTATATCTTGATTTGGCTGTAGAAGAGTTCTTTCTTTGAGGCTATTGAATTTGGTGTTTTGTGGAGATTTGGTCAGCTATTAGAGATGGTCTGAGATCTGGTAATTCAAGGCAAAAGGGTTCTGATTTGAATAAGGAGAGGAGCACTGGTTTGGAGACTACTGCTTTATGTCCAGATGCTTCGCTAATATGAAACTACTCATCTGAAGTCATAATGTCGAGGTTTGTCTTAGACAATACCTTGCATTCTGTAGCATAGCATACATGTCCTTCATAAGATGGCCAGTTGTGTTCGGGTGGACGTTAGGGTTGATGAAATTTATGTATTGGATGCTTGCTCATTGGCATCACTATTCAGCAGATGAAGGGACACTTGGTTCGTGATGTAGATACTATATATGTGACATTTTTATCGCGTGGAGAATTCATACATGTGGTCATCTTATCTATTTTCCTTGCATTAAAATAAATATGCGGATTTATGCAGAATATGATGTTGGAAACTCATGGTTTGGGGGATTTTTCTGCATCTGGGTCACTACCAGACTTAGTAATCAAGTTGTTCCGAACATAGGATTTGTAGTTTACATTCCATGCTATTGGATGGTTTGACTCCTCATTTTCTCTTTCAATATGAGACAGTCGTTAGTTTTCACTTGCCAAACTAAGAACACCGCAAAGGTTGATACTCTTATTCATGGTCTCCTTCGATGGCTAATGTCCATTTGGCCAGTCGGGCCTTATGATTTTGCATCTACAAAAGATGGTTTAGGTTAAGTGCAAATATTTCTTGTACAGCGTAACACGAAATTGATGCCTGTTGGTTACTGTCATAGCACAATACAAGCCAGCAAGTCAAGGATCTCCTAGGGGAGGGGGATTCATTGCATTACACTAGCTCACGGATCTTTCGTTGGGATGCAGAGTGCAATCAGCTTGGTACACACATTTTGGTAAGGTTGTTGTTTCTGTACCTTCTCCTCTTATATGTAATGATTGGACAATGAATGCTTACAAGACGTTTTGCTCTCTAAAGAGTTTATGTCATGTTTTTGTGATGTGCATTTTATATATCACAGGTGTCCAATCCAATGGGTCAACAAGGACGATGTACAAATCTAACGAGTACTAGGTGAGATCATTATAGTCAACCTTCTAAGCTCTTATCTAATTCATATATTTTTGGTTGATTTGATTGTGTTATGTATGTATATGGTCCCAAACGTAGTGATTCACATGGTGTTCTTATCCATAGACTAGAACTGCCGTCTTTTAAAAGTGGTATGATTGACAACAACCGACTATCTTTTATCATTTAATTTTTTCCAAGTTTGTTTTGAAAGTCCTTGTAGGAGTGGTATATGGTGATGGATTTTGATGTTTTGGTTCTGTATTGGTGGCTCTGAGGCTGAGGGAGGCTTCATGCATAGCGTAGTAGTAGTATATCATGGATTAGTGGGTAACTGGGTATGGTTTCAATTGGTTTGACTTGTCAATGGGCCGGTGTAGTCAATTTATAATTGTCACTAATAGGCAAAAGCATTCTCTTGATTTCCACGTTTTTGTGTCTATGAAATGGGTAGTAATCATCACATCACAGGAATTTCATGTCATCTTTCACTTTGCTTATATGATATTGACAGAAATCAACTAAATGAATTGTTAGCGAGTTTCATGAAAAAAGATGCATTCTGAAGGGGACTTCAGATAGAAATGTTTTAAGTAGAACTGGGTGAATCTGAGAGCTGTGGTCAACTGCTCATCTGATGGAGCTGATATATATATCCATGCAGAGAGATCGATTATGAAAGGCCTCAAGGACGTTGATGGCTAATTATGCTTTTTATACTATTTTCTTTTTTAATTTCCAAAGTATATTACTTTATGGTCGGTGTTTTGGATTATTCTGTGGAAATTATTATATTAGATTTCTGAGAGTAGTTATGATAAAAACCGACAATACTATTGATAAAACAAACAACATACAACGACAATTTTACTTAACCATGTTTCCACAAGTTACTCTGTAATTGCTCCCATATGTGAAAAATAAAGTTAATAAATACGTTAATTTTTCACTATATAAGTTGGTTAAAAATATTCATGTTCCAGTAATATATAGTTGGAAATTTAATATTTTTAAAGTACTATTATTTACCGAATCTTTAGCATTTTATTCACTGCTCGGAGTTCTCTCGATCAAGCAACACATGCTGATCATTCATTGATATGTGATTGGATTATTTGCTTGATCATTTATTGATATGTGATTGGATTATTGACCAACGATTCATTAATCAAACGTCACTTCTACCAGAATCATAACCCAATATGTTGTTAAATTCGATCAAAACTCGATCCCATAATTTTACTCTTGATTGATTCATGCCATTATTGGATCTTTGGTTGGGGCGGGACGGAAGGACCCGTCTACCAGCCCATGCTCTCGGAATGTCGGTGGTAAGTTGCAGGTTATGCAATTATTGGATCTTCAAAGATACGTAGTCATGCTTTGCATAATAGTTCGGTCTCTCGGTGCACTCCAGTTTGGATTTTTGTCCATTTGACTGCGTCTTCGAGTGTTCCTCCAACGGCATCAGTATTTTGAGGCTGCTCTTGAGGACGAAATTGAGATGCAACTAAAAAAAATTTGAGGATTATATGCATATGGTGAGAATTGTTGTGAAATTGATGATTTAGAATCATTTTCCGTTGCGGTTGAGAATTCGTTGAAAGAGAGTCGATGTTTAAATAACCACGGTCAATAACAACAACGTGTTGCAAGTGAGTCATTAGTTGAACGACAATCACTTTACTTATAAGAGATCATTCACTTATTAGGTTGTGAGTTTGAATCTCATTCCTCCTCAAACTCTTGTTTCATTAAAAAAAAAAAAACTTGTTTGCAATATGAGTGACATTTTAGTCACTTAATAACATTTGTCTTTATTGAGATATAAATATTGGTTTTTGTCATTCTACCTAATTTCCCTAATTTATTGAGATATAAATATTAGTTTTTGTCATTCTACCTAATTTCCCCTAATAATAGTAACTTTGTGCCACAAAAAATAGTACAATATTTTTTCAATTTCATTTAAACATAATTAATTTTTTTTTAAAAAAAACCAACCGTATTACGTATTATTTATTAAGGTCTTGACCAACTCTCACTATTAATTTATTTCTTAATTTGGCTCATTTTTTTGCCTTTTTAAGGTTGGAAATTTTTAGTAGAAAATATAATAAATAATAAATTTTGTATAGAAGCCTAGAAGGAGTGGGTTGGTAAGGCAATGTTTAGCACGTGGACCCCAAAATAAGAAAGAATCTCATGTAAAAAATGTAAATTCCTTAAATGTGTAGAACAATAAAAAAAAAAAACGGTTCGCTTCATATAACCGAGACAACAATCTTCACATGCAAATAATGCTTCCCTTCACAATCACCAAACACCTTGCCACACATTGTCCACTATATAAACAACCCGGACCCCCCAAAATCCAGAAATTGAATCACAGAAGCTTAGGCGAAGAGAAGAGAGTTTAGACGACTGAGCCAAACTCTCTTCGGCAACGAAAATGCTCCTTTCCTATTCTTCGCAGATGAAATCCCTAAGTTTTCAGCACGGCCTCGTGCCTTCCGGCAGCCGGTTGTCGCCCGCGCCGGTGCTTAGGTTTTTTAACTGCAACGCGAGGGAGCGAGCTTGTGTCCGTACCGTCAAATGCTGCTCTTTAAACAATGTGTCTTTAGGTAGTACAGCTAGATTCGTGCGATTTTGAAGTATTGTTTGTCTTTTTGATTTATCTCTTGGTAGCAGTTTGGTTGCCGAGAAAATAAAGGAAACGAGAAGGAAAAGCTTGAATTTGTATAAGATCATGCGAATATCGCTTTCGCTATCCATGTGCTTTAGATTTGACCGTTCGATTTTTATTTTCTTTTATTATTTTTCTCTTTTTTATTTGATAAAAGATCGAATTCCTTATTTTCTTTTTCTTTTTTTACTTTAAAATGAATTTCTTTTAAAATTTTATTTCCTTACTGTTTGGTTACCGAGAAAATGAGGAGACCATTCTAAACCGTCCATTCGTGACTTTCTGTCTGTTACTAAAAAAAACAGAGAAGAAAAGTAACCATACATTTCTGATAAGCAAAGTATTTATAAATGCTTTTGACATTTTTTTAATTTTTTTTTTCTTTCACAGTCGACAAAGTGAAATTCACCGAAGCGGCCGAGAAGGGGAATGTAATCCCCCTTCACTCTTGCATCTTTTCCGACCAGCTGACTCCGGTGACGGCATATAGGTGTTTAGTTGACGAAGATGACAGAAACGCACCGAGCTTTCTGTTCGAGTCGGTGGAGCCAGGGTTCCGGGTATCGAATGTTGTAAGTCCCTTTTCTAGATCTATCTTCTGTATCATGTGTTGTTTTCTCAGTAGCATTGATTATTATCATCTTACGTTTAATTCATTGGTTCAGGGGCGGTATAGTGTTCTCGGAGCTCATCCGGCAATGGAGATTGTTGCAAAAGAAAATAGAGTTACTATAATCGACAATGAGGAAGGGCGTTTGACCGAGACACTGGCGGATGATCCAATGGTGATTCCTAAACAAATTTCTGAGAAATGGAAGCCGCAGTTAATTCATGAACTCCCGGAAGCATTTTGTGGTAAGATAATTTTGTTGTTTGGTAAGATAATTTTGTTGTTAATGATAATTTTGCTTCTTAGATTTGATATGCTCGAGTTTATACGGAATGTAGTTGGAACAGCTTTCTGTTTGAAATGCTAAGAACAATATTGTTTGGCCTAAAACCTTTGATGAGGAGAAGGATGATAATGAGTGATAATAGCTTGTGTTTGTTGTTTGTTTATTTGATCCTTATTATTAGTTTTCCATTCTATAGATGAAAATATATGGTAAAACCAAATATTTTCTGCAATTTCATGGAACCAAAAATCAATTTTTTATTCTCTCTACTGAAATGGTAAGCTTCGAGCACAATTATGGAAGCAGCTTAAAGAAAACCTTAAAACAGTAATGGTACGACCAAGCACATAGCGATGCCAAACCAAAATCATCATCATTTCCATTCTCTTCCATTCCCTCTAAATTCCTCAATCCAAACAGACTCTTAGATGGATTATGAATTATGATTTGCCTAAGTGCATATTTCTTTGATGCTACTTTATTGCTGTGCATGTAACTCTCTCGTACAATGAATTCAATGCTACGATATGGGATCGTGTATCATTGGAATCATCATTTTAAATACTTTAATTGCGTTTTCTCTGTTATCTTGAATAGGAGGTTGGGTTGGATACTTTTCATATGATACAGTTCGCTATGTTGAGAAGAAAAAACTGCCATTCTCGGGGGCACCCAAGGATGATCGAAACCTAGCAGACATACACCTTGGCCTGTATGATGATGTAATTGTGTTTGATCATGTGGAAAAGGTATTCGTTATATCAAGTATCAAAAATATGTGTTGGTGTCTTCTTGAATGTCTGAGTACTTATTTCCTTCATTTGATGATGCTTTTGCTCTGTGAATATTCTCTTGTAAAAAAAAAAGTCAACTTGTGGATATAGATGTCTTGCCTGCCGCTCAGTAATTATTGAAAAGTTCTCTTTTCTTGAAACGAAAAGGAAATAAAAGTAACGTGTAATGAAGCAAAAATTGGAAGAAGGATTCAGTTGTCAAGAATCATTACCAACATGCTTCAAGTGCTCTTATGCTTTTCTCCATGTTATTTTTCTTGTAGAAGATTCCGTGGAACAGCGTGCATAAACTGACATTTCAGTTTCTCGTTAATGATGATAATTTTGCCAGAAATAGTTCAGCTATTATTTCCTCTTCCTCTTAGTTTATCATACTTGAATTCTCCATTTTAGTTTATGCTTATTCCTATGGAGGGTAGTTAGAAGAGATCAAAATGATACTTTCTCTAATTTTATAATCATTGGAAATTCATTGTTTGCTGTTTTATGTATCCACAGACAGTATATGTAATTCACTGGGTGAGGGTCGATCAGTACTCCTCTGTAGAAGAGGCTTATACTGAGGGAGTGAAACGTTTGGAAAAGTTGTTGGCCACAGTACAAAATATTAACCCGTAAGTGATTTTGGGCAAAATTTTCAGTCACGCTATTAATCTTCATTATTTTTTTTTACATTTTCTTTTATCAATTGTTAGGCCAAGGCTATCTGCAGGATCTGTAAACTTACAGACTGGTCAGTTTGGCCCGTTGCTCAAGGAGTCAAACATGACGAGTGACGAATTCAAGAATATAGTAGTACAGGCAAAAGAACATATTTTGGCGGGGGATATTTTCCAGATAGTACTAAGTCAGAGGTTCGAACGCCGAACCTTTGCTGACCCATTCGAAATTTATAGAGCATTGAGAGTTGTGAATCCAAGCCCCTACATGTCTTACCTGCAAGTTCGTGTTTCTTTTCTCTGCAACTATTCATGATCACAGTTTTCTGGTAATATTTGTTTTTTGTAGTTCAGGATTTGCGCCTTTTCATTCTTATTCTGCTATAATCTTACAGGCTAGAGGGTGCATTTTAGTAGCTTCAAGCCCAGAAATTCTAACTCGAGTGAAGAAGGTAAGTATACATGACTTGCTCCTTGCTTTGTATTATTCTAAACATGCCATTTTTCTTACACTGAGTTTGGAAACTACTGGAACATCTTGGGAGTCTCTATTAATATTATTTATTTTGAAGTAAATTCTTTGATGTTGTAAATCTTCATGAATAGTTACATTCTTTATTACATTTCATTGAACAGAATAAGATAGTAAATCGACCATTGGCTGGCACCACACGGAGGGGCAAGACTCCTAGCGAAGATGAAATGTTGAAGGTCAAACTCCTTAAAGATGGAAAGCAATGTGCAGAGCACACCATGCTGGTTGATTTGGGCCGAAATGATGTCGGAAAGGTTTTTTTTTCTGAAATGTCTTGTATTTTAAGTTGTGCATTTATCAGAGTTCAATCCACATTTCAACTGCTCTTCTGTGTTCCTACGAATATGCTAATAATCATATCATCTAATTCACTAGGATATATTTCTATTTCACCATGTCATTACCTTGTGGTATCTAACATGTGTTTTTTTTTGGTAAAGGGATCTAAC
Source organism: Tripterygium wilfordii (assembly GCF_013401445.1). Lineage (NCBI taxonomy): Eukaryota > Viridiplantae > Streptophyta > Magnoliopsida > Celastrales > Celastraceae > Tripterygium > Tripterygium wilfordii. The sequence goes on along the minus strand of NC_052244.1, from coordinate 14,709,263 downwards.
ACCTTTGTAACTGGTGGTTTCTATGAATTAGGCAATGACCTTCATGTATATATAAGTAATCAACATGACTAAGCAAAGATTATGAATGCCTTTTCCTTTAGCATGTTGACTTTTGAGACTAATTTTTATCCGGATAATCACTTTCTGATTATTTCCCATTCTGTTCATAAATAATCTAGCACTGAGCTTATAATCTCACATCCTTGCAAAGAAGGTAGGATTTCATCTTTTTTCTATAACTTAGCATTGATAAAAGCTTATAATCTCACATCCTTTTTAGATTTGAAATAATATTTGTGCGGGTGCAGTGTGCACCTGGTACGGCAATAAGGTTGTTCCTTTTTGTCTTCAGATCAGAGTCACAGTTTCAAACCACAGTAACAGCCTCTCCATTGTGCGGGATAAATATGGTTTTTTTTTGCCCTCCGTTAATCCTTTGACAGGAGTCTAGTGCACTGAGCTGTTCTTGTACTTTCTCACAGGAGTCTAGTGCACTGAGCTGTGCTTATCCTTTCTCATTTATGGTCCTAGCTTCTTCAATGATAATATTACAATATTTGCAGTTGTTTCCTGGGTCTCTCCTTTGGTGTGAGGGGTTTTGTGATCTTTTCTTCCAGTGTTGTGGTTCCATTTGAAATGCTTGTTTGTGATAGGTGTATCAGCAGTAACTTGTCTTTCACATCTTTAGTTGCATTACTGGTCTTGGTAAATTTTTATTGCAGGTATCTAAATATGGTTCTGTGAAGGTTGAAAAGCTCATGAATGTTGAGCCATATTCACATGTTATGCACATAAGCTCTACGGTAAGAATGTTCAAATATCGTTGTCAATGCTGTGAAATTCTTAATGTACCAACTAGAATGTCTTGAGTAATGCTTTGCACAATGCTACTGCAATGTGCCTTTACGTAAGGTTTCTAAATCGTTCGTTGTACAAAATATAGCAGCAAAAATTTCATACCATTTCTGGTCATTTAGTACGATAACAAACCTGTGGTCACTAAGCTGATTTCCTCAATCCCCTTCTTCTCGTTCTCTCTCTATGACTGCAGGTTACTGGAGAGCTGCATGATGATCTCACTTGTTGGGATGCCCTGCGTGCAGCATTGCCAGTCGGAACTGTTAGTGGAGCTCCTAAGGTTGTCATCAACATATTTCCCTTGCTGCCATATGCCTAACTCTTAGTTCTTTGTGATTCTAAATTGATGATAAACTGTTTCAAAGTCAATGGTCTCTCTTCTGACCTCGTTTTGCAAACATCTTATGCATACAAGATGTTTGTCGGCGTAGTTTCACTGTATTCTTCTACTTCTATTTTGCATAGGGCACAGACAATTCATATGCATGGTTTGCAAGCATCTCCCTGTTAGAAATAATCTATTTTCCTCGTCTTTTTTTTTTCAAAAGTAAGATGCTTGGCGTTGTGTTACAGGTGAAAGCCATGGAACTAATTGATCAGTTTGAGGTCGCGAGGCGTGGTCCATATAGTGGGGGTTTTGGTGGTATTTCCTTCACTGGAGATATGGACATTGCACTAGCTCTCAGGACCATAGTCTTTCCAACCGGAGTACGATATGACACAATTTTTTCATACAAGGATGCTTACAAGCGCCAAGAGTGGATTGCTTACCTTCAAGCTGGTGCGGGTATAGTCGCCGACAGTGATCCTGATGACGAACACCGTGAGTGCCAGAACAAAGCTGCCGGTCTCGCTCGTGCCATTGACTTGGCCGAGTCAACATTTGTTGATAAATGATGCCTGCTTTTGTTATGCCGACTGCCAAACCCTGCTCTTGAATTTAGAAGAAACGGGCGAGAGAGGCAGAGTAGAATCCTGGATGAACATCCTCCAAAGTATTTCTGTTGTTGTAGAAAGTAAGGGTCATACTGCAATAAACGGGTAGAGAACTTTCCTTCCTTTTTTTTATTGCACCCATACATGAATCCTGCTCTTAAACATGTTTCATTTTCTGACATATGTTTAGTTCCAGCCAATTGGCCATGGTAGAACAACAATGTGTTGGTGTTGTCTCGAAAGCCTCTGCTTGGTTTCATATGTATATTGAATTTCTCTTCGGCATCTTAAATTCCCTTAAATTGTGAATGTCAATATGGAAGAGAAGCTTAGAGTTAAGAGGGTCCGATTAGCAAAAACATGCTACTAAAACCTGTAAGATCCTGAAGAGTGTTCCGGCAGAAATACCTTTTTTTTGTTATTATTACTAATTTATTTTCTTGAAAATTTCACTTTTCATGCCAAAACTATTCACTTTAAAGTTAAAACCCGTACACCCGAGTCACTAGTTGAAATCGTAAGGATAGTGTATCACCCTTCGTATCCCCCTCCTCCTAAAAAAAAAAAAAGTTAAAACCCTTGATTTACTTGCAAGACGTGTCAGTGCAGTCCAACCTTGGAGAAATTTGCACATCCTTTAGAAAAAAAGAAAGTTCAAAAAATGAAGTCGTCTTGCAAGTTGCAACTGATTCAGGGTTAAAGACTCCATTGGAGAAGGCTTTTAATTGAGGAAGTATGCATTGAAACAAAAAACTTGAGAAGTCATGGACATATAATAGAGGCAATTAAGCTTTCAATTTAATAATTCATGGTCTTGCTGTGGCATTATTGTGAACAAGGACACAGACGGACATTAATTATCAAGATTGTTCTTTTGAATATGTAATTCAGCTGAGTCTCTGATATTGTATCTACTCATTATCAACTGAAGATGAGGCGAAAACTAAAATGAGAGTACTCCCAAGTCCCAATCCTGAATCTGAACACCTAGATTGCATCTGACCTAATAGCCAATAGTTGGCCTGAGCCTGTAACTATTTTGATTGAAAAAGCTTCTAGCTTTCATGGCATTACAGCCAAGAAGCTCAATCAATGGCATCAGCAGCTTCTAAATCTTCTACTTGCAATGACTACTTTCAAGATTCGACTCCGAGCTACTAGGAAAATTTCAGCTATAGATAATGAATACTGACCCGTAATTCTCGTAATAACCTTCTGTCAATACTGTTTTTTTTCTTTTTCTTTTTTTTTATAACTGAGCGCTGAGAAGTCGCCTGATCTCTGGTTTACCATTACAGTCGTATTCCAAGTAGTCCATCTCGGGAAAAATTCATGTATGTTCAATCCACAGAAGAGTTTCCACATAGAACTATACAGAAGTATGACTCCAATTTCCTAATGGCGCCGTGCCTTTTTCATCTCCAATCTCAACTACGTCTCTCAGGAGACTAATACATACCAGCTAAGAACTAGTATATGACCATTTAACTGCCAGCCTCTCTCGTTAATTTCTCAAGGACCTGAGTGATTTATCCTATCGTTAACTAAGGCAATGCATTTTGCTCCTCCGTTCAGCATTTGAGTTCTTCAGAATGGCATGGGGTGCACATGATTCCATGACGGGAGATGCCTACAATTTTGGAATCCGTCCGACTGATGCATTTAGTAAAGGTCTGAACTTTCACCTTTTCACTAAAATGGCATTACCCTAGCTAGTTACCACATATGCTTGAGGACAACAGAGTGTAGGATGCATTACCCTGATCTCAGCACTAATTCTAAAGTCGACTTTCATGTCCAATGGAGGAAAGGAACCTCTAAAGGTATTTCCATTTGACAAAAAATGTTTATGGAAGGCAGACGCATCAGTTATTCAACTGTATAGGAAGATCAATCTTTCATTCATAAATAAAATGCATGCATGCTGCTCATACTAGGTTCACCAGTACAAGTAAATACTTTACAGTAACATTGATAATTCGATATCACTCCAGGGAAGAAGTTGACAAGACAGTCAATCGCATTGGGTTGTAGCTGTTTAGTTTTGTAAACTTTTTTTAATTATAACTTCAATATATCATAAACATAATCTCAGCGAGAGCATTACACGACAACATAACCAAAAAAAGGGAAAGTACATGTGTTCTATGCATGCAAGCTCTCTAAGAGGCAGTAGCTAAGATAATTTAGAGCTTAGATCCAATTTAAGTGTAGGCCTTGTACAAGGGATATCAATACATACCTAGTATAACCAACATCATAAATCAGTGTAGCCACAAAAGGATAGGGCCAACATATCAGATTAACTTTGAATTATTTGAGCAAGACTACTCTATAGTCTATAGTTTAAATATATCAAATTTCCCTGCATTTAGCCCTGATATGAAGTTCCTTTTCCAGGCCAAAAAATCCTATATGCTCGACATTCATATTTATTCACTGTCAGTATATACAAGTTAACAACATGATTTGATTCTTAATTTTTGTCTAGGTCATATAGTGCAGGGAAGCTTTGCAAAGATCAGCTATTCTTTGATGTGTAAACCCAAAACCATCTCCAAAACAGCTGAAACCCCAAAAAATATGGCATTTCTACAGAGTGTTTTTTTTCCCCCTGTGTTCATATGTTTAAATAATTTCCCTTCTTTTAATCATGCAAGTCCCAGAATTTATCAAAATGATAACTACAAAAAGTGAGAAAATTTAAGTAGAAGACATAATCCTAGAATACCTGCAATAGTTTCACTTTCATAAACTCCAAATAAACTTTCTCCTTGATTCAAAATCTAAGATAGGAAAGAAAATTTCAACTAAATGAACTTGAGTGATACTAACCAATTGCAGTTTATAGAATCCATAAATCAAGCCAGTAATAAAAAAAAAATTAACAACAAAGCATTTCAAAGGACTTCTGGACAAATTATCAAACAGAGATTATATCAGCCAATATATAAACACACAAGTACATGAATTTCAATAAACGATGCTAAATTCACCAGTTTAAGCCACACATTTTACCCAGAACAAACAAGAGAATGAATGATCGGATCGATCGAATCTTCCACTTACCGCTTGCTATCGTAGTCGACGATCTCATTGACCGTCACGGATCTCGAGTGCTGCACTATGGACCTTCCAATCGAGTTGATCCAATCCTCCTTCTCCTTCTCCGAGTCAGCAATAAAGTACATAGTCTCCGTCCTCGTCGATAATTCAAAAGCGTACTGTTTGTTAAGCGCGTCCTCCGCACCTTTCACAGTGAGACAGGAAGCCACCGGGATCACTCCGCGTGGCCTGGACGCTCGAGTGACCGTGGAGTCCTTGAACCAGAAGAGCTTCCCCTGCTTCATGACGAACCAACGGCGGCGCCAAGTCTTGATGTACTCGCCTTGCTTCATGAGCCAACCAGTTCGCTCCGGGTTCAACCAGAATTCCACCCCGTCGTAGTCGTTTGGTTGGTTCGCCGTCAGGGCCGTCGCGGCCCGCCAGAGGCTCCCCATGGAGTTCGGGTTTTGTTTCGGGTTTCCGGGTCCTGGGATTCTGTCGTGACTTGTCTCTCTCAGTGGCTAGGAAATAACGCCTACACGTATACGGCAACAGGCTTACACCGAAATCTGAATTTCCCATGAGAAGATTATTTAATATTTAATGTAATTTTTTTCAAAGAAAAATTATTTTTAAGTAGAATCCATGCAAGACACAGAGTAAGTTGGGACCCACATTACCCATTCCATTTAGGATAACCAATTTAAAATTGATTGAAGTAATGTAATTCAGTCTCCCTGTCAATTTTTTTCCTTCAGGAATTTTTCAAGAAAAACATCTCATCTATTATCAAGTTTGCTTGGAATAAAATCAATCTGTTATGGGATAAGTTTAGGTGAGACTAAGAAGGGTTCGATATTATTTCACATACAACAGAGATTTAGAGGTGAAACGAGAGTTATATTTTGGGGTTCCATAGCAATATAGACCGTCAGAGTCGCGATTAATTCTAAAGAAGATATTTGTTTGAAGGCTGCTGAGCTGGATTTATATTTCATGCCCTATGATTCTGCATCTGCGGCTGCAGAGAAAAACATATCCATTAAGCACTACAAATCTAAAATAGGTTGCAAGATATCTGCGCGGAATAAGCTCATCTCGGGTTTTTAATACAAGACTTCCCTGCTTTTAATTCTCTACCTTACAATACCTCAACATTTACATGGAGAAAAATAAACAAAGACCATCCTACATATGCTGGTTCCTCTCATCATACGAGGGCTGAAGTGTTACATAAAACTCAATCAACACAACTTTACTTACTTTGCATCAATCATAGCAGCAAAACTCCTGGTCAGAATTAGTTCTCATTTTTTACTGTCAACCTTGTTGAGACCCAAAAATAATTTTTAGCAAACGCGGGGCTCTCACCACCGCAATCATCACCTGCCGCGTGCAGGGGATCGACCAGCTCTCTCACAGCCAATATCTTCTACTTCAGTCCCGTCTAGAAAGAGACCATTGTTGTTAACACTAACTTCAGAACTAGCATTGCTGCTTGTTGCAAGAGGGGAGTCAGACACACTAACGGCTCTGCTCCGTGTAGGCCCTGACCTCACACTGTACATGGAGGATGCAGGAATATTTGTCATCAACGGTCGTAAGTTACCAGGAAGGGTTCGCCTTATGTCCTGCCCAAGATGAAATCAAAGTTAGATAAAGAGAGAACACATATGTTGACATCATATTTCTTACACCAGGTAAATAGTTATTATGCATGGTAAACATGCAAAGATAATTAGTAGCCATAAAGTAACAGAAAAATACGCACAGTTTGAAATGATATCATCCATACGGTAAAAGTGTTGAAAGACGTCCAGACAGTGTAGTCGCACATTAGCACAAGGATCCTTAACCTAAGACAATACAAGGTAGAAGACCATCTAAACCAAAAAAAGTTGATAAGCATACCATATGTCTTATGGCCATATCCAAGGATTTCTTTGAGAGCATTCTTCCAAAGCCCGAGCTGTCAGGAGATGAAGATGACTTTCCAGATAAGTTTCCCATGAGGAGAAAGTTTGTTATCTTGCTTGGGTGGCACTAGTTTCCGCATATTCATCACCCTTTCAACCATTTTTGTTCCAATTACAACAGGACTTACGTGGTCATCAACTTTAGAATGCCGACGCACAGCGGGAACAGAGCTCCCACTGGAACGCACAACGCCATTGGGTACTCGTCCTCTTGAGGGAGAGCACGACTGCCGTCTTGGTCTTACATTAGGACCCGGCTCGACCGAAGAAGAACGTGAACTGGGAGCTCCAGGCCTACCCCTTGTGGCTGAAAGCGGTCTTTCAGGCAATGATGTCCTTAAATTGGTGGGGCTTCAAGGGAGAAACCAGGCATATCCGAGGGCTTCCACGGTCTTGGCTTCATTGTTGGAGACGAACCACGTGATGGAACTGGATGACTAGATGTTACTGGAGCTGGCTTCGTAACTGAGGGAGATGACTTAATAGGAGGAGCAGATGTAGTAGGAGCACTTGATTGAGTGGATGGTCGACGAGTTGGTGTTGCTGCCCTTGATGTGGACTTTGATGGAGGTATAGAGGGTCGTGAGGTTGGGGTTGAAGATCTAGCAATGGACCTTGATAATGGTGTAGAAGATCTTGCAGGAACAGAGGGCTTAGTTGCAGAACTAGTGGGCTTAACTGCAGATGTGGCGGGCTTAGCAGTAGATGCAGTGGGTTTTGATGCAGCAGCACTGCCCTTAGTTCCAGAAACTGTGGGCCTACTTGAAGGCAAGGTGGCCCGAGAAGTAGGTGTCAAAGATCTTGAAGTCTTAGAAGTTGTGCTCAGCGTGGGGCGCCCAGAGGGCACTGCAGACCGTGACACAGAACCCCCAGATGATGAGGGCCTTCGACTCCCTGCAATTGAAGAGTTCAGCCCAGGGGAGGAAGCAGCTTGTTTAGAGAACGTGCTCCCCTTCGAAACAAGTTCTGTTTGAGGATTTGCCAACTACAACCACAAAGGACAAAAGATTTGAAAGCATGAGTCTGTAAATTAAAATATCATGAACATTCAAAAGAATTGGAAGTAAATATGTTGTGGAAGAAAAAAAAGAAATTCACTGGTTTGTAAAGTCAAGGTGATAGAATCTTATTTCAAACGGTTCAATTATCAGGAATTCATTTTCAAAAGAGAGACCATATATTGGGAATTAGATCACTTTCATCCCTTTTCTTTTGAATACACTCTTTCATCTCTTCATTGATATCATATGCAAATCCAAAACTCATTCCAAACTTGAAGACCGCGTGATTTGTAAAAGCAATTCTAATTTACTCAAGTAACAGATTCAGCAGTGTATGGCAAGTCTATCAGACGGGCAGAGAAACAAATGTGAAGTCAATAAGCTCCAGGAGCCTGAAAATAGTCAAAGTGCACCTGAATTTACAATCCACACAAGGATTCCTTCACTACATGTAGAACCCAACTATTAAACTCACTCATATGAACAATGTTTTTTCCATGACCAATAATCAAAATATGTCTGGCCATATACTTTTGCAAATTTGAGACAGATGATAACATATTATGTCAAACCAATTTCAGAAGACATATATAAACAGGATCTAAGCAATTTTGTATAAGAAGTGATGTCCAGCTTAAAATACTAAGGACAGTGTTCTTACTCTAGATTTCAGAGCAGTGGGATGAGCTGTTGGAGTTCCAATCTGACTCATCAGAGTCTTCTGTGATTCCATCTCCAGAGAAGGAAAGAGAGGAGTACCAGGAGGTGTCAGCAGCCTGAAAGCCAAAGAGAAGGGAACTTTAATTAATCACAATGTTAAAGGTTTACAACAAAGTATGTCACTCTTGGGAGCAAAGTTGAGGGAAGGCCAGCAAATTTTCCCTTCCACCAATCCAGAGTTCCAGACCCAAAGTTTCTCTTCAAACCACAAAAAGTTTCTGGCTTAGCACTTGAGCAGGGATGACTACTCATTTATGCCACAGAGTAGTTCCTTTATTGGTAGATAGGTAAATACTCATTATATAATTTAATCACAAGCACTTATCAAGAGTTGTTGAATTAGTAGCTCCTAAAAATTTTGCAAGGCACCTAATCAATCCTTTCGGAAAGCCTAGAGAGGTGTCAGAAAAGAAAGCATGATATTTTTTTCGAGGGGAAAAAAAAAGCAACGGTTTGCTCTAAAGCAACATAAATTCAACAGTAAAAAGAAATGCAATTTCATTTAATTAGAAAGGGAAAAGTGATAATAGCTTAGAAATATTGCAAATTTAATTTGTTGAAAAATAGCAGCCATTTAACTACTAAAACAAAAAAAAAAGAGTAGATTTTACAATGCTGAATTCAATGTAACAAGAGAAATTCAATAACAAAAAACCATATAGGTTGGATCCACACCCCAACTGAGAAATTAAGGCATTGCCAGCACCAAAGAATATTTGTTTTGTTGAACTAGCTACATCAGGACAACAGTAATAATTTCAACTCCAACAAAAACCTTATAAATAGGTATCCCGATATCTGTTTAGTTTATTAACTAGGTCATTTAGAGACACATATCCAGATTTAAGCTCTTTCCTTTTCATGAATAGGCACCAAGAAGTAATAATTGCAAAATAACTAAGTCCAAAAATGGAAATGACACCATTCTGTAAAATTAAAGGAGGGGCACATTACCAATTATAGTCATTTTTATCATTATCAGAATTGAGGAAATCATCAGAACCATGCTTGCGGGCAGAAGTTGTAGAAGAAATTTTAAATACAGACGATGAGCCAGACCTGGACCCTGCGAAGCAAAAAATACATTGAATGCAACACAGAAGAAATAAAGATTCCAACGTCCAAAATCTAGGGCTAAAATCCTGATAAAAAATACTTGATTCTTACTTCAACTCTTCAAGTTTTTGTTTTAACACAGCTAATCAGAAAACAAGGAAAAAAAAAAACATCATCTAATTAACACTGAATTAAATGATGTTTAGTGTCTATTCATGGACATCAAAAAACTAAAGGGGTAAAAATAAAAAATAGAACTAATCTCAAAATGAAACAAAGAGGAATACCTAAAGGCGCATCAAATTCCTCGCCGTTATTGAGAAGATTACTCTGCTCCTTCTCGCGTTTCCACATCTCGAGGAACAATGCGAGCTCATCTTCCTTCTCTCTCATCAAGGCCGCTCTAAGCTGCTCACTCTGCCTCTCCGCCGCGGCTGAGGCTTGCATTTGAGACTCCTGAGACCTAAAACTACGATTCATTGTTGATAACAACAACAATCACACGCCCAAACACCTAAAACTTGAATTAGCTTCTCGTTCAAGTCTTCAACCCACAACACCACACAAAATGCCTTATTTCACCAAACGCGACCGCATCAACCAAAAGCTTGTTTTGTATCCAAAACTCAATCCTAAATCGAGCTGAAATGCATCAAAGTTCAAACCACAAAACCGCATTTCACTTCACGGAAACAATAAGCACAAAGACAAATTTCGCAGAGCTGAAGCCCGAGGTCCGAGAGAAAGTTTGAGCGAAAACCTAAAATGAGTGGGCAAATACAACCATTGTCGCAAAGGAGCTAAAATGTCGCAGAGAATTCATTACACAAAGAGAGGGGGAGAGAAAAAAAATCTAGATGAAGAGAAAGAAGCGTAGAGGGAGACGGAGACGGAGACGGAGACGGAGACGAAGACGAAGATCAGAGAGTGAAAGCGAAGACAGAAGTCTGCATCTAGAGAAAGAGGAATGGCAATTAGTGTAATTAAGGAGGATTGTGAGGGGCGCATTAGGAAATAGCGATAAGGTTTTTTTTTTATAAGGAAGGCGGTTTTGAAAAGTTTGCCGTGTGACGAGACGTTTGTTCCCTGTTATGACTAAAAGTTGTTTCTCTCACTTAAAGCCTACGTTTCCAAAGTTTTTTTTTTTTTTTTCCTTCTATGTATTGTATAATTCCTAAACTACCCTTTAATTCTTTTTTAAATAGATTTTTTATATAAAAATTTAATAATCTAACGCCACGTTAACAATTTACAACGTTAACAGAGGAATTACAAAATCGAAGAATAAACACTGAATTAATACCGGGCAATACCAAGATCTACTCAAACAATGCTCTCTCCGATTAAATCTGGACATACTAAATAAAAACAGAAAACAAAACAACATATGAATTGGATCAAGATTTTTGGCTTTCCATCAGAAAAGACTTATCTCCACCAGATCTAGGAGCTTATACTGTGCACCAAATATGTATCGTTGAAACACTGAACACACAAGCGAAAACCAATGTTGTGAAGAATCCATAACAGTTAGATGAGAAGTACCAGATTTCAATCTTCATAGGAGACGAGTGATGAAGAAAACCTTGCATGTTCCTTATTGAATAGAATATATATTGTAGATTAAATCTACGAACCAACAACAAACCAATAAAACTAAAAGGACATACTACAAAAGATGTATGGAGGAGGAGATGTTGGTCTCGTCCTCAAATCTGTTCTACGAGATAAACTTTGATAGATAAAGCTTTAGAGAGAGAAGAGAGGGCTAGGGTACAAAAATTAGGATATTGATAGATTTTTCTTTGGATTCTAATATGAGGAGGATATTTTTAACAAGACTTGTAGACAAGGCAATCTTTACAATCATATTCCCCATCTCATTAAAGCATTAGTTGAAATTTCATAATCACACACTCACGTAGAGATATGGAAACATTGAATTAAAACAGTATTAAGGAAAGAATCATGTTCATACAAATCATTTATCAAAATATATTCGCTGGGTTAATCTTGACTTTTGAGCTTCAATGAACAAATTAAGCTGGAATGTGTTCCAAACTCCGACAAGTAACAACTAGGTTAACTCTGCATTTTCTTCTTACCCTCCTTGATGATTTGATATGTTTTGAGAAATTTTGCGCTGTATGTTCATAAGATTTAGCAAGTTTACATAATTTTAACCACTCTTGAGTGAGAGTTTAGTGGCGAATTTCCCAGTAGTTAAATCTTATGGATTCGGAAGAATCCGAGTTCGATTCCCACAATTATTTATTTCGATAATTGAATATACCCCAGGAACATGCATCATTGTGAGGAATATACGAATAAGATCATGATAGTAGTAGTTTTTTGCACGAAAACAAAGCCACATAAGAAAGCTGTGCAAGCAAACCAATTCAGATGGATCAGTCTCTGTATACTGGACATTACCTGTATATAGAAAGGGGAAAAAAAAGTTCGACTAGATTCTTATTTTTTTTCCCTCTCTTTTTGTAAAACAGTAACTGAAATTGCAGAAAAGCAATGCAGACTGTTTTCAATCTTGATCAAAGATGAAATTGTAAACAAGAGAGATATGCCAATCACACAAGAAATAGCAAAGGAGAAGAATATGACAGGATCAAGGCATGCTATTGAAGAACATGAAAGGATTTCGAATTTAGAATCTACAGAAGAGAAACATACATAAAAGAATGACCATAGAAGTCAAAGGTACCAACTAAAAAGCTCACCAGCTCAATCAGTTATAAAGTGCACAAGAGAGCTTCTGTGTTAGAGAACCAGCTATGAAAACAAGAAAAGAAAAACAAATTATGCAGTTACCATCACGGAAGGAAAACTACACCAACCTCCTGAATACCATCAACAGACCATTGAATTGAAATCAAAGATTTAAGTGAAGTTGGAACGCCAATTAAATTAGAATATGCAATTGAATGTTTACAAACATGTTATTTGACAGCAAATTGGGAGAGCTGCCGAAATGGGAAAATGAGTTCAAGAATTCACAGGACGTGTAATAGAGCAAAAGAGGTGAAAGAATGTACAATATTAGGAAGAGGGTTAATCAAGCAATCATCAGCATCACTTCCTGCGACGTGTGCTCCATGATTGACCCAGTTAATGGCTTCCATCGGGACCAAGTAAACTTAAACCTGATCATCAACAAACCCAATCAATCTTTATTTTCAGTATCCAGTTTCAAACTAGAACTATAAGTTGCTCCACGAACTAGTTATACACTAACCGCTCAAGGACTGACTTTCCTTCTTTGTACTTCTGGCTCTTTTCATGCGCAGTCTCCTGGAAGAAACCATCCAAAAGTACTCAGGTAACAAAGGGGATGAAGTATAAACCATGAATTTCAGATTTTTGCATCCCAATCTTACATATTTCCACCCCACGAGTGATCCACATCCAACACAGAAAAGGTCAGCAACAGCATGCATCCCAGTCGTCATCTGCCTCTCTTCTTTCTCTCCAATAGTAACATTCACACTGTCAAACAATGGGATCTGAGAATTGCATAAACCACTAAAAAGACTAATGCATTAAAGAAAATATTAGTTATATTCGATCTTCTTCTTCTCACTCTTCTCTCTCTTATTCGGGATAAGTAAACATAAGTACTCTTCCTCCATTTCAATGTATAAGGCACCAAATCGCACTGGCAAGTATTTTGCTGAACTGACGTGCATTATTCCAAATGAAATTGATAACATAAAAGATGAGGGACCCAAAAAATGGAAAACTTACACCTTATTGAAGAGAATAAGCTTTCCCATGCTGACAGTGGAAGACTGAATGCAAGAATACGAGTAAAATATTAGTCAGAATACTTGCATATACAATATCCCCAATGAACATTCGTTGGACAATGTGAAATCTGAAAGAAAAAAATCCTCTGGTGCATGGCACTACCATTAATAAGTGATTGATTCAACATATTATACTCTATGCCTTATATTAACTAGAAGTTGTCAATCTTCTACTGCTTTATGTCTCTCTTATATCAGAAAGCTTGACACAACACATCAAAAAGATTACAAGCATATGTTCATTGACACAAGAATGAAAATTGTTTATAAGCATCATGTGCTTGGAGACAACAAATTTAATAAGCATGAGAAATATATAGACCTCTGGCAAGCAAAAATATATCCAGCATTGAAGCCTGATTGACTCTCAACTCTCAAGCACTATTTTTCTCCATCTGATTATATCATGCTATATGTTCCACATGATTCCTGAACATCACCCCTGTTTAAATCAGTTCAACCAAGATCTTTTCAAGTTTTCCTTTCCTCCCATTGTTCTTTCTGCAGTAATCAAATTGCATTTTGGGACCAGCCCATCCAAGATTCATGGTCTTCCAAATGGTTTGGCACAGTAAGTTCACCCAAAGAATACTTATCATATACACCATTGAACTTTGAGGTCACAAAATCAGATACATACAATTGATTCTTGAGAACAGATTGTTAGGCAGGCTGGACAATAGTAAGAATAAACTAATTATTCAAATAAAATGGTGTAGGAACACCAAATTAAAATTCATATCATAGACATCGAGCAGCACATTTTCCTTTTGCCTTCAATATGGTTCCTTCAATTGTTAAGAGTCTTACATAATATCTAGCATCAAACTTATTGCATTCATTGTAATGGGCTGTCTGATAAACATAGGAAGTGAAGGTAAGGATGCACTTAGCCCAACGTAAGATTTAATTGCAAAATGAAGTTAGAAATTGAAGAAACACCAATTGACCTAAAAGATTACAGACACACAAAAACTAAGACCTCCCAGAATCCAAATATGACACATTAAATATAGATGTTAAGCATTTTCAAGCTTCAAATACATCAGGTGAGTAAAAACTAAAATGGGATATCACCACCACCGAGTCTAGTGTATCGCAACTCAGGCAAACATACCAATTTAACTAAACTTTCCAGATGAGAAAAAACAATGCAATGACACATCAATACTCTCATCCAAATACAACAAAAACTCCTCAAGTCTTCAAGTCTCACACAGCAATCCTCTAATATTTTCAGTTAAACCTGATAAACGACCCCAACATAAACACACTCGCATGAACAGGTGGACAAATTCACAATTCTCGCAAAAGGACAGCGTGGATCGACCACCGCAACAACACCCACAAGAAATAGTCGTCAATAACATCATGAAACTACAAAGAACTGGACGATCAACAGTTAGTTAGAGATCAAGAACAACCTTAGAGACGACATCTTCACAAAGAGCCAAATGGGTCTTGCAGTACTTGCAGCTATAGATCTTCCCTTCCAGATTCACCACGAACAACCTCCCCATCTCTTCTCCCTCTCTATCTCAAATCCCGAGATCCTATCAGAATAATCTACACCTTATCTGTACTGAAAATCAAAATTCAGAAGTCAAAGTAAATAAATTGTGAAAGAAGAAAAGGATATGCTAAATGAAAAGGAGAATCAATTTGAGGGAAAGATAGCCCTTTCGCCTACTTATGTTTTCTTCCTTATCGTGTCGTTGAGTTGCTACAATGGTAGCCCGAGAAGCTAATCACATTTTCACAAATACATACCGTATATTACTTTCTTTCATCAAAACTGGAAATCTGACAAGACAGTTTTTTTTTTTTTTTAAATTTTATTCTTATTTGAACTTTCAAGTTCGAACTTTTGAAGCCAATCATTTTTTGTTTATAGGGCAAAAAAAACCCATGCATTTTTAAATAAATTCAACCAAGTCCTTGTATTTTTTTAAAGTTAAACAAGTCCATCTCTTGTTCCGGAATTCCGTTATAACGATGATGTTTTAAAGTGACCATTACATATATAGCATGTATTTTTTGATTATTTAATTATCATGGGCGTGGATGTCATGTGACATGTACCAATAAAATGATAACACTTGACATATATTTATATATCATTTTAAAATTATCATTTAATTGTTCATTAGAATAATACTTCATTTATAGTATCTAAATACTAAATAATTTTTATTTGAGATATTTGGGCTACCAACTTTCATTACTACTGATCCCACTTAAATGAAGCTAATTGGGGCCCTTCCAGTGAAAGTAGCTTGGATACCAATGCCATTCACGGATTGGTCCGTTTAGAAATGCTTTGTATTTTGACATAGTGAGATGAGGCGTGACATCGGTGAACAATTGTGATGAGATAAGATGAGGCGAGGCATGTTGTAAAAAAGTTGTATCAGCAGTGTCACTAAAAAAATTATGGTGAGGTGAAGTGACATGCAACTTGGTTTTCGGGCAAACAAAAGATTATGATGAAGTGAAGAAGAGACTTAGGGATGCAAAAGGCCCGATTAGGACTGCCAAACGGCAGTAGAAACTCTCCGACTTGGAACCCCAAATGGGCCCCATGGGTAAGTTATATTCGGTTGTAGCAAGAGCACCCAAGGATCCCTGAACTTAACCGTGCTCTGTTACATCGGTTGCGCAATCAATGATGATTTTATGGCTGTCTGGATTGCATTATCATGCCAAGGGCATGCTTCTCAACAATGGAATTGTTAATGTGTAACGAGAGGAAGCTAAACTGATCATTGTTAGGGATGTTATTGACTTGCAGGTCATGGCAGAAAGGTTCACAGAAAAAAGAGAGAACATTCTACCCTTTCCAACTTTCAGTTCGTCCTCTGGTGAACTTCACAATCTCCTGCAAAGTCACTAACATTTCCTCCAACATAAAACAGGTAAAATCTTCTTGTTTTTTACATCAACGAAAGAAAGACGAATCAATATCTCCACCTTGTTGTAGACCTGATCCTTGTTATATGCTTTAGATACATGCAACAAGTTTTTTGTCACAAGATTAATGTGCCAAAAATGATCCAAGAGCGTTACCAGGGCCAGCGTAATCCAAATTGCTAGGACGCTTCATTTGGCATGAGCTTTGCCATGGAGGCAATGTGAACCACCAGAGGCAATTATGCAAATCTCCTGACCTCATCATATTGAACACTTCAGATGCTAGCATTGAAGAGCAGATTCATCATCTGCTGCTTTCCTGGCTTCGTAATGCAGATTCAACAAGCTTAACCTTCTTCGAAGTCTCACTATTGACAAGTGCAAGTTTTTCAACTGCAGATTTCAGCTGTGATATTTGTGCATTTTCGACATGATTCTTAGCATGTATTTGTCTTTGCTGATTGAGTGAACTGCGCTTTGAATTTTGTGCGCGCCTTCTTATTCTTGCTCTTAATGCTTCGACGGAAGAATGCAAAGTATCCAATTCAACTCCTGTAAATTGGTCTGCACAGTAACCAAATGAATACTTGAGGGTGGGATGAGGAGATGATCCAAAGTAGAAATTAACAAAAAACCATGAAAATAATTACAAACATGAAGGCAGACTATTCTTCAAGAAAAAACCTAGAACTATACAAGAAAGATCTCTCTGGCAAAAATTAGGGACTAGCCGAAGATAATCATGCATTTACCAGAAACAATCGAAGGATGTTAGTAAAATAAGAAGTCACGTCAATGAAAATATTTCACGAAAAACTGATAAAATTCATCAAAATATTAGTAATGAGGAAAACAGGGATTACCCAAGCTCAGACTTAAATTTGCGCTCTGCTCTAGACAAAGGTCTCCTGTGAGCTCCAGGCAAATTCCTCAACCGTTGTAACCGCTGTTCCAGAACATTCTGCTGTTGAACTGCACAATTGATTCTGTCATCTAATCCTGACTGTTTCTCCTCTACTTTCAAAAGTTTCTCTTGTGCCCCAACCAGGCGACCATATCAGATCATCAATGATTTTCTTCAGGTGAGGTGCATGATGCTTGAGCTCAAAGTGCACCTGATAAAGTGGATCAACATAGTTTATACAACTTTACAAGATATCATTCCTCACTCATGTCACCATAGAATATTTATCAATTGAATCCCTTAAAATCCACTTTCAGCTAAGCATAATGAAATCACCCCATCTACCAAACTACAAGATTTATCCTAATTCTCAAACACAAATGTTATGGTAATGGGAAGTGCCTTGGATGCAAAATTTAGAAGTCTACAGTGGCTACTGGATAGCATCAATAGGCCTCAACTACAGCACACAGCTCTCTCTTGAATCAACTGTATATTATAACAAAGAAACAACTCTTTCGCATTGGCGCTGTCATACTCCAGAAAATCTAGCTTATCATAAGGCAGGTTTCCAGACAAATCCTATCATGACACTCTTATTCATAAGGTTGGAACACAAACACAGAACTTCCCTTCAAAGGAAAATTGGCAACCAAAAGTTACCACCTAAGTTCTTTGTTACGTGGGAAGTTACTTGGAGAAATCATTTCTGTAAACGGTTTTCAAAGGAGAGAACTTGTCCAAACTAGTAGATGTTCTCTTTGCAAGATTGAAGGAGAATTAGAGAATCACATTCTTCTGTATTATGTTTGGTCAAAGTAAAATTTGGGAAGGAATCTTCAACTTATGAACCTTAGTTGGGCAGCAGCTGTAACCATTGAGGAGGAGTCAAAGGCTTGTAAATTCAGTCTTGATTCAAAAGAGCAAGGAAAACTGATAGACTAAATTCCACTTTTTGTTGCTGGCTTATCTGGGAAGAAGAAATAGCAATCTTTGAAGGGAGAGAAAACTAGTTTTGGTGTGCTCTGAATAGGTGGTTACATACTCTTTACTTTGCTGCTCTGGAAAAAAGAGACATACACTTGGCTCAATGAAGAGTTTGTTGTAGATGAAACTATACTACTTGATGTCGTAGATATATAGCATTTGTATTGAGGATTGAGGTGGCATCCCTTGGTGTACTTTTTCACTTTCATCCATTCATTTAACATTCAAAAGAGGACAAAAAGCAACTAAACAACTCTCAACGATTCCTTCCAGCAATATTCTTGCTAACATGAAGATTGCTACAAAGCAACAGACCATTAATAACAAACTCTTCCTGAGGCTGCTTAGACTTGGCTCTTCAATTTAACCTAAATTTGGTCATCACAACTTTTGTCTAAACTGAAAAGTCTTAAGGCATCACAAAGGCATACGAGTGGAATATTAAACATATTATGAGAAAGATATGCACTTCTAGAATTCATAGTAAACACTTCTGTTGAAAAATTGTAAACTATAACATCGTTTTTTCAGATTGGCAAAAGTCCTTACAGCTTTATCAATCAAGATGCATTCTTTCATATATTAAACAAGAAGAGAGTGAAGGTATATAGGATTTAAGAAGTGACGGTACATAAGAAGATAGTAAATTCTCACCTTATGTGCATATTCCACATAATTTTCATGAAAAAGCTTGTAATACTGGTGAAGAGTTGAGCGGCCTTCAATAGAATCTGCTGCAACAGAACGTAAATTTGGTGAGGCCTGAGGAACAAGGACCACCTTAGGGCCAGTGAGAAGTTCTTTACTCAAGATATCTGGAGTATCTCTCTCTTTCCATTCTTCTGAGCCAAACAGTTTTTTCTCCGCATCGAGTTGTATAGGAAACAATAAATTCCAAGTTTTCATCTCTAGCACTATACATTCTAAAGTGGAAGTGACTCCCAAAACCCATGAGTACCCAAATGAATCTGACATTGACATAAATCCACAAAGAGGAGATGGTGAGGAGGTTTCCCCTAGGCAGGTACTTAGAACAGGATGCACAGAGGGAGTTCTGATGGTATCATCTTTCCCACTGGATGGATTAGTGAATGGGAGAAAATGCAATACTATAGAATCCACCCTCCATCATGGACAGAAAATATTCTTTCAGGCATAATAGGGTCGACAAGCATTGAAATAAGAGAACCGCTTTCTCTTTTTCTAGGCAATGCCAAATCTACAATAGCAAGTCTCAACAAAGGCGGAGGATGCCCAAGCCAAACAGTATGATCAAGCGATTCATCCAGCTTCACAACACGGGACTCATCTGAGATTGAGTCACAAATCATAGCAAGACCAAGAATGTGGTCATGGGGATCAACACGAAGACGAGTTGGGCTGCCAAGAGCCCAGACGGGCTGGATTTCATCAGCTAGGGCATCTATTTGCAACTGCCCACCACTCCATGCAGTCACCAGAAGTGAGTCTTTGCTGACCAAATTATAGAGCAAACTGACAGCACGACCTTCACATTCTTTGCCACGAATAGCTAATTTGGCGTCTTCTTCACCACAGCATACTTTATATAGAGGTCCCTGAAATGAAAGACATAAATGTCACACAGTCCACCAAGATTTTGTTTATTGAAGATGTTATTCCTAAGATTCAAAGTCCATGCCGCCAAATGCGCCCTTGGAAGTGATCCGAAGTTAACTCAGTCTAAATGGATGAATCATCAATACCACATTCTCCCCCTCAAATAACATCCATAAAGACTAAGAATAAAATAATTAAAGGATTGCAAGAATGCTCGTCTGATGCTGGACTCCCGTAAAGGTCTATATGCTTACTTGTCATCTTTAGAACCAAAGTTACTTTCAAGGTCAACCAGAAAAAGTTTCCGAAATTGAAGAACTTCATAGAATTTTAAAATACGCAGAGCAGTTCAGGCAATAAAGCTAATATTATTTTAATAAATGAAACTACTCAGAGACTTCTTACACACGAAGACATAAATGAACTTTTGGATTCTATAATCCCTATGTAATGCATTTATGCAGTTGCAAGGATCACCTCATTGCGATTCTCTGATTCCAAGTTACAGATCTTTCAAAACCACATATGCACCATCTAATGTCTGGTCTAGGATCTCTTTGAAATTTATTTTCTATCTAGTCAGACAAAGGTTGAAGCAATTGTCTAATTCAAAGCATTTCTAAAATTAGTAATCCTAATCTCTATCTAAAACATAAACTCATTCAGAAAATATTCAAAGAAACATCAAGCAAATAGGAGCATAGGACCTTTTTCAAAACTTTATTCATGACATGCCAAGAAGCATGGCAAGCCAAATCTGTTATGATATGAGTTTTAATGATGAAGTGTGCATTCTATATGTTGATCAAAATATGTGTTCTATGTTTGCTATGCATTCTTAATTATATTCTGAACTTGTTTATATCCTTTAATGCTTTAATTTGCAAAGCTAACAAAGATCAAGACATGAAGCTTTTAATCAAGCTTACAAGTCACTAAGTTTCAGGTTCCAGATTTCACTATGAATTGTCTTGTTGTTTTGCCTTTACTAATCTTACACAAGTTAGCATATCACAAGTTGTCATCCTATAAAGTCAAAGCTTGCTGAAATTCAATGAATGAGTATAGAAAAGAAAGATTAGCAGCTGATTTGAAATGGCAGCTAGCAAAGCATGCTGAAAATTAAATTATGAAGACTTTCCTAGCACCTACAAACATCACATGTTCAAGTTACTGCAAAAAGTTAAAGATGGCTGCAATTGTTGAAAAGAAAAGCAATGAAGTAGGTGAAAGAGATAAGAAGTCAAAGTTGGCTGTAAAAGAAGTTGGAATTATTGAAGAGATGAAGAAATAAATGGAGAAGACAATAAGTAAAATATAGCTGCAAATGGGAGCTGAAATCTTTCAAGATCACAAAGCCTTAAAAGTCAAAAAGGTCTAGCTCCATGCAACGGTCATGTTTAGGAGTTCTAGTGCATATAAATGCTTCTATATACTCCATAGAACAACACAACACTTGATTCCAATTCTCTGAGAGTTTTACAAGCATTCAAGCCTTCATTCTTACTCAGAAAATACTCGAGCTTCATTGTACACTCCTTGATCATTATAGAGTCACTTTGTACACACAATTAAGAGTCTAAGTGCTGGTGGTTAGCTTACAAAATCACAAGAAAGTGAGGCTGACACTTGGTAAGCCAAAACAGCCATTGTAAAGTGAAGTTGACACTTTAAACAACAGCTGGTGTAAAGAGAGAGGCTTGGCTCTTCAACAAGCAAATCATAGTGGATTCAAACTCTCAAGGAGGAGCCTTGAGGAGTGGATGTAGGACTATACGTAGCCGAACCACTATAAATCTGTTTGCACTCTCTTACCCTACTCTTTACTTGTTTATTTGTGTGTGTGCTTGTTGTATTTAGTTCTAGTACTTGATTCCTACTTGAACTAACCTAGACCTCAAGCTTATATTCACTAATATCAAGTTTCTATAAGATTTAAAGTAATCTGAAATCAGTAGGTTTAAACTCAAATTTGACATATTTTTAAGGGTAAAACAATTCACCCCCCCTCTTGTGTTACCTAGATTCTTTCAATTGGTATCGGAGCAAGGTTTTAAATTCTCATAAGAACTAACATTCTAGAGAATTAGATGGCTGAAGAGTTTGGAATGTCAATTAATAAACCACCATTCTTTAAAGGAAAAGACTATGCTTTTTGGAAAAATAGAATGAAGATTTTTCTACAATCAAATGACATTGAGTTATGGGAAATTGTAGCAAATGGACCATATAAACCAACAAAACAGATCAAGAAAGGTGAAGAAGAATCAGAGATTGATAAACCTAGAAGTGAATGGAGTGAAAATGACAAGAAGTTAGTGTCTTATAATGCAAAAGCTAAAAACATATTACACTGTGGACTAAGTAGACAAGAATATAATCATATTTCTACATGTGTAACAGCTAGAGATATATGGAAGAAATTAGAAGTTAAGCATGAAGGGACAAGTCAAGTTAAGGACTCTAAAATAAATATTCTTGTTCATAAGTATGAGTTGTTCAAAATGGAACCTCATGAGTCAATATCTGATATGTATGGAAGGCTTACTGGTTTAGTAAATGATTTAACTGCTCTTGGTAAAGTGTTTTCAGATGCAGATCAAGTTCAAAAGATCCTAAGATCTCTACCTAAAAAGTGGGATGCCAAGGTGACAGCAATTCAAGAATCAAAGAACTTGAAGACATTACCTCTTGAGGAACTCATTGGTTCCCTAATGACTCATGAGCTAAAATTGAAGGATAGAGAAGTAGAGGAAGAAGAGGACAACAAGAAAAGAACTACTGCACTTGCTGTACATAGTTCCCATGAAGATAGTGAAGATGATAGTGATGCTGATACAGCTTTGCTGGTTAAAAATTTCAAAAAATTTATGAAGTACAGGAAGAAGTTTCCTAACAGAAGCAAAAGAAATGAAAAAGGTAAAACAATTGATGAAGTTGTTTGCTTTAATTGTGGCAAAGCAGGACATGTTAAAAATGAATGTCCAAGGAGGAAAAGAGTACACTACATAGATAAGAAGAAAGAAGATAAGAAAGTACTTAAATCTACTTGGGATCTAGATTCTTCAGAGTCGGACCAATCTGATAATGAAGATATCAGGGCAAACTTTTGCCTAGTTGCTAAGGAAGAAGCTCATTCTTCTGCAGAGGTTTGTCTAAAATCAAGCCTTAAAGCTTGTGAATGGTTTCTGGACAGCGGGTGTTCTAGACATATGACTGGAAATCCAAAATTGTTTTCGTCCTTCACAAAGAAAAAGATGGAGGATATGTAACTTTTGGAGACAATGCAAAGGGTAAGATCCTAGGTATAGGGTCTATAGGTAATCTCTCTTCTTTTTGCATTGAAAATGTGCTCTTGGTAGATGGTTTATCTTACAATCTATTAAGTATTAGTCAATTAACAGATAGAGATCTTAATGTGTGTTTTTCTAAGAAAAAATGTCTTATAACAAGTGCTGAAAATGTCACAGCTTTAACTGGTTTCAGAAAAGGTAACGTTTATAAAATTGACTTGGAAATGTTACATGCAAGTTCTGTAAAATGCTTAGTTGCATCTGAATTAGTAATTGAAAATTGGCATAGAAGACTTGGACATATAGGTATGAGCACCTTAGCTAAATTGACTAAAAGAGGGCTAGTTAAAGGAGTTCCAAATCTGAATTTTGTCAATAATGGTGTCTGTGATACTTGCACAAGAGGCAAGCAAGTGAAAAGCTCTTTTAAACCTAAAGATGTAGTTTCTACTTCAAGGCCATTACAACTATTGCATTTGGACCTTTTTGGTCCTAGTAGAGTAAAAAGTCTTGGTGGAAAATCTTATGCTTTTGTTCTAGTTGATGACTATACAAGATTTACATGGGTTCTATTTTTAGCACATAAAAATGAGGCCTTAACTGAATTTTCAAAACTAGTAAAGAAATTGCAAAATGAAAAGAGTTGTTGCATATCTAGAATAAGAAGTGACCATGGAGGTGAGTTTGAGAACAATGAATTTGTAAAATATTGTGATGAACAAGGTATTTCACATAATTTTTCAGTTTCTAGAACACCACAGCAAAATGGTGTGGTGGAAAGGAAAAATAGAACTTTACAAGAAATTGGAAGAACTATGATGCTTGAAAACAATTCACCTAAGTATTTTTGGGCTGAAGCAATAAATACAGCTTGTTATGTCTCAAATAGGTTAACAATAAGACCTATTCTTAAGAAAACCCCTTATGAGTTGTGGAATGGAAGACCTCCTAGAGTTGATTATTTTAAAGTTTTTGGATGTAAATGTTTTATTCTAAATACCAAGGATAATCTAGACAAATTTGATTCCAAATCTGATTTAGGTATCTTTCTAGGCTACTCACTGGTTAGTAAAGCCTATAGGGTGTTTAATAAAAGAACTAAATGTGTTGAAGAAGCAATACATGTTAAATTTGATGAATTATCTACTCTAACACCTTCTTGTGAGAAAAATGTGGATATAGTAACAGAAATTGCAGAATTAACAAACAAGGAAAAAGCTGGTACAATTTCTCCAGAGAAGGAAGATGACTCTGAAGAGGAAGTTGACATTTTTGGAACTAAGAAACAAGAAGAGAAAAATGAGTATAAAACTCATGAAAGCACAACTTCAATACCAACCATAGTAGTGGATCCAAAGAAACCAAGGTACACAACATATCATTCACCAAAAGAAATAATTGGTGATGTACATGAAGGAATTCAGACCAGAAATTCCAGGTTATCATCTCTTAATGTTTTCAATTTTGTTGCACTCATTTCTAAGATTGAACCTAGGAATATAAGTGAAGCTATAGATGACAATGATTGGGTTATTGCCATGCAGGAAGAATTAGATCAATTTCAAAAATGTAATGTATGGGAACTAGTTCCAAAACCAGAAAATAAATCAATCATAGGTACTAGATGGATTTATAGAAATAAAATGGATGAAAGTGGTGTAGTTACAAGGAATAAAGCCAGGTTAGTTGCACAAGGTTATAATCAACAAGAAGGCATTGATTTTGGTGAAACCTATGCACCCGTAGCTAGAATGGAAGCCATAAGACTATTAATTGCATTTGCATGTTACAAAGGAATAAAATTATTTCAAATGGATGTTAAAAGTGCTTTCTTAAATGGAAAAATTAATGAAGAAGTGTATGTTAAACAACCACCAGGGTTTGAAGACTTGAAACATCCAGATTATGTTTTCAAATTAAATAAAGCTCTTTATGGATTAAAACAAGCTCCTAGAGCCTGGTATGAGAAGCTGTCCAGCTTCTTAATTCAATGTGGTTTTAGCCGTGGGAAAATTGATAACACTTTGTTTATTAAGATTAAAGATCAAGATATACTACTAGTACAAATATATGTTGATGATGTGATTTTTGGAGCTACTAATGAGTGTATGTGCAAGGAATTTGCTGCAAGAATGCAGGGGGAGTTTGAGATGAGCATGATGGGTGAACTTACCTATTTTCTTGGCTTACAAGTGAAACAAACGCCTAAGGGAACACACATCAATCAAACCAAATACATAAAGGATCTTCAGATCAAATTTGGAATGGACAAAGCTAAACCTTCTCCAACTCCTATGGCAACTACAACTAAACTTGACATAGACTCAGAAGGCAATGAGGTAAATTCAAAACTCTATAGATCCATGATTGGATCTTTGCTATATTTAACTGCCAGTAGACCAGATATCATGTTTAGTGTATGTTTGTGTGCTAGATTTCAATCAAATCCTAAGGAATCACATCTAAAAGCTGTCAAAAGAATTTTTAGATACTTAAATGGTACCCCTACTTTAGGACTATGGTATTCTAGAGAATCAAACTTTGATTTGTTTGGTTTCTCTGATGCTGATTATGCAGGCAGCATGATTGATAGGAAAAGTACCTCTGGCACATGTCAATTTCTAGGAAGAATGTTAGTTTCCTGGTATTCTAAAAAGCAATACAGTGTGGCTCTATCAACCACAGAGGCAGAATATGTAGCTTTAGCGGGCTGTTGTAGTCAACTATTATGGATAAGACAACAACTAAGTGATTTTGGACTCACATATTCAAAAATCCCAATTATGTGTGATAACACAAGTTCAATCAATCTATCAAACAACCCTGTGCATCATTCCAAAGCCAAACACATAGATGTTAGGCACCATTTTATCAGGGACCATGTCATAAAGGGTAATGTTAGCATAGAATACATTGACACTACTCACCAACTTGCTGACATTTTTACAAAACCCTTGAATTCTGAGAGATTTAAATTCTTAAGACATGAACTAGGATTAACTCAAACATCTTAGTTTCTACCATGCATCATTTCAGGGGGAGCATTCAATATTATTCTTTTTGATTATTCCAAAAAGGGGGAGAAACATTGACAAACATCAAGACTTAAATCTGATTTAAGTCATACATATTTTGGCATCATCAAAAAGGGGGAGAATGTTATGATATGAGTTTTAATGATGAAGTGTGCATTCTATATGTTGATCAAAATATGTGTTCTATGTTTGCTATGCATTCTTAATTATATTCTGAACTTGTTTATATCCTTTAATGCTTTAATTTGCAAAGCTAACAAAGATCAAGACATGAAGCTTTTAATCAAGCTTACAAGTCACTAAGTTTCAGGTTCCAGATTTCACTATGAATTGTCTTGTTGTTTTGGCCTTACTAATCTTACACAAGTTAGCATATCACAAGTTGTCATCCTATAAAGTCAAAGCTTGCTGAAATTCAATGAATGAGTATAGAAAAGAAAGATTAGCAGCTGATTTGAAATGGCAGCTAGCAAAGCATGCTGAAAATTAAATTATGAAGACTTTCCTAGCACCTACAAACATCACATGTTCAAGTTACTGCAAAAAGTTAAAGATGGCTGCAATTGTTGAAAAGAAAAGCAATGAAGTAGGTGAAAGAGATAAGAAGTCAAAGTTGGCTGTAAAAGAAGTTGGAATTATTGAAGAGATGAAGAAATAAATGGAGAAGACAAGAAGTAAATATAGCTGCAAATGGGAGCTGAAATCTTTCAAGATCACAAAGCCTTAAAAGTCAAAAAGGTCTAGCTCCATGCAACGGTCATGTTTAGGAATTCTAGTGCATATAAATGCTTCTATATACTCCATAGAACAACACAACACTTGATTCCAATTCTCTGAGAGTTTTACAAGCATTCAAGCCTTCATTCTTACTCAGAAAATACTCGAGCTTCATTGTACACTCCTTGATCATTATAGAGTCACTTTGTACACACAATTAAGAGTCTAAGTGCTGGTGGTTAGCTTACAAAATCACAAGAAAGTGAGGCTGACACTTGGTAAGCCAAAACAGCCATTGTAAAGTGAAGTTGACACTTTAAACAACAGCTGGTGTAAAGAGAGAGGCTTGGCTCTTCAACAAGCAAATCATAGTGGATTCAAACTCTCAAGGAGGAGCCTTGAGGAGTGGATGTAGGACTATACGTAGCCGAACCACTATAAATCTGTTTGCACTCTCTTACCCTACTCTTTACTTGTTTATTTGTGTGTGTGCTTGTTGTATTTAGTTCTAGTACTTGATTCCTACTTGAACTAACCTAGACCTCAAGCTTATATTCACTAATATCAAGTTTCTATAAGATTTAAAGTAATCTGAAATCAGTAGGTTTAAACTCAAATTTGACATATTTTTAAGGGTAAAACAATTCACCCCCCCTCTTGTGTTACCTAGATTCTTTCAAAATCTTCCACCATAACCATGCCATTCCCAATTTAAATAGGTTGTTCACACATTCTGACACATACATGGAAAATAACTAATGAGAGACCATGTATAGGTGCAATTACAAATATATACCTGCAAAGAAAGTGATGCATCAAACAAAGCATAAGGATGAGCTTTTAGGGTAGGTACATCTTCCCCTTCTGCTGCCTGGCCTGCTACGAGGTCGGGAAATGTTGCTTCCAACCACGAAATTGCCAATCTAGAATTAATGACAGCTATTGAATTGGTTGATTTAAGCCCAAAGGCCTGAGCATCACTATATATTTCCAGCATTGACTCCCATTTGTACACACTGTTAAAATTGAAGTACACAATTTAGTTGAGAGAAAAAAGGTTTCAATTATACCAAGGACTAAAGCATTCAATTTTAGTTAGCATCAAAACAAAGAATCAGCAACATGCAAAAGCAATTCAACACACCCTCTTCAGTCAATCATCGAGGGATGTTATCAGTATCACAGCAATATACATGGTGCCCATGCATGGGTAAATCATAATCTGCCAAACTCTACAGTTAATAACTATATTACAATAAAATTGTGCAACAATGGTCAGTATAGGGTAGAACTACTAGGTGGACCATATGATGATCTATATAGCTCCATCTTTCATGGCATATGTCCCATCATGGCAGTAGACATGAAGTAAAATTTTCCTATGGGCTATGGTACCTTTTGGGAGCATCAATAACCTTTCTAGAGCGTCAACACTATATCGCAAGAGCATTTTAAAAATCACTATAAGAAAAGAAAAGAAAAAAATAAGATATAAAAATAAGAGGCAACCCACCTTCCAAACGGTACAATGGGACAAAGGATGTAAATTGAACCATCAGTGAATAATACAAAAACCTGCAAAATAACCAACATTAAAGAATGAAAAAACACTTACAAGATAAAACAGAAAATTTTTGGAATTAATAGAAAACGACAGAAAGATTTGGAATTACTAGTCTTATAAACTAAGCAGAACAAAAGTGCGGCCTTGCTTGAGCACTGCATGGAAATGTTTAGCAAAGAAGGATAATCAAAAAGAAACTAAGCATGTGCACCGGTTATCATACACAAACTTTCTACAACAGAAAGGACTTACAGAACGTTATTCCAAATTAATACACATACGAAACATTAGGTATGCCCAAATTCTGATGAATAAACTCAAAGAAAGAAATCTGAAGTAGGCTAATGTAAAAAATAACAATTGCAACTGGACTTACACTAAACCTGTCCCACAAGTGGTCTCCACCAAAAGAAAAATCAACCGGGTATATTGATGCAGCATTTCTAGATCTACCCAGTGCAACAGGCTGTAGATAGTACTCCTGTTCCGGTTGTACTAGATTCGTAGACAAATCAAAAAGCCTTCACATTTTTTAAAAAACAAGGAAGTTAGCATCAATTTAGTCTTAATCAAGAAACAAAGACGACATCAGCTAACAATGAAATTATTTAGAACAAAATCCATCTACAAAATTTGAAAGGTGACATATGTGTGAAAACCACAGACAATAAATCGACACAAACATTGAAACCATAAAATAGAAATGACAATTTCTTTTGAATGAGAAAACAGTTCTTTCAACATGTAAAAGAAACTTCAAGAAACAGCATGGATATGGATATCCACTACCGTGAAGCAAGCAAAACAACTAAGATGTAACTAAATACAACTGAAATAAACAATTAGGCATCTCTACTTTCACATACAAATCCAAGGGCACAGTCAAACTCGCATACAGAAAAAGAAGAAGTGGCAGAGAACAATCAACATGTCGCAGATGGAGGTGGTAATGGCACTTAACGCCCAGGATTTTATCATAGTAATCAGGTTTAATAAAATCATTTTTGAATATTTTTTTGCTTATTCCAGTCTTTTAGCATTTTTACAATTTTACTAATATATTTTCACTGAAATGAAACTCAAAAACAATCTGATAGTTGTACCTAAGCTGAAGTTTCAATTTACAGAGCATACCACTGAGCTAGCATAATGCTACCCAAAACTGTTCAAAATGAAAATTCTTATACCTGTCTACTGAATCAGAAGAATACCTGAAAACTGAATCAGAAGAAAGGATACCCAAATGGGTATCACTGTAAGGGTGCCAAGCAACTCGTAGTGCACGTATTGCATCGCTACCACATGCATAGATTTCTGAACCAATTGAAACCGTCCTGGAAAAGAGTAAAAAAAAAATACATGGATATCGAGTGCTAGTGTTTGATTTTTCAGATAGGAAACTCCAATTCACGAATAAAAATTTGGAATCAAATGTCATATTCTTTTGAAAGGTAATATAGGATTTCAACACAGAAACGCTAAAATGAATTGATTCAACTTTGGTATACGGATCATATAGAATGGTCCTACAAAATTATTCTGCATTTCGAAGAAAAGACTTCATAGACTCTAGAGATACTCTTGCTGTAATTCAAAACTAAATGAGTTCAAAATGGAAAACAATTTGCTATAAATCAATCACCATGATTAATAATTCTTTGCTAAAGATACTTCCAGATGCACCCTATTATGACAGGCAATATGTTATACATCAGATGTAATATGATTCCTAATCCTTCAATAAATAAGATGCAAGTATGGACACATAATGCCAATTTCAATTAGCACCTGCAAAGAATCGTGTTATCTTCACAAGAACGTCCATAGAGGTACATGACACATAGACCCCCAGAACCAGTAAGGAACAATGCTGAGCCGTTTCTGTTGATGGAGATTTCATTCACCTCAAAATCTGGCAGCACATTTGCTTGCAGGACCTATTAAAATGATTGAGATTATCAATTATTTCACCTATAAAAGGAAAAAAATAAAACCATGTTGTATAAACTGCCCAACAAGCATTTGCAAGTATAAATTTTCAAGAATATCTGCTAATTAATGTCTGTTTCTTAGTAATGCAAAAGTTATTCTACTCAGTCACGTTAAAGGAAGCACGCACAATAGTAGCATCTATTTACTGAAGTCCTGCTCCACTTGTCCTTATTAATGTCACTCCTCCTACTCAATAAGAATTGGTTTTCATTATATTTTCCTCCCCAATAACTCTTCCATCTTAAAGTCGGATTTTTTATTACAGTCATTTTTTTGGACAAAAGACAACAGTCATTCATATGACCCTTAACCCTTGACTACTAAAAATTTAACATGACCATGCTTACTTATGTGTACAACTATGAACTATCTTAGAAATACTTAAATATGGTTATAGGCAATAACGATTTCCTCCATTGATCAGAAGATCACGTGAAAAATGTTGCAGAGTTTACTTTACGATAGGGTTAGATATTGCAGTATTCGATCCTTTTAACAACCTTGTAGATAGAGGAAAATCTTATTATAGTGTCCAAGAGTAATTCTCAAATCACTTTTCATTGGAGCTTACATCACTCATTCATGTTTAAGTCACTTCAAATAACCCACAGTCATCTTCCCTTTAGCTAATCTAAACTCTTTATCTTTACGAGTACATTTTTGGAACTATCTATTCCAATTTTCAAACGTACTTCTCCTAATATCCAGAGTATCTTGTAAACAACAACCAAACCACAAGGATACAATCATTTTAAAGTCAACTCATTAGGTTCATAATTATAAAACTCCACATGGTAGTTTAAAAGCATCTTTTGAGTATCTCCTACGAACTTAAATCCTTTAGCTTGTGTCCTCCGATTTTACTAATAATCAAGTCTAATGGAGCAAAGTGGTATCTCTTGGTAAAGGTAAACAACTCCTGTGAACAAACCTCCTGCAGTGGGCTAGGCAGGGTCAGAACAGACAAGATGTATGCAGCCTCCAACGCATAATATGCGGAGAGACTATTTCCGACATTTGAACCTGTGGTTTCTCGTGGCTTTCTAATTATTCTACGACACAATTGTTCCTTCCATATACCATCTATTAGTCTCCATTGAGTTATACTAAATTCTATATCAAAAACGTCAGACATACTGCCCCAGTCAATTTTTTCAACAATTTACCTCCTTCTTGAGTATTTCTTCACAAGTTTAAGCTTACTTAATGTGTTTCTTCACGCATTCATGACACATACTCTCACATTTAACTGGATACCCATCAACGTTCTAATCAGCCTTTTAATAAGTACATACAGCTCAACAACAGAAAAGGCAAATGAAGATACTCCTTTGGGTTTGCAGAGAAAATGTGGTACAGAAACCTCGTCTCCTAGAACCAAGAACCTAATTTTTCCTACTAAGCTCATAAATTGAGCTGGAGCACTTCAGAAACCTAAAACGGACTCCCATCCCCTTTCCTCTCCTTCACTTTCTCAGAAACCAAGCAAAGAGACCATACCTTAGAGGGACAAGCAGCGAGAACGGAGGCAGGGTCGGGGTCGCCGAGGCGAATGGAGATCCGATGAAGGCATTGCTTGTTAGGGTCCCAGAAGTACAGCCTGGAAGCTCGGTCCCACGCCAGAAGATTCCTCGGTGTTCGGGCCTTTCCTCCGTCGCAGACTGTTTCGGAGGAAAAGACGGGATGGTTCTGTAAGGGGACCCACTGGACATCGCTCTTGGGAGTGAGAGACCCGCGAGTCTCCCCGTTCGGCTCCGATAATTCAAAATTGAACCTCATTTCCTTCGCCCTCTTTTTTGTTCGCTTCGTTCTCACTGTCCGAGAGTTGGAACTTCGGTGGAGGTTCTGCAGTGAAACGGAGAGCAGGCGCCGAGGAAGAGAAGGAACAAAACGCTGCGTATAGAGCTGCTTGGACTATGACGGTATACCAAACGACGTCGTTAACTCTCTTTTTTCCCCTTTTATAATGTGTGCCCGTTATTCTTTGAATTTGAACAAGGTACAAGATCATACTAGCAAGGCCCATGGGCCTAGACCCACCCAGCATTTTTTTAGCATTAATTTCTTTAGGAACATCTAAGTCATGCATAAAAGAGAATTTTTTTAAAAAACGGGAGAAGGGATTATACACACCATCCTTACCACTTCAATTAATGACTCGAGTATGTGAAAAATCGAGATTTGTGCAGCTAACAGATTGAGAAAGGGGATAATAACAATAATCACAATGGACACAAAATTTATATGATTTGCAAGTTACCTACATCAATTTGCCTACATCGAAGGATGGAACCCATCACGAGAATTTCACTATCACAATTCACAAATATAAGCCTCACAAGTTCAGCAAACAATGTCATACTCATGATTATGATAATAGGCTGCAAGAGTTAGAAAGATTCCTGTAATTGGAATGAAAACCTTCTCAAACCTCCTACTGTGGATAGGATTGATGACATAAAAGATGCACGCAGACCTCACCCTTCACATAGAGACGGTTTCCAAGAACATTCTCATTGTCATATAAAAAATACAGCTGCGAGAGCCTGAAGTTGACAAACTAAGAACACAACTCATAAAGATTTCAAGTAACATTACACCTTTTTTAGTTGGGAAAGCAAAGATAGAATCAAATTGGGTTTAATGCATATAGGTCACTGAAAGATACTTCGTTTGCAATTAGGTCACTCAAAGAAAAAATTTTCAAATTGGGTCACTAAATGTTCTAATTTTAAGTAATTAGGTCATGAGGCTTCAATTCCGGTTAATTGATCGCCGGAAATTACTGACATGTCTGATTTTGTCCTGTGTGGACCAAAATGATGAAATTTTGTGATGATGTGGATTTTTTAATAAAAAAATCTGACTTTATTAAATAACACTGAATTATTGGTCAAAAGTCTAACTGCAGTCCTTAATTTTCTTTTATTTTTATTATAAAAACAGTTCTTTCAACTTCTCTCCTTCTTCACGTCTCCCAGCGCCGCTTTTTGATCCATAGAACTCGAACTCTAACTCAACGAGTCCCCAAGGTGAAAACTGAGTTTATGGCTAGTGTAAAGACGTGGTTTTGGCATCTGGGTCGACGTTGGACTTGGTTTTCCCGGTGAACGTAGGATCAGTGTTAAACACGAAAAGGTGCTGCGATTTTTGGGTTTTTGCCGAAAATGGTTGTGTTTTCACTTTTCAGGTAGTAGGTGGCTTTGATTCACTTTAGTTTGGACTAAGTTTGCTCGACTATGACGCGACGGGAAGATGGCAGTGGTGGTGGTCTTTTCGGAGGAAGATGGCGGTGGTGGTGGCTCCGGATCTGGCTATGGAGGAAGGTTGCAGAGGTGGACCACGGGTGGTGGTGTTTCCGGAGGAAGATGGTGGTGGTGGGTGGTGGTGGACGAGAGGAGTGGTGGTGGCTCCGGATCTGGCTATGGAGGAAGGTTGCAGAGGTGGACCAACGGGGTGGTGGTGTTTCTAGAGGAAGATGGTGATGGTGTTTCTAGAGGAAGATGGTGATGGTGGTCTTTCCTTTTTTTCCTTTCTCACATTTTTTTTTTTTGGAGAATTTGCCTCATGGCACTTTTATTTTTATTTTTTTAAAATTTTGAAAATGACATGGATTGGCCACATCAAAATGTTTCACATGTGTCACCTAATTGACATGTAAGCAAATTCCGATAAGAAATTGGTCGGAATTAAACCCGAGTGACCTAATTGCTTAAAATTAGAATATTAAGTGACCTAAATTGAAATTTTTATCTTTACATGACCTAATTGCAAATGAAGATATCTTCCAGTGATCTATATGCACTAAACCCGAATCAAATTCGTGAGCTTACAACGATGGATTACTTGCCATGATCCAAGAGTAGATTCATCAACCATGTTTACAGGAAACACGACTTTGTGAACGATACTTTCTAGTAATTACAACGTTAATAAATCACCTTGTAAAGATGGACCCGAACATTTGGATCAACAGGAACAGTCCACCCATACGTAACTATCCAAGTTCGAATCCCCTCCCTCGTATATTTTTAGGACTTGCACCAGGACAAGGTTCAAATGTCTTCTCACGTTAATAATAACAATAATAATGGCTTAAAAAAAGATTGTGAAGATTCAATCTCACCAATAACACAATCGAAGGAATAAGCATATGAACCCCAAAAACAGAAACCTAGGATTTCAGACTCAAGAGAACCTGATCTACCAGCAATGGTATAATACGGCTACATGAAAGCCAATGTTTTTGAGAAGGAAAATTTCATCATCCAATACTTCTTGGAGGCACTTCAACCTTCAAAAGTAGACAGTGAAACTAGAACAGTTTCATGTAATTTCCAGTCAATCAAAAGCAGAAGATGACAACAAAGCAACGTGGACGCTGTACCAGCTAGTATTTTTCACTCTATTGAACCAATTCTCAATTAAGTATGATACACAATAGCTAATCAATTTCTGCGCTTGGAATGTAAATACAAGCGGCTCCAAAATTAAGTGAGCTAGAAAATTACAAGTGTCTAGCTAAGACAGCTTTAAAAGTTTCGTTTACTGCCATTTTCAAAGTAAGCATAGCTAAGACACTTCTTAATGGTGCTCACTAAACCATAAACATATCAGCAGGGGGACCTTTCCATCAATGTCCTAAGTTACTGTCATACGCACATATTTCAATCATTGTCTCAAAATGCATCCCACCAAGCCTTGACATTTATTCAAGATATGGAGCATCACTAAGAAAGAAGAATGAAAAGAATATAATTACCTCTCCTGGCTGGCTGATTAAGCAGGGGAGTTCTGGTTTCTTTTCGAATAATCCTTAATGAACAGAGCACAGAATAACAAACGCTAACAATCAAGTGGACTCGCCCGAAAAAAATATTGAGCATTTTCATTTGGAGACAATTTGAGAAATATCAAGAAGCAACAAATAAGTGTAACACTTTCAAATGTTATAAGTTAATTTTAAAAATTTCTCATTTGAACAAATGAGTGTCCTTCCATTCTTCATTTTTAATTCTTGATACACCAGTTGCACCTATGAATGAAGCTATGACGAAAACTGGTAAGAATTAATTGAACTCTCCTAATACCTCAAAATTGGAAACTAACAATATTTACAAAAACTCATACTGATAGAAGTTGTTAGGAGAAAAGTTAAGCCCAGTTGTTAGATGTTAAGATTCTACAGAGGGTTTCTCACGGAATATTGCTAACTACAGTATTTGCTCCAAAAACAGTTTCTCCAGAAACCCTCAAATTGTTATCGAAGTCGTAGGTAATGGCAAATAATGTTCCTGGTGAGGGTCTTGAGGATAAAATTATAGTGGACAAAAGTGAGACATTCAAAAAAAGTTCCTTATCTCAAATTAAACAGACTAAATTACAACTCTTAGAACAAACAAGTTCCAAACTCAAGCTGAGAAACACCATATTTGAACAGTCGCTCTCCAAATCAATCGCCTATTGTTCTACTAAAATATGTTGCTTCACTCTTATAATTAGTGCTGATCACATCTGTACTTGGTAGTCAATGAACAAAGTAAACTCTAGAAATCTCAAAAGCTCAGTTAAATCAGACTTAGAAAACTCAAAACCACATAATCAAAAGCTCAGTTAAATCAGATTTAGAAAACTCCAAGCCACGTAATCAAAAGAGATAAAACAGAACATAAAAGCCTTATTTGCGCTAAACCCAGAAGCCATATCCCATAAAGAACACAGACATCATTCATACAGAGTGATATTGCTGATCAAACACCTAAAATTTTAAACCTATGAAGAAAATAAAGAAAAATTCAAGAGTTCATACTGTTATTGCTGCTTCCCTCCTCCTCCTTATTGTTGTCTGGGGTGTTTTCGTTTCTTTGGTGAAACATGGAGGAGAAGTCAGAGGAGAGATCAGAGTAGAGAGAAGCAACCTTGGAGATATTGACGTTGATTTCTCGAATCAAAGCGACGTTCTTAACCATGTTATCGGCGATCTTGGAGCGGTGATTCTCGTTCACTTGTTGAATCAAGGCTCTGTTTTTGTCCAGCACGGACTGCACTTGCTTGAAATTCCTGTTCAAAGCCTCCCACACCTCCGGCCCGCCTTCTTCCTCGGCTGGGTTGTTTTTGGGTTCTTCTCGTCGGCTGTCCATTGCTCGATTCGGTGGCAGCGGTTGTTTTGTCGTTTCATAACACCAGAAGCAGAAGATAGAAGTCGACGCGACCACAGGGAGTGTGTTCTTTTTTCAATTATTAAATAAATTTAAATTAGACAATTACAATGTGTACCATGACACGCACCATTAACACGAGTGAAATTTTTTCCCCTTCCACGAAAAAAAATATATATATAAAGGGTCGGTTATGATCGATTTTTAATGAATTTAACCTACCAATCAATCTTTTATCGACGATTTTTTTTGATTATTTTGATTGGTTATCAATTGATTTTAAATAAATATTTTAAAAATAATTGACTAAATATACACACATTAAGATTAAAAAAAAAATGTTGACTTTAGAACTAGTCTTGGTAGGCATGCACCAATATGCAAATTATGCACTTTTGAATACTACGTTAAAAAAGAGTTATTTATATGCAAAGAAACATACATGTACACTAATTACTAATATATTTGAATTGGCTAACAAGTTTTCAATGCAAAACAACATTGGTTTGGGGCTCAAGCATCTCTTTATGCAGCACAGTTTTGTAAGCTAGCAATGCTGATGGGATCACTTATATAGAAACTCAGAATGTAGCACGCTATCATGCAGAAGTGAACCTTCTGTAGCTAAAGTAAAATAAACAGAAGACCAATCTTCCAATCAAGAACCACTCGACATGTAACATTATTTTCATGCATCAATCTAATACGCTTGCAAGCGTGGCCTCAGAGAGTTACAGTAATGTAAATGGCGTAAGCATTTTGAGTATCGCCAAGTGAGAAATTGCACCTAATCAATTGATCTTCTTTTCCTCCCGAGGATGGAAGCTTTCTGAAATCTAGGGCCACCAGTCCTCCACTTCTTAAAGGCTGCCATGGACCATTGTGCGGTTTCATATACTACAATAAGCACAAACGAATATCGGTATTCATTAAAAAAGAAGAAGGAGATTTTAATCGACAAGATTTGTTCTCAAACAATGAAAACTCACAATCGGTTTCCTCTTTGGTTAAAATCGTTGAGAGTTTGGAAGATGCAGAAAATGTTGCAGTGTGTGCCTTACTCAAGATTATCTCGTATCTGGTTTTGAAGGCAGATAAGAGCAAATATCCAATGGTTTGATCCCCAACCCTGCGCCACAAAATATTGAAAATATATTCAGCATATGCTTAAGGAATCTATCCAACAAATAAAACTTGTCAGCACAAAGAACATATTCCACTAGAAATCATCAACTCTCAATACTATTCAACAACAGACTCAAAGAAACATCATCAATCATTCTCGCTTTGAAGAAACAAAGCTTATAATAAATATAGATGTAGAAGACAAGCACTATAATTGAATTAAGGTAAAAGAGACTATATACCATACATCTTCAAGCCTATCAGAGTTTTTGCCTCGGTACAAAATGCATAGTGCCATGTATTCTACATTGCTAACTGAAGGTTTTTCCTTTCTCAGAATGTTGAATCAATTATTTATTTGTTTAACATTGTTTTACTATTTGGAATTTGAACATGGCTGATGATAATTTCAAAACAAGATCCAGCTAAGTCAAGAGGGGACAACAAGAAGCCACAACACAAACGCTTCCCAAAATTAAGGTTGACAAACAACATGCAAAAAACGAATAATCACCTTTCACATTTTACTTAAGATCCCTAGTAATTAGTCTCCCAAATGTAGCCATTTTTTAGACTCCATATATAATTAATGAGTGTATAAGATGTGCAACCACATTGATTACAATACAACATAACTAAGACCAGAAAAATGGGGGAAAAGGTTATGATTCCTGCGTCTGAGAGCCAGCAAGAATTTTCAATGGTTCTGGTTGGTCATTAAACAGCATGTGCCCTGTAAAGGTTTCGAACCCATTAATCATCCCCGAATATCATGTTAATGCTAATCAATGCCATAGAGTGTAAGTGCGCATAGATCATTGGAAATATGAGTACTGTCAATTACATATTTTCTCATCCATCTTGACAAAACGTCTCATAATGACAATGGCAAACATGAGTACATGACAAGGCAAGTGTTCATATCCCAACCTTTAAACATTGATGAAGAGAAAACAAAGAGCAGGCAAATCCTATGATAAAAATCATAATATATGGCTTATTAACTGTTAAAAGGATGCAATAATAGATGTCTTGCAAGGATAGACTCACAATGGTGCTATCTTGCATCCAAATTCATAGAAGTATGGGCACCGAGATCTCAAATCCACGCATGCTGCATCAGCCTGGATTTCCATCCTCGTTCTGATATCAGAAAACAGCATTTATAAAAAATAAACAACTGGACAAAGAACAAAAAAGAATATCAAACAGCTACATTTCTGCGTTAGCAAGTTCACATGATTACAAGGGAGATTAACCAACTTCTGAAAGGGTTATGAGTGGGGGGACTCCTGTTGAGAACTTCAACGAAGTTGTCGGAGCTTACTGGGGACATATAACAAATAAAAGTCCATGCAACAAGAACAAAGTTCTGTTGACCAGAAAAACCTTCAGGTGACAGATAAGAACCTTAACTATAAAGGGTTCCCAATCCCATTGTGTAAAATTCAACAGCAAGAGCAACACAGAAATACCAGCTTGTAGTTTAGCTTCTAAAAAAAATACCCAAACAATACAATTTTGAATGTGGAGAAAAAAGAAGCAAAAAGTCCTCAGAGCTATTAAGATCAGTACTTTTGATTGAAACAGGCAGGAGTGCTCATTGATACAGCTTGCCTCAAGTGCAACTCCTTAGCAAGCCAGAATGGCAGCTCCGACCTAGAACCTGCTTCAACCTGTTAACCCACCCCACAAAAGTGAATAAGTAAACACACCAAAACTCAAAGCTAAGCCAACGAACATTCACTTCCTATCTGCTTTGGTTCTTTCACAACTTACAAAACCCTTTTCGACGCTGTCATCAATCTTCACTCCATTGACTTCCTTGCGGAAAACCACTGGGCAAACTGCAACAACAAACAGAAAATGCCAGGCTACAACACTTTGGTAACGTAGTAATTTGTAAACCAAAAACCGCCCGGAGACTAATGACAAATGGCACTAACCTCTCCTTCTGTAAGAATATCGTCAATATCATAGTAATTCGTCATTCTTCTAATCCAAAGTCTGAAACTTTTATTATGGGTAAATCTTGACCACTTCAAAAACAGCTAATAATTAAAGCCAACAAAAAAAATCTCAATCAGCAAATACGTGTTCTAACAATGCATTCCCCTAAAGAAAATATGAAAAAAAGGACTTGTAGAGCACAAATTCAATCCAAAACCGAATTTCCGGTTTCCCCCAAATCCAAAACCCTAAAAAATGAAAGTACAAATTCAATCTTTTGAAATCAAGTCTTTAAGACTCTTAGTCTTACCGAAGCGCAGGCGTTAAGTGAAACAGAAATGCAGAAGCACCCGAGAGCTTAGATCCGTATGAGAACAAATGGGTCGTGATAGAAATTGTGAAAGAAAAATCTGCAAGAGTAAGCTCCTCTTGGAATTCTTCCAGTTCCCGTATCAGCTTCTTTGCGCAATTGAATAAAGCTTTCGTGCATGAAGCAGAAGCTGAACCTCTGGCCTCTGGGCTCTGGCTCTAGGCACGATTTGTTTGGGCTTTTGCTTATTAATTTGTTTGCGCCCATGTAACTGAAAAGTGAAAACTGTATTTGGGCTGTTGCCCAATGCTTATTCATTTGAACCTATGTTTATTTTGTTTGGGTCCAAGAAGAAATGGGGTATGGTATGTATTGGACGTACCGAGCAGTACCCGAGCCATACCGACCCGAGCCATACCGACTGAATAATCAACCTGCTTGAAGTAAGTTTTCAGATAATAACACGTGTTTATAAAATATTTATATATTTAGATCTCAATCTACATTAGATTTCGAAAGTATTTAATTAATCAAATTTGAATTAGTTTAAATCCAAACAATAACTTAATTCGGGTCATGATTTGAATAAGTAAATCGAATAAAATTTATGTGTTTATACCCGAACTCGACAAAAATTTTGTGATTGAATCGAAATTTTGAACATATAACTTATATTCAAACTTAATTTAATCTAGATGAACATATTCGACAATTTGGAGCAGAAATAGTTTCACCACCTCGATAATAACGCATAACAACTAACGGCGTCCCATCATTTATCGGTCAACACCGCACTCGTAAACAGAAACCCCATTAGCCTTCGAGAATAAATGTCTCTTTGTTTCGCAGCTTCTATCCGCACACTCTCCTCTTATTCACTGCGTAACTACAATAGACTTGAACCACAGCGAGGTAGAGGAGTTGGTTCTGTTGGGTTGAGAGGGGGATTAGCGTTCGATCGCAGAAAATTGGGCATTGATCGAAGGCAATTGAGAGGTGAACTGAAGGCGTCGTTGTCGATGGCAGATTCGGTTGGGGAGAAGAATAAGAAGAAGGTCGAGGTGTTCGATGCGGAGGAGGATCTGGCGGTGTCGCTGGCCAAGTACACGGCGGATCTGTCTGAAAAGTTTGCCAAAGAAAGAGGGTCTTTCACTGTTGTTTTGTCCGGTGGTTCTCTTATCAAGTCTCTCAGGTGAGCGCTGTCGTTTATGTTTGAAATTTAATTTTGATTTTGTATTGAGAATGGTCTGTTTGGTTACCAATTCGGTTTTAGATTATCTTTTCCTTGGAAGAAAGGAATAGTATTGCTGATGGGTTTAGTTCTTAATTTTTCAGGAAATTATTGGAACCACCGTATGTTGATTCCATTGATTGGTCGAAATGGCACGTTTTCTGGGTGGATGAGAGGGTTGTGCCGAAGGATCATGATGATAGTAACTATAAACTAGCATTTGATGGGTTTCTCTGTCGGGTATGTCGATCTGTGGAGAATTTTGATTATTTTGAGAGTGATTCTTTATATTAGAGTGGATTGTTACTGAAAATCAGAAGCTTTTATCTAATCACATTTGAAAGAAGTATCTTATTTCGTATTTGAGGTTATTGATGGTGGGTTTTTTGCCTATTTCTTGCGAATCAATATGCATCTTACTTGCGGGCATCATGTATAGAAGTTGGCCCTTCATCATTCGCATCAAGGAATACCTCTCAAGATAAGATGCAGCTATATGTTTTTGTGCCTTATAGCTATGAAGACCTAAAGTGCTAATTATGCAATTTTTCATAAACCTAGAATTGGGTAGCGGTGTGGGATTGAAGTTGTAGATGCAACTATTGGTATTAGACTATTAGCTCTGTGGACTGTGATTATACAATGAATGGGATATGGTGGCATGCAATGAGTGTCAATGCTCAGAACTGATTGGCAAGTTGTTCAATCCTATCACTTTTAGATTGTGGTTTAATTGGAGTAACTTCATATTGTTGAACTCACTAAGACACTAACTTAGGGTTCATTCTTTTATCGTATTGTTCTTTGTTCTAATTGTTGTATGTTTGATTTCTATACAGTTGTTAGAGACGTTACAAAATGTTAGTAATTAACTAAGAATTGCATGGATATCTGAGTAACATAGTTCCTGTTGGAAGTCTTGTGTTTATGAATTCAATGATAAATGAGAAGTTATAAAATTTCAGTATTCATAATCTCTCTACATTGCTGTGTATATGTTGACTATTTTGTTGTACTGCACTTGATTAGATTCCGTTGTCTGTTATTCTCCATCCGTAACAGGTACCAATTCTCCCTGGTCATGTTTATGCAATCAATGATGCCTTGTCAGCTGAGGGTGCGGCCGACGATTACGAGACCTGTCTCAAACATTTAGTTCATAGCAAGATTGTAGACTCGGCGGCTAGTGGATTTCCAAAGTTCGATCTGATGCTTCTGGGTATGGGCCCAGATGGACATGTGGCTTCTTTATTCCCAGGGCATCCTCTCGTCAACGAGAAAGAGAAATGGGTCACATTCATCAAGGACTCGCCAAAACCGCCCCCGGAGAGGATTACCTTCACGTTTCCTGTGATTAACTCCTCCGCACATATCGCACTAGTTGTGGCTGGTGCTGGTAAAGCTAATGCAGTGTACAAAGCTCTCGGTGAGAATCAGAATCCCAATGAGCTGCCTGTCCAAAGGGTTTCACCAGAAGAGTTGACTTGGTTTTTGGACAAGGGTGCAGCTTCAAAGCTGTAGGAGCAGAAATGCATTTGCTGTCGGAGTTAATCCATATATAAGATACCGTCTGTATCCATATATCTGTCTCTTGTTCTGTTTTGAGCATGTTGTTTGGAGCGTGGTTGTGATTTAAACAATTGCTGTTGATGTTGGCTTGGTTTCAATAGTTGTGTGTGTTAAATGAGTAAGGTATCAAGGTCCTTCGATCCTTCCAATGAGATGATAAACTCTATCGATCTACTAAGTATTTCCAGGAAAACGGGTTGATGATGCATCTACCAAGTTTTCTAATTTTCATTTGCTATGCACTCTGCTCATCTTTGTGCGCTTGGTTACTTATCCCATGAACAAAATGTCATGATTTTGTTATTAGCAAATAGGCCAACGGTTGGTGTTCTTGATTTCTTCTCTTTGATGAACGTGAAAGGTGACTTGATCCTCAAAATGCAGGAGAAAGTCAGATTTAGACTCGGCTTATCGTGTATTTGTGGAAGATGTGTCTGAGCTAATCTAGGAGCGTACAGACTTTAAATACCGTATTTTTGTGAAGAATTTATCCAAATTGATAGTGTGTTCGAAAATCTAAGGGCACGAGATAAGGAGCCATTTGGTCGTTTACTTTCATGGAGTCCAAGTCCAACGATGGAGCTTCAAAATATGCTATTTTATAGGTCTCGTCGAAAACCCCGCTTTCTCTCTCTTTTTTCGTATTCTCAACATTTCTCTTCTGCTCTCTCTCTCTAAACCGAAGACGAAGAATTAGACCTACATTTTACAGATACAGCAATGGGGAGCCACAGGAAGGAGAAGGAAGATACGGGGAGCTACAACTACAGAATGTTCAATTTCTTCAACCGCAAGTACAAGATCACAGAATTGACGCCGGCAGCCGATATCTTGGAGGCATTCACCAAGTTCGCCGATCGCAGCGCCCACATGTCCTCCGCTCAATTCCGCCGATTCCTCGTCCTTCACCAGGGCCACCTCGATTGCACCCTCCCTGAAGCAGAGCGCATAATTGACGAGGTCATTCGTCGGAGACACCATCTCACGAGGTCCCCCGACACGGTGGTGTGACGGCCTCAGTGTTGACGATTTCTTCCACTTCCTGTTCTTTGATGATCTCAATGGGCCCATCATTCCTCAGGTGCTCACATTTTCTGTTTGTTTACCCAGGGAAAAAAAATTGCGTCTAGTTATTCATATATGAAAAATATTGGTCTTGGATTAAGAATCTTTTTGACATGTTTTCTGTGCGGATTCATACCAATCTGGCTTCAATTTAGGATTTGTTTTCAATTTCATTCCGAGTTTCTGTTTCCGCCATAGAATGACAATCATAAAATATAGGCGTCTAAGGTATTAAATTTTAATTGAATGCTTATTCTTCAATGATGTTCGATGCTTGAATCTTGTGGGATGATAAATTCTTTAAGTTAGGTGGAATTCTGTAAGAAAGGTTTTCAAGTGTGGAGAACATTTACGTACAATAGTTTACACAATAATGTATTGTTGATTTTTTTGCCCTTCCACATGAAGTGATTCAATCATTAAAGAAGAAATTGGAGAAGTTCATTGTGTCTATATATAAAGATTGAGGGCTATTTTCACACGGAAAGCTTGTCTTTGGCTCTCGATTTTAGATTTAACTGCAGTGTGAGCATTGCTTATCATATTTGAATAATGTAAATAGCCATGTACTGATGAACTAATGATTTAATGTCCATATCCATGTGATTCGTTTTCAGTAGTTTACCATTTGGACTGCCATACGGTTTGGTTTTTTTTTTTTTAAGAACATTTACAGTGCAGGGACTACTGTAGAGTTGCACTTGACAGATTATATATTTGTCATTCCAGGTACATCAAGATATGACTGCTCCATTATCACATTATTTCATAT
The DNA here is from genome assembly GCF_013401445.1 of Tripterygium wilfordii. NCBI lineage: Eukaryota > Viridiplantae > Streptophyta > Magnoliopsida > Celastrales > Celastraceae > Tripterygium > Tripterygium wilfordii. Next base: position 14,664,690 of record NC_052244.1, on the reverse strand, counting down.
ATACAGGGCACAATTCCTATCTGACAGGGAATCAACTGAGCAGTGACTGTAGTGAGGTCCCAATTGTAAAGGCTTTGCAAAGAGGCGTGAGGGTTATTGAACTAGATTTGTGGCCAAATTCTGCAAGAGACGAGATTCTTGTTCTTCATGGAAGGTAAACATTTATGTCAGCTTTGATTCCTCTACACATAAATGTATTGTGTTGTACTGTGAATACTCATGTCAACTTGGAATGATCCTTAGTGAAAAAACAAGGCAATATGAGTTGTCAGGAGAAGCCTGTCATTATAGTTGTAGCATAATGAAGTTAATGGCATCAGTTATCTAGCTGCAATGAGGTTATGCTTTTTATAGTTATAAAAGAATATAATTTTTTCTTGATCATACTTTTTTGATTATTTGCAGGACCCTCACTACTCCAGTGTCACTCATCAAGTGTTTAAAGTCTATAAGAGACTATGCTTTTGTTACTTCTCCATACCCAGTTATTATAACACTAGAGGACCACCTTACACCAGACCTTCAGGCTAAAGTCGCTGAGGTTAGCTTCCATTTTGTTTCAAGTGATTCAAGTTTTTGTGAAGTTTAGTTGTTGTTTTACATTTTTCCTTTAGTGATGTTAATTTATTTTCTCCACAGGTGACTACTCAAACATTTGGAAAAATGCTGTACTATCCCGAATCAGGATGCTTAGTAGAATTCCCTTCACCAGAATCATTAAAACATCGTATAATTATTTCAACAAAACCACCAAAAGAATACCTTGAAGCCAATGGTTTGAAGCAAAATGAAAATTTATCGCCCAATGGAAGGGTTTCATCTGAAGATGAAGGATCAGGAAAGGAAACACCAGACCATACTGCTGCTGAACAGGAAGATGACAGGGTGAGAAGAAATTTAACCAATCTCAAATTTTGAATTTTCAGGTTACTCTTTTAACATTTTCCATGAACAACAGAGTGACAGTGATCAAGATGATGAAGATCTCGGTGATTCTGATCGTAGATTTGGCCAACATCGCTCACCTGAATACAAGCGTTTGATAACAATCCACGCTGGGAAGCCAAAGGGTGCCCTGAAGGATGCGTTGAAGGTTACAGCTCATAAAGTGAGACGACTTAGTTTGAGTGAGCAGGCACTTGAGAAGGCGGCCACAACACATGGAACTGATGTTGTGAGGTATTTTATCAGACATATCTTCTAATTAACACCTTAAAATGGCTACTCTGATTTACTCTTTCATACTTTTCTAGGTTTACACAGAAGAATATTTTGAGAGTATACCCAAAGGGAACACGAATCACCTCCTCCAATTATGAGCCCATTGTTGGGTGGATGCACGGAGCTCAGATGATTGCGTTTAATATGCAGGTTAGTACACCATTCCAATGTATTTGGTTACAAGAAGTCCTTGTTAAGATGTCATAAAAAAATTTTAAAAAATATTTTTTGTAAATGATGAGTGGACTCTGAGTTTTCAAGGCCATATGAGTCAATGGTGTTTATATTTTGAGACGAGCATGGCGTTACAATTAGTAATTTTCTTGTGGACTTGAACTTTGTAGCTTGGTGACGACATGTAAGCATCATGTGTTTATTCATTCGTCATCCATCATTTCAACTGAAACCCAAGGGAGAAGAAAATCGCACCTACAGTTAAATTTTCCTTTTGCAGGGATATGGCAAATCCTTGTGGTTGATGCATGGGATGTTTAGGGCCAATGGTGGTTGTGGTTATGTGAAGAAACCTGAATTTTTGATGGAGAAAGGTCCACATAATGAGGTATTCGATCCTAAGGCAACATTGCTAGCGAAGACGACGCTAAAGGTAAGCATAAGTTATTTAGCTCAAAATCATTATATAATTTGATTTGCCAGATGAACAATTGCATTCACAGATCAAAGTATACATGGGGGATGGATGGAGGTTGGATTTTAGCCACACACACTTTGACTCGTATTCACCTCCAGACTTCTACACAAAGGTAAGGTAATCCAATTTTATCTTCTGGATTCTGACGAGACAAAAGTATGATATTATGCTACAAGCTAAACAGTAAAAAAAATTCGAGTGTGGCAGTACAATAACTTGTATCACTTGCAAATTGAATTTTCATCTGTCGTTACGGATGGAAATAAAAACATGTTATGCTCATATGGTTGTAGAAAGCACTATTGATTGTTTCAAAGTGAATATGTTGGAAAACTGGTTAATTCGCTCTTAACGTTAATTATATGAATGAAGTAAATGAGCATCCAAGTAGATGTAATGGAAAGACAAGACTTTCATGACCACTTTCAAATCTTCCTCTGACCTTCACTCAGTAGGAAAAAAGATGGGTTGGGGTTCAATTCTTTTTATTCATGGTGCGTGGTGTCGAGAATTTCATATTTTCTGGAATTGGAAAGTGTTCGTTAACATGAAGTAGGGTCAATGACCATGAATCCCAAAAGGGATCCACTTTCGGCATAAGTTGGAGACAAATGTGAGATTATCTTGATTTACATTTAGTGCATGACTAAACTAACCAACCTAAATGAATCCATGTTCCAGCTTTATATTGTTGGAGTGCCAGCAGATAATGCCAAGAAGAAAACAAAGATAATTGAGGATGACTGGGCTCCTGTTTGGGATCAAGAATTTACATTCCCCTTGACTGTTCCAGAGCTGGCTTTGCTTCGGATTGAAGTGAGAGAATATGATATGTCTGAGAAGGATGACTTTGGTGGGCAAACATGTTTGCCTGTCTCGGAGCTAAGACCAGGGATTCGAGCAGTTCCACTTCATGATAAGAAGGGAGAGAAACTCAAGAATGCTAGGCTTCTGATGCGGTTCGAGTTTTCTGTATGAATGGTAGGGGCATGAATATGATCAATCATCGAAAGATATTGTGCTCCTCCTGTTCTCATAAGGTCCATACACAGTTGCTGTTACTTGGTCAGCCCTAGATTAGATATACACAGCAATGATCATTTCAATCAGAGGAAAGTGAAGTTGAATGCTAATGCTTTGCTTGAAACGTTCCTTTCTTCTGGAGATTAAAATCTCTTTGCAATGATGGGAAGGTCTTGTGCCTTGTACCCTTTTGTGAATATTTACATAATAGGCATATTGGTCACCTAGTTGTGATAACTTTTGATAACATATAATTAGCCCAGGAGCCACCTCGACCAGATGGGTTGCCAGGGTTGGTATGGTTGCATTCTCATTTCAGTTTTAGATCAAAACTTGTATTTGAGTCGCAACGCTTTAGGTGCCGGTGGTGTATTTTGACTTGCTTTTTTGTGTTGAATGCGTGTATGTGTACAGAGTACTACACAAACACATTTCTCATTTTCATTTTTTTTTTTTGCATAAAAGTCCAGAATGGTAAATGCTAAAGTAGCCGTTGCTAATGTTGGTTGGAATTCGCACCAAAATCTATGACGAAAAATGTTTTTCAAACTCTTTGGAGATAGAAATTTGTTGTATTTCCATCGCAAAACCTGTTTTCTTATAGTGTTAGCTTTAGGGTTTGTTTTTAGCTTTTGCGTATTTAGTTTCGTAAAGACATATTTATCTTGTCTAATTTACTGAAAGTCGACTTTGTTGAATTTTGGATGATAAAACATATTTATTTGACTTTTACATGATGTTTATGATAGTCAAGATTAGTTTAGTCATTTCCACGACTCCTGTTGGAAGGAGGCCTTACAAGACAACACACGACCAAATTTTCCCCACTAACATAAAATCAAATTACTTACCTCTTTGGAGCTAAGATCCAAGCCAAGTAGCCCACTTTAGCCATCCACCCATGACCCAACCAGCCTATTTTTGTCCACGACATGTTTACTTTCTTTCTTCTTATTATTATTATTATTTTCAAAATACCCATAATTGCCCCAAAATAAAATGACTTTTTCCACAGTTGAAGGATCCCCAATAACTTTCTCATACGCACCTCCTACTAACAAATAGGAGTCCCCATCAAAGAGAGAGAAAAAAAAAGAAACAATGACTTGATAGGATGTCATTTTGGCTTGACTTTTGTGATTAATTAGGTCAAGTTTTTTTAAAAGTGGAACCTTTTTTTGTGGTTTTTTTTTTTTTTTAGTGGGGGCACAAAATTCTTACATTTCTATTAAATATAGAAAGTGGGATGTCCGATCCTTGGACGGACTCTATCTAGGGAAGGCTTTGCTTCAACTATGGCCTAAATTATTAGGGTGTTGGGGGCCAAGTGGGTTTGCCATGTGTTTTTGAATCAATGATGTTGGTGTCTTGTCTTTTTTTGGGTGTTGTCTAACTTTTTTTGGGTAATTATATTAATTGCCTTTAGTCACATATGATACAATGCTATTTTGAATCTCTAATCAAGGATTAAACCTATGTGACATAAAAAATAATAATTAAAGTTGGGTATTTAATTAGTTCAAAGTTTGAATCAATAGTACTTTTTAGTGATTACTTTTTGGGAACTTATATGATGGTTATTCTTTTGTGTAGAAGATATATTGATACATCAAGTGCTCAAAGATTGATTAGATATATGCACCAAGAATTCTTTCTTCTTTTTTTTCAAAATATATTTCCTTGAATTAATATGTACAATGACAAGAAAAATACAAGATATATTGAGTAGAGAAATGGAGAACAAACTATAGAATAATCTGAAAAATAATTGAATTAAAAGAAAACAATATGAAAGAGTGAAGTCATGTCTTGAGGCCTTTTATGCGACAAAGAATATTTAGTCATGTTATATTCACTCATTAAATAATAAAACAAACACAACTTTCAATTCCATAGTAAGAGCAATTTTGAATATATTCATGGCCACACATTTACCACTTGGACATTATAATAACTACTAAAATAGCCACAATACGTCACAATATATATATATATATGGAAACTTCAATTACAATATATATTGAATTGCATTGTGTTGTGTTGGTCCACCAAAATTGCATTGGCTTTTTATGAATTGTTCTTATATACTTTACCTTTTTATGAAAAATTTCTTTGATCCTTTTTATGCAAAGTTTTTCAATTGTCTTTGTAATAAGGGAATATTGTTACATCACACTTTGGCAATCCTTTTAAACTTTAATAACACCAAAGGCATTGGCACATATCCCCCCCCCCCCCCCCCCACAAAGCAATTTATTTCATATACTCAAAGGGTTTGTGGGAATATATTTTGCCCTAAAAAGGGTTAACATTAGAGTGGTTAATTTGGCATTGGAACCTATCCCCTCTCCCCCACAAAGGGTGTAAAGCAATTTATTTCATATACTCAAAGGGGGTTGTGGGAATAACATTAGAGTTTATTAATTTGGGTGTTTCCCCCCACTATTAAAATTCCTATATTTGGCACAATTTTGTGGAATGACAAATCGGACGCCAACATTTCTTTATCATAAAAAAAATTATCCACATTGCTTAGATAGCAACGAATTAATTAACAACTAAATAATTTTAGTCACCACCAAAATATGTGTATTATATATATATATATTAGTGGGCATGATTTGGAATGGCCCATGTCTAATCATCACAAATAGGAGAAAATCCACTAGGCAAGTAAGAATCATTAGAAAGTGTGACTAGAAAAGAATAGAATGAATTCATGCGCATTAAGAAGAGAGTTGGCCCGTCAAAGTAAAGGGAATAGAAATATTATATATATATAGATATACACACACACACACACAATATATATATATATATATAGAGAGAGAGAGAGAGAGTCAAATTCCATCCCTCTTTATGGAAAAAAGCCTAGTCTCAGTAAATAATGGTCCTAAGTGATAAGTGAGAACAAAAAACTTGAATATCTTTGGTCTGATTTTGTTTATGTAAGTGATGACCCATCAAACACTAAATTTGAGGCAACCTTGATGTATAATTAATATTTATGTATGTATTACAAGTATTAATAAAAAAGGGTTTTTTTGAATGATAATTTTTTGTGATATTTGGATTTAATATATTATCCATGAGTAAATCAAAAAGGAGAAACCCTAATTCTAATTCTATTTTAATTCTAGTTACAACCCAAATCATTCTAGTAACTCATGGAAAGAAAGGAACCTAATAATTGAAGAAATATCTTTCTTCCCTTTGTTCTTTTCTTCAAAAGATACTTTATATCCTTGATGAAGACACAATATCAATAAATTAATTAAATAGTCAATGTCAACTTTGCAAATATGTGCAAAGCAAAGCCACTTTAAGTAAGGAAAGGTGTGAAAAGGCAGAATGAGTATTAGTGAAGCCAATTAGTAGTCAACTCATAAATAAAAAAACAAAAAATTGAGTCCAACTAACACACATATATGAACAAACATCAATAATCAATAATTATATATATATGTATATGTGCAAAGTTGGAAACAAAATTTTCTGTAAAAGTTAAGAGACTCCAAAGGCTCAGAGACCTTTCACATGTAGATTCCACTCCTTTTATAGAGACACATATCTCCATCAAGATTTCCTTCCCAATGCTTTTTAGTGTTGATGGGACGATATTAGCTAGTGTAGTGTAGGTCTCTTTATCAAGTATTTTGGAAATTACCAACGAGACATATATAGTTCGGTTTACAATCGACTGGATTAGTTATATGCGTAATTAATATTCGATTTCAATTGTAGAGAAAAATAATATTTTGAAAAATTAAATTATGGTTTCACTATTTACATCTAATTGTTAGTATAATTTACTATTTTTAATTCTATTGAACTCGTATATTGACTCAAATAAAATCATAGTTTGCCCTTCACTTTGCTAAATGTATTAAGAAAACGAATTGATTGCTTACCTAACTAGCATAAATTTTTTATTTGGGGTTTAGGATTTACTATTTTTAATTTTATTGAACTCATATACTGACTCAAATAAAATCATATTTGGCCATTCACTTTTGTTAAATGTATTAAGAAAACGAATTGATTGCTTACCTAACTAGCATAAATTTTTTATTTGCTTAAAGTATCTTGAATCAAATGATTATTAAGTCGCACTAAAACATATTTCATGTCTCTTAAAGGGAAAACCCTAATAAGCAAATCTTTAAATCTTGTGTGGTTAATGTTTCAAATATAATAATACAAATGAAGTAGAAGTCAAAAGGTGGCAATGAATGGAAGGCATGGCGTGGCATGGCATGAGATTGGGATTTGGAAGAACGTTTGTGAAGAGGTTTTTTAGGAAAGTTAACAAACAAGGTGGAAACAAATGACACGTCAAACCATCACCTTTTTCACCTCTCTCTCTCTCTCTCTAAAAAACCAATGGCCTCTAATTGCTCTTGGAGAGGAGAGAGTAGAGAGAGAATTGCAAACACACTTTTGATAGTGTCGTTTAGTGGACCACCTTTAAAATGTTGAACAACTCATAAGTCCCATTCAAGAAAAACCTTGGAAGGAAGCTTTGCATGAATGGCCTACGTGTGGATGTGGGTGGGTGGTATGGAGTTTCTTCGGGTCACTCTCAACCTTCAAAGGTTTCATGTCTTTTTTTTTTTTTGCTCCCCCACTATTGCTTTAACATGTTAGGTTAAATTGAGTGTGAAGTAGGACAACTTTTGAACAACCTTGTTTGAAAGGGTTATTGCAAGAGATTTTAAACAATTGAGTTAAATAAAGAGTTTTGAATGATTATGCCTTGAAAAGAATTTGAAATTGGGGCTTTAAATTAAAGGTAAAATTAGAGAGATAAGTCACTCAATTTAAAGTTTCTTTTTGATAATAACATTCAAATAAGTTTTGTTTCATAAGGTCCATAAAGATAAACAATATTCCATAAACGACATCAAAGAGTTATAAATATTTATTTTATTGACGGAAATACTCTAATCTTTCTCATTTGATACTCAAATCGGATCTTCCTCATCCGTGACTATTCCGACCAATTAATGAGTGGAGATGGTATCTAGGGGTGAAAGTTCGATGGTTCGTTTCGACTTTGATATGGTTTTAGCAAAACTGAATAATTTCGATTTCAAATTTAAATAAGTCGGACCAAACCATTTAACATATAGAAACTGAAATAAACCAAATCGAATATTTTGGTTTCGGTTCGATGTTTTCGGTTTAAACCGAATTGAGCCATCAAAATGAGTAAAAGACAAAACAGATATGATAGCCTATGGTAAACTAATAATATAATATTACTATATTAGTACAATGGTAGTCTACAACACCTAAGTCACTAACAGATATATACTAATATATATATATATATATATATATATATATATATATATGTATATATAAGTAATAAAATAATACATGTAATAATTAACAGTTTTTCGGTTTGAAACCGAATTAATTTTTTTGGATCGAACCAAAAACCGAACATTGAAAAACACCTCATTCTGAAACCACAAATAAAAAAACCAAACCAAATCAATATTTTCAATTCGAATTATGGTTTGGTTTTTTACACCCCTAATGGTGTCTCTAAGTTTGGAGAACACTCCCACGATGGCTGCTTGCAACGACGTTGTCTTCAACGGCCGAATCTAGATGGTTTTTTCATGATTGACTGTGACTTCAAGATTTATTGAAAATTACGGCCCAATAATTGACTACGTGAGGAAAACATAAAAATAAGATTTAATCGTAATTAGAATAGAATCTATAAGCTTGGGGATAAAAATGTATCCTCATGGGGTAGATTTTTGCATTTACTATTTCAATACCTCTTTAGCTCATGCTCGGTGTGTTAGATGAGTATACTAATATCCTTGCATGTCTGTCGAATTTGAGAACTCCGCAATTTACTAAAGATCCTCCATACAAAAGTTAGGATTTATCTCCATCCAACTTGACCAATCCTCCATGATCAACATTACTTGGAATGCCATGTTGAAATGCAATTCAAGTAGAGAGAGAGAGAGAGAGAGGGTAATTCTAGTAAAAGCAGAGACATTGACACTGAGTGAGTGTGCCACTAATGGCCCCCCTCCCCTTCAAAGCAAGTGGACATATAGCATCTCCTCCTGAGACAACACTCACACTCCAATCTCATCACAAACCAAAATCTCAAAGATCTTGTAGAATCTTATACTATACTCTCCCTCACCCACTTTCCCCCTTCACCTCACCTCACCTGTCTCTTTATCTTCCCTCCACTGGGACCCATCTCCACGTCACCAACAATGCTCCCCTCATTCCCACCCCCCCAATCATAAATAATTCATAAACCCCCCCTCCTCTTCTTCTCTTCCCACTTCACCCACAAAACACACACACACACACACACACACACACTTTATGCTTCATTTATGCCCAAAATATTTTCATGGTCTATTAAATGAAGTTTTTTTTTTTAATTCTTTTATTAAATAAAATTTATAAACAAAGCAAACAAAAAAATCTGTCAGTTAACCTAGTTTTTGACAGTTAATTCAGTTTGGCGATGCCTACGCCGGTAAGTGCGGCCAGGCAATGTTTGACTGCGGAATCGGCTCACGCGCTGGACGAGGCGGTGAGCGTGGCGAGACGAAGGGGACACTCACAAACGACGTCGCTTCACGCGGTCTCTGCCATCTTTTCCTTGCCTGCGTCGATCCTACGCGACGCCTGTGCGCGTGCTCGGAGCGCTGCCTACTCGCCTCGTCTTCAATTCAAGGCACTGGAGCTCTGCCTCAGCGTGTCACTCGACAGAGTCTCGTCCAGTCAACTCAGCGGCGACCCGCCCGTGTCGAATTCGCTGATGGCTGCCATCAAACGCTCTCAAGCAAACCAGAGGCGGCACCCCGACAACTTCCATTTGTACCACCAAATATCTCAGAACCAGAGCGCCATGTCCTGCATAAAAGTCGAGCTACAACACTTGGTTCTGTCGATTCTCGATGACCCGGTTGTTAGTCGGGTCTTCGGAGAAGCGGGTTTCCGGAGCTCCGAAATCAAGCTCGCCATTCTCCGCCCACTGCCGCAGCAGCTCTTCAAATACCCTCGCTCTAGAATCCCGCCGCTGTTTCTCTGCAACTTGACCGACAATCCGGATCCGGGTCCAATCCGACGAGGTGCCAGTTTCTCGTTCTCGGGTTTCCCCAATTTTCTGGAGGGAGACGAGAATTGTAAGAGAATTGCAGAGGTTTTGGGGAGGCCTAAGGAAAGGAATCCTCTGCTTGTGGGTTTATACGCTCATGATGCACTTGCAACCTTCGTTGATGTCATTGAAAGAAAGAAGAATAATACTTCTATTTTGCCAATAGTATTATCTGGGTCATGCGTAATCTCCATTGGAAAGGACATATCGAAGCTCATAGATGAAAATTCTGACAGGAGGACAGTAGACATGAAATTTGAGGAACTGAGTCGGTTAGTGGATCGGAATTCGGGTCCTGGATTGATATTAAATTATGGGGATTTGGACTCGTTTTTTAGTTCTGATAACAATGGAGCTTCGAGTGGTGAAGTAGTAAACTACATAGTTGCTCATTTGACAAGGTTACTGCAACTTCATAACAAGATGTGGTTGATTGGTGCCACAGTAAGCTATGAGCCTTATTTGAAGTGTCTGAGTAGGTTTCCTTCTATAGAGAAAGACTGGGATATGCAGGTCCTCCCCATCAACTCTCTGAAGCCATCATTGCCTTCATCGTATCCCAAATCCAGGTCTGCTTGTTTTCAATATTTTCTGATGCCATTAACATATTTATGGTGGTGTTCTTTGCCAATTGAAACTTGTTAGTATTACTTTACGTTGTCATTGAATCATGGCCTGAATTTTCCTATTTGGACTGTTGTCACTAAGACATATGCTTTAGAGTTATTAATCTATAATTCTATCTGATTTTCTCAGGAGAATATTGTTATTCTTTTCATTCTTAAAGTAGGCATATTGTAAGCCAGGACAATATTTTGTTTTACTCTAGTATGTATATTTTAAACCATAGCTTTTATATAACTTGCTACTCTCTTTTTTTTCTTTTTTCTTTTTTGATTGGAAGTCGATTATCTCCGTCATATCCTTTACCAGAGGTGCACTGGTTGGGGTATCTGCTTTTAACAATGTTGAAAACTGGGTCCTTTTAGAAGGATTATGAATTAAGGTAAGCTTTTCATTCATTTCAAGTCCCATTTGTGGTTTTTATTTTCACATCGGCTAAGTAGCTAAAAGTACTGTGATCGTGTTTTTGATCTTTTATCTTCAGTAGCAGCTGCTAGGTTTGTTTATTCTTTTTAAATATCATATTGATAACAAATTCTTTAATACAATCTAGTAGTTGTTTGTTTAGATTCCGCCTTGAATTCACATAGTTCAACCTTGAAAATTCCTTGCACAGTTGTGCTCTCTTTTTAGAAGGTTTTATTTTAAGACAGTTTTGTGCCATGAAATTTCATTATTTTGTGGTTATCTTGTGATTACAGCTTGATGGGCTCTTTTGTACCTTTTGGCGGGTTCTTTTCATCCCCTTCCGACTCAAGATGCTCACTAAGCACATCATACCAGTGCCTAAGCCGTTGTCATCAATGCGATGAGAGGTGTGCGCAAGAAGTAATTTCTATTTCTAAGGAAGGAACAACCGCTTCTGTGTCAGATCATTACCAATCTAGCTTGTCTTCTTGCTTGCATATGGCTGAGATCAGCACAGACAAGAGATTGGATTTGGTGTGTATCAGTTACAGGTCTTTGAACTTTAATATTTTGCCATGCTTCCGTTTATGAACTAGGAGCAGCACGTTAAATTGGGGCAGAAGTTTTCAGTTAGAAATTGTTGTTTATATCAAATATCTGGATTGATTCACACTGTACCACACGTATAGGTAACTGAGCCCCCCACCCTATCTTAATAGACTTCATGCTCCATGAAAGCATCGGGGACCTTTACAGACTAACCTGATGCCATGTTAGCTATGTATAGTTTATGTATCGATTACTTTGGTCCATTTTTTTGCCGTAATTTGGAAAGGGGTGTGAGGTTTGGTTAAAGAACCTTACAATATTCATATAAAAACTAGTTTTCTATCCCTTCAGTGCAGATCAAAGATGATGGGATGGTGTTAAGTACCAAAGTTGCAGGAGCTGAAAGGAAATGGGATGATATATGCTGGCGCCTTCATCACACTCGACCACCTGAGCGAAACATCAACTCCACCCAGTTTCCAACTGCTGTGGGCTTTCAGGTTGCTGAAGACAAAATTAAAAATTGTGATGGTAGCATCAATAATTGCGTGGAAGTGAGTTCAAGCATCCAAATGGATTTGCAGAAGAATTCTAAAGTACGGTCAGATGTTCCTGCATTTTCCAAGCCCAAGAATGAGAATTTCCTGTCCATGAGTTGGGAAAGACCTTTCACAGCAGAAGATATTGGATCAAGCAGCCGCAAATCTCCTTGCAGTTTGTCCAATTCAAGCATTGGTGATGGTTTCCTAACATCTCCTCCATCTTTGACTTCTGTGACCACAGACTTGGGTCTAGGAATAACATGTCGCACTGCTACAAGTAATGAATTGAGGAAATCAGAGGAACAAAATAGTATGAAATTTACACAGAAGTCATCGGGCTGCTTTTCTGCAAA